>NC_136769.1:14712535-15089838 GCF_947034865.1 Barbatula barbatula
GGAAGATATCTTGAAGTGTATTGGTAACCAAATAACAACTGTAATCATTCACTTCTATTAACTAGTATGGACACAAAACCAATGCAAGTCAATGTGTACTGCCATTGATCAGTTAACAACATTCTTCAAAATATATATTTGTGTTCTGCAGAAGTAAGAAAGTCAAACAGGTTTGAAATGATAAGAGGGTGAGTAAATGATGACAGTATAAACATTTTTGGGTGAACTATCACTTTGGTCATTAGTTGATTAGTTGAAAGTCATAACTGTGGTTCTCCTAAACTTCTGCTTTGTTTTAGTATCAGCATCAAGATCTCAGATTAGCATTTATTTGACATGAACTCACTTTCTGCTCAGAAAGCCACGTGCCAGGGTCTGGAAGGCAATTATAATCACTGTCAATTTCAGATCGCGTTCTTCTTCCAGTTGTGCCAACACACCTGTACGAAAGAATATCTTACTCAGACCAATCCGATACAGGTTGGGGTCCAAGTCTAGATGTTTGATCTATTGATTAAAAAAATAGGACAATATTGTCATCATGGTAAAAAATCAAATGGTTAAAAAAATGCATTCTTGGAAATTATACGAAAAGATAACTTTTGCTCAAACTCACCACAAGGGTACAGGCCTGTTTTCCATCCATGAACCCTTTTGGAATGGCACCAGCAGCCAGGATCTCATAACTAGAAAATTATCAATTAACTAGTTATAATAATATTGATAAATAAACAATAGTTTTATACATCAAAAGTAAAACTTTTATATTTGTTTTAAACTTTTAAATATGACTCACCGCTGACGGAATTCGTGAAAGACGATGCGATTGGGAAAACCCTGGCGACAGATTCGAATCCCTTCCAGTACACCATTACAGCGCAACTGCTCTAGAACCAGATGGGCATCTATCTTCCCAGCCTAAGAAATAAAATATATGTCAAAACATGAACACTTTTACTTTTTATGGATCAGTCATATAACTGGTTTAAAAACATGCATACATAGGATAAAGAGATGTTTAAACAATGTTTAAGGGCTACGTAACACACGCATCGTATGAAACTAGCTTGTCTCTCCAGTTAATATGTTTTGGAATGCATCTTGAAAGCAAGTTGTTTAGTTGGATCAGTAAATACAGATTTAAATCGCTGGATTATAGTGTGACATACCCTTTTCTCATGGTTGGGAATGATGCAGCGTACAAAGTTTGGTTGAGTGTTATGGAGGGTTGTCATAAGCTTGCCAAGAGACTCTTTGTACAGCTGTCCCACGGTGCGGAACATGCCTTTCTTGGACTTAGAAGCAGTAGGAGCTGCTGTATCAGCCATCTTAGCCATGGTTTCCAGTCCCACCACATGGTCCACTGTAGGAAAACAGGACATCCTCTTGAAATTAATAATTTTAAGGGAGACTCAAATAGATTAAATTATACAGGATTCCTTAAAAATGTTGACAAAAACGTACCATCTTTCCAGATTTTTTGCACAAAAGCACTTGATGAATTACTCAGCAATGCCGTTACATTGTCATTGAGTGGGTCCATGTTTTTAGTCAACCAAGCTGTGGCATTATAATCCACCTGCATCAAATGAAAACATTCTATTAAATATATGTTATATAAAACTATTATTTTCTTTAAAACAGCACAGGGCCTTTCACGTCAAACACTGCTGTTGTCTTATGATTGTTCTGTTAAGATGGATGGATAGACAGACAGACATACTTTGCCAGCATAGTGTTGTACAGTGAAGAAAGTCTTCTCCTTCAGATTCTTGGGTTTGGAAAATTTGCAGTGGTTTGAGTGAGTGTTTGTGAGTTTTTCAACGAAAGAGACATCAGTTGCTTTTGGAAACCAGCACTCCTCGTCTAGAAGAGCTAAAATGCCTGGAGGATTGTTCTACAATAGACAACGAAAACAAACTTGTGATATGACTGGCAGAGATTTTCAAAGATTTTTAGTTTAAAGCAAGATGGTTGTTGTTTTTGTTGTTTGTATCATGGACTGTATCTTAGAAGAAATGAAGATGGAAAATGGAATTTAATGTTTTTCTTCACAAAAACATTTGTATCATTAATATATGTGGTAACTGTAATGAAATATGTGGCTTTGCTAAAGTCACAGCTTAAGTGGTCGGAGACAACGACTATATTTGTAATAGGTATAGCACATCCTTTTGAATCCCAATGATGAAAGAAACATCACCACATGCTGCATGCATTCAAACCAAGTGTATGAACAGTGTTGTCATCACAAACTGACTGGTCTCTCAATGAGCTCAATGCAGGGCTGGAGGTCCAAACCAAAGTCAATGAAACTCCATTCAATGCCTTCTTTCGTGTACTCCTCCTGCTCCAGGATGAACATGGTGTGATTGAATAGCTGTTGCATTTTCTCATTGGTGTAGTTAATGCACAGCTGCTCAAATGAGTTATCCTGTGTGAATGGAAAAAGAGAATCATCCTTAAAGTTCATGTTTTAATTTTATAAACTGTTTATGAAGTCTTCATCTATCAGACTTACCTCAAATATCTCAAAACCAGCAATGTCTAAGATGCCCAGAAAAGAGGCTCCTTGGCATTTTGTCTTATCTAGAGCTTTGTTGACACGCGCCAAGATCCAGTGAAACAGACGGTCATAGATGGCCTTGGCTAAGGCTTCGATGGCAAAGTCGGCCTGTTCAACATGCACCGCCTTTATTTTATAACTTGCATTTATTGCATTTCAACCTTTGTATTAGCAAATTATAACTAAATAATTGTACACGAAGCGTGTTTTGCTAATTATTTCAAGCTGCTTGGAAAAAGCAACCCCTCCAACAATAAATAAAAAGAAATCTATGCACATTTATAATAGCGATAATTCAACACAACAGTAATTGTATTATATTGTATTGCACCTGTTCTTTTGTCTGAGCCTTCTGTACAAGTTCTCTGCCAACTTTGATGCGAGGAGTGAGAATGGCTTTGGTAAAATCAGTCACATTAATCCCTTGCAGATGGCAGACTTTCTGTGCCGCTGGAGAACCAATTGACATGTTACATTCAAAAGACAATTCTGTTTCAGACAGGCTCAGGATAAAAGCAGAATTACAAATTAATCTCTCCAGACTTTGATCATGTACCTGTGTTGTCCGGCATGCTGGCCTGCTCTTGGTTCTTCTCTGCTTTGAACTCAATATTTCCCAGTTGCAGCACAGTAGAGCACACCTTTAACATGCCTGAAAGCAACACAATTCAGGTATAACAACTTCAAAATACAAGAGAATATTTTCGTTATCATCGCTTTTTTTATTACCCATTCTTTCCTCCTCATTGAAACCCAGGACCTCCATGGCCTCCAGAGTCTCATCAAGCATCTCATCATCTTGCTGGCTTTGGACCTGCACATGCCCAGCTACCAGGAAACGGTAATTCCCAAAGTCCTCAAGCAAAAGCTCCTCTGTGGAAAAGAATGACCGATGTTGTTTGCATGATCCAGACAAGATCAAACATTTACAATGGTCAGCGTGTAGGTTGATGAAGGAAGCGTATAAACTGTCTGAAAATGTCCTCACCACACATTTTGTCTTTGGCGCCAGCCACCATGTAATAGAAGATGTGGAAGGATCTCTCGGTTTTGGCCTGCCGAATACACCGAGACTTTTCCAGGAGGTCTGAATTAATTTAGGCATTAAAGTGGTCTATAGCTGGTCTGTACCTTTGTATTTGAATGATATATTTAAATTGGTTTTGAAATACATTGCATATGTCAATAATATTGAAATCTTCTGAAAAATAAATTTAAAGGTCTCGATTAGGATACAAGTTTCAATGTTTGCTCCGATGATGTAGCCAGTGTTATCAAAGTTGATTTTAATAAATTTACCCTGAGAGGGAAAACAGCAAAAAGGTTTGTCAGTTTTTATCATAACATTTTTAAGCTCGAAAAGGATGAACTGTTTACTCACAAATCTTGAGGAATTGTCATTTTTGATGGTCTTTGCATTTCCAAATGACTCTAGAATGGGATTTGCCTGGAGGAGTTGCTTCTCCAGCTCTCCCTGAACCGATGACACGGACATGATTTAATGAAAAACAGCATTTTAGATTGAAAAAACTATTGTAATAATACTTAACTTTGCAAAAAGTAGGTCACACTCCAGTAGGGGGAAATTATCGTTATTAACAAACCCTTAACTATGACTTTCCCCCCAATAAACTCTTAGTTTGTTGCTTATTAATAGTTATTAGGGTAGGGTAGGTTTAGGTATTGGGTAGGATTAGGGATCTAGAGTATGGTCATGCAGAAAATGTGCTTTATAAGTATTAATAAACAGCCAATATGCCAATAATAGGCATGCTAATAAAATCTAGTTAACTGTGAGAATTTCCCCCTATAAGCTTATATACTCACATAGGCTAACTGGTGTCCTTTTTGTTGCTAAATGGGAGAAAATAATAAACCCATTACAAAACAATATTACAATTGAAAAGGAAGAATGCAGAATATCTGACTCTGTTTATATATTTGATTAGCATTATTTTTTATTTCAAATGCAATTAAATCTATAATAAACTGCAAATATTTAACTTAAAACAAATAGCCACCCATGTGCCACAGTACACCATGGCCAACTTTTAAACTTACATTACACAGACCCTAATCCAAAACACTGTTAAATATATTGTGTGATGTTTTATTGGAGTTACTATTGGAGTATGTGTGCTCTTTATATATATAGGTTGTAAGCTGTTGTAAACTCACAGAGGTGGTGTCTTTTTTCCCTTTGTGTGAGGATGCCACAACAGCAAGGTATTGGATGACCTTCTTAGTATTCTCAGTTTTTCCGGCACCTGACTCCCCCCTATAACACGTATAGATAATTTACATTTCTATCTCACACTTCCTAGCAAATATAATACTGCTAATAAAAATGTATTACTTTATGGCCTTTGTGATATTCCACCATGCAAACATGCAAATTAACAGTACTTGCAAATCTACAGATTAAATCTTTATACTGAATGGTGCTTCACAGACACCACTTTGACGTTGTCATTGGACCGACAGTTAAATTGAGTGCTTGCAGGTAAATGCTACAGTAGACAAAATAATATAAGATCTAAATATACATCAGTTGTCTGATAGCTCTGTATGGTTCAAATAACATGTAGCGTGTTTGGATTTCATGGGTTCTTACGTGCAGAGAATAGATTGGTCGTCACGTTCTGTGAAGAAAGAAACATAAGTACTTGGACTACAAGGTCAAGAAAGGAAAGGCATGAATTGTCAGAGCTAAGAACCTGAACGAGATTAACAACGGCTCAGGCTGCTCAAACGCAAACTCAACAAGTGTACACTGGAGGCCCCCATCGCTCAAATCTCATGCATTCTAAATGAAGTACAGGGTGAGATTAACGTCAGTTCATCCTTCCAAAAATAGGTGTAAGAATTTTTGTTACGCAGTGAATGGCTCCATGTATGGCAAATTTGAGCTCTTTATCCACAGCCTGTGAGAGGGGTCTATATTGAGTTAAAAGCAGTGTATTACTGTCTGTAACATATAACATTTTTTACATTTCTCAAAACTGCACAATGCAAATATACTACGCCGGAGCAAAGAAAGATGTTTGTTAAAAGTTAAGACATCACCTTGTAGCATGTTCCTGTAGGCATTGTCAGTGACGGCATAGATGTGAGGAGGAACCTCATGGCGCTTTTTCCCTTTGTACATCTCAGTGATCTTCTCAGAGTAGATGGGCAACATCTTGTAGGGGTTCACCACCACGCAGAAGAGGCCTGAGTAGGTCTACAAAGTATATATTGATAAATCTAGTTTAAAAATATGGCAAGTACGATAATACTTTATAACGTTTACATTTAATGTAAATAAAATAAAAGTGTATATGCTTGTGCGAGACATTTCCTATGAACTATTTCAATTCCACTATGCAAATGGTGCAATTGACTTTTTTGCAATACATCCTGTTCTGGATTTTATTTATAAATACATTGACAGACATGTATACTGATCTCAACTCTGATGTGTTTATGGTGAAATATTAATGCACTTACATAAATGAGACCTGAGAAATACCTCTGCCTGAGGTTATGCAGCACCGATGCCTCATTCAGGCAAGTCAATGCAGCCATATCTTCAACTTTGTTAAACTTGGGCGGGTTCATTTTCTGCACATCATCATTGTTGACCGTCACTTTCCTACCATTATCAAGCTCAACCAGAACCCCATTCCCTGTCTCCTCTTTGATACTGGCTGTCTCAAAACCCTCCTTTTCTGAGGGTATCCACACCATCTTTTTGGCTGACCAGTCAGCTTGGGCCACTCCGGTGTTTTTGAAGTCATTGTCAAGGAAAAGGAACTTGCCGCCGTCGTCGTTGTCTGGCTGCAGGGTCATGTTGACTAGCTTCAGTGAGAATACTGTCAAAAAGGCATTTTATGATCTGTCTGTATATTCTCCAATGATAAATATTCAAAAATTCACCCTCACTTTATTTTCTGATTAGAAAAAACACGGAAGTCTCTTTGTTACGACTATTCAAGTGACACTTCTTTCCTAATAAAACTTTCGAAAGGTGATAATAAGTGCCCTGTGTGCCGTATGTTCTTCCCTTATATAAAGTTTATCCAGTAAACAAATTTTTTCAGTTCCCACCCTTGCCATACAGATGGAAATTTACATTGTTTTGTATTTATGCATTTAATAATGTTCATGTAATTTTACAATCAGTACATCATAGAAAATTACAAATACAGAAATATTTATTTGCTTTAAACAGTTAAACTCCATTTACATGTTATCCATATTGTAATTCTCAATTAGTTCTAGTTGTAGCTTTAGATACTTTAAATAATATAAAGTTTAAATAAGTATAGCTTTACATTAAGAACTTTTTGAAGATAAAGAATAAAACATTTTAAACATATTTAACATTAAAAATAATTTTATTAATCACTTACATATCTTCTTGTCTGCCCGAAGAATGCAATGTGTCTTTTAGCAGTATGCTAAAAATGAATATTATGGATGATCTTTATACTTTTTAGGCTTAATTTATATAGTCTTAGTTGAGGTGGGTGGAGCAAGTGATGTAGACCATCCTACATCCAAATTTATCAGAATGGACTGATAAGGGCTTTTGACTTACGCAAATGATGAGACTATTCCCCTGAAAGACACTAAATGACTATCTCTATCATGCACAGTTTTATTTCAGTCTAGGAATTCAATACCTCTGTAAAACAAATGACTCTATTTAATTATCATGATGCAACTATTGAATAAAAAAATCATAGGTTTGGGAACCAACAGAACACTGTTAAATCCTATGAGCCCAAAAACCACATACAAAACTTTGTAAAGGTTTTAATGGTAAATAGCTGACGACTCATATACTGTATTTGCAACTGAAACCAATAAGAATTGCTATAGTTTCTTTTCAGAAGGGGATTGTATTTTATAAACAAATGCAAAGATAGCGAAACATTTTCTGAAATGTACAAAATGTACAAAAAGGAAGAGGCCATTGAGAAAATACAGTCTATACCAGGGGTCTCCAACCTTTCTGTAAGCGAGGGACACCAAAATATCTAAAATCCTCTATAGGGCTACTTGTTGATAACATACTGTCAAACTTTAAACATGTGATGCCTTATTTTCACACTCACAGAACCAAATTCAGTTTTCTTTCAGATATTTTTGCACTTGAAGATATTAAAGCTTATAACACTTGCTAATAAACGTTCATGACGATGTAGCACTTGGCTGATCGGTATAGTCACAGATTTGTCAACTGGCTTGAGCATTATTGGTGAGCCCTGTGTTTAGCGGGCACCTTACAGAGTTCATGCGGGCTACCAGGTGCCCACGGGCACCGCGTTGGAGACCCCTCGTCTACGAGCTATACAGTCTCTTCTTTTTGGAAAAGACATATCTGAGTGTATCTAACTTGAGCATATGTTGTGGTTTATTCCATGCAACGATAATAATGGCAATAATTAAAAAAAATCATAATTAACATATTCATTTTTTTGACTGGCATAAAGACTCTCTGTTGCAGATGATATGCTCAGTGTGTCGCTGTTTCATTGTTGAGACAACAGCGCCCTCTATGTTTCCCTTCATGTACCACGCTTCATACCCGGTTAAAACACACAGCACTGGTTATGAAACTGAGGTGGTGGAACCCAGCACATTATAACACAACCTCTCCCGCGGCGAATGGGTATTGACAGTTTTTGCAGTTTGGACGGTTCTGACCCGTTCTGGGTAAGTGGATAAACAAACCCGCCTTCCCGAATTGCGTTATCCTTACGAGCCTTTGTTTTCAACAGATTATAGGGTTCGCCGGGACGGTGTTTTTACAACATGGAGACGCTTAGATGTCTCTTAACATAGCGCGCCTTCTCCCTTACTCGTCTTTGTTGGGGGACATCACATGTGCGTTTAAATGTTAATATTTATGATGGAAGCATTTCTGAGCACCACGCTTGAAGAGTTTGAGTTGGCTTGGGTGCTCCTGTGATGTCCAGTAATGCTATCTAGGTAGGTGAGTCGGTAGGTTTTGAGACACGGTCAGCGATGCTAAGCTAACCGGTATGCTAAACTATTTGACCATATATGCACCGGGTGGACTGTCAGTCTGTAGTATTACTTTCTTTTCACGACAGTCAGTCTAATCGTGGCATATACTTCTTTAAAGTATTATATATGCGATACATAACTCAGACTGAACAGGTGTCTGTGATAGCTAAAGAGCTGACTCTCTCGACTCGTTTTTGCTTAGCTAAAGCCTCCAAAGCCAGCTTATTTGACTACAACTTGTATTATTATTTGTCATATAAAAGAGATCGGTCGGTATTTCAGTTTGTGGGGTTAACAGTGAATTAACAGTGATAGTTAGAGTCAGACGAGACCTTCGCGATTAAAGGGTCACTGAAATATGAATCACTCTCAAAGGTTATTTAGTATATGCCAAGAAAGTGTGTTGTGTCTATTGAAACACTGTGTAATGTTGACATTTCTGCTGCTTTGTATGTCCGGCACTTCAATGCAATGAGATGTTCGTTATTAAAGTTTCAAGTCATTGGGTGAAACTGCATCAAAATATTTCATTGAAATATTCATAATGATACTTATAGTATTCTTTTTATATTTAAGCAAAAAAATAGTTTTTTTTGAAGCTAAAATACGTCCTTAACATATTCCTAACAGGTGTTGTTATATTTACCATGTAAATGAAATTAGTAAACAAACCCCAATACACACAGAAGAAAGTCATACAGGTTTTAGATGATGGGAATGATGAGTGTTTCTTTAAATACATTTTCTTTTTAAAAATGCTCAATTGAACTTATTTTCTCAGCAATATTTATCGATCTGTTTTTGCACCAAGATATGGCATGGTCTCTGAGAAAAAAAACACCTTTTTGAAAATTTAAGCATTCGCATTAGACATACTAGCAGCGTCACTGCTTACAAGAGAATTCTTTCCATGAAGACCCTCTACAATCCTCCAAAGTGCTGAAGAGATTCTTCTCAGATCTCGAAACAGCCTTCTGGAGTGTTTGTTCCTCACACACATCATTGGGTCTTCGTGTGTTTTATCCTTCGACAGAGAGCTTTGTGTCTCCTCCGGTTGTTACTGTGTTCCTATGGTTCTTCAAAAGAATCTTTGAAAACGTGGAATGCAATCACACCCTCTTTTGTCCTCTCCTGCAGGATTGGAACCGGACGTGGCAAACTACGAACCCAGATCTGACACCATGTTTCCAGAACACAGTACTGGTTTGGATACCCTGCCTCTACCTCTGGCTGCTTGCACCCTTCTACGTTATATACCTCAAAAGTCATGATCGTGGATACATATGCATGACTCATCTAAACAGAGCAAAAACAGTGAGTGTTACAGTCAATAACGCATCGCATTAGTAAACAACTTGTTTTCCTGATAACTCTGCCCCATTTATCAGACTGTTTCATGGTCATGTGACTCTCTTAAAGGTTATTGGGTTTATCCTGTGGCTTATCTGCTGGGCAGATGTTTTCTACTCTTTCTGGGAAAGAAACGAAGGTGCTGATGTAGCCCCCGTCTACCTAGTCAGCCCCACGATGCTTGGCATCACAATGGTGAGACTTGATTTGAAGTGCCGTAAATTATGATGACTGTGTGTCTCTTTGCTTAAGGCTTTGAAAGTGAAAAACCAAGGGGTGTGCTCTGAAGTCATGAATTTGTTTATAGGTAAAGTAATATGATTTTCTATGGTATTTCTTTCAGTTGCTGGCTTCGTTTTTCATCCAGTACGAGCGGAGGAAGGGGGTCCAGTCCTCAGGGGTGATGCTAAATTTTTGGCTGGTCACTATAGTGTGTGCCACTGTGACCTTTCGCTCCAAGATCCTGCATGGACTGAATGAAGTAAACACAACATTAAAGCATTAAAACTGTTACTCTAACACTATTTCTGTTATTTTTATAAAATCTAAGATTCATTTTACTTTAACATTTTCTATGTTTCTTTTCAGCCTGCCAGTGTGGATGTGTTCAGATATACTACTTTCTACATTTATTACACCCTGCTGCTCATCTCTTTCATTCTGTCTTGTCTGTCCGATAAGCCTCCTCTATTCTCACAGGCTGTCAAAGACTCGGTCAGTGAACTTTACACAGTGTGAATGTTGAATAGATGGGCATTATTGTGAATTACAATGTTGAAATGGTTTATGTACAGAATCCATGTCCAGAGTTTGGAGCCTCCTTCCTGTCCAGGATCACATTCTTTTGGATTAACAGGTGAGCAGAATCAATGACTGTGAAATTATAACACATCTTTTTTTAATCTTTTGAATGAGTTCGATTGTCAGTCCCACTTGTCCAGTCATTTCTGTTCCGTGTCTATCAAAAGGTGTACAGAAAAAGGCAAAAAACTATTCAACGTTTCCTTCAGGTTCTTATTATTTTTTGCTTTGCGTCTTTCTTCTCTCTGCAGGTTGATGGTTCAGGGTTATAAAAGGCCTTTAGAAGAAAAGGATTTGTGGTCGCTCAACGCAGAGGATAAGTCTCAGAGAGTGGTGCCGCAGCTGGTGCGACGCTGGGACCAAGAATGCAACAAGGTTAAAAGGTCAGATGCAAGAAGTTATTATTTATTTTAAATATAGATTGTCTAAAAATGTGTTCTTCCCAGTACTAATGTTCTGGTGGGCATATTTTTCTCAGGCCCGTAGATAAAACACTCTACTCTCCAAAAAGAGCAGCTAAGGGAGAAAAGAAAGATGGTCAACCAATAGAAGAGTCAGAGGTTCTGCTTATAAAAGCTCAGAAAAGTGGCGAGCCTTCTCTCTTCTGGGCACTCTGCAGAACCTTTGGACCAAACTTTTTCATCAGCTCTCTTTATAAGATCATTCATGACATCCTGATGTTTGTTGGACCCGAAATTCTCAGGTATGACCTTCCAAGTTTTTGGTAAAGCTTTTCTTTATTTTTCTTTATCTTTAGCATCAAATTATATGGATATTATTGCACTTTTCTGGGTTATTATTACAATATTTAGTGTTGAGCATTAGTTCTGGTGAAATGCTAAAAGCAAGACAATACATTTCAGCTAACCACATAATTGTGCAGAGTTAGAAAAGCAAAACAATAAAGCGTTTCAATTTTTAAAGAGGTAAACACTTTCCATTGCTTTTGTTGTTTACATCTAGTTTTGTTACATATTAATCTGTCACCTAGTGAAAACTTGGCATGTAATAAAAACATGAACAGGTTATGTTCTGTAGGACCTGTTCATTGTTCGCTAAACAACTTTTCTATTGTGTTTGGTTCATTATAAAATCGTGGTTTGCGTGTTAATAATCCACAGGGGCAGGGACTGCATTTCCCTGTGTTTTTAGAGTCGTGTGGTTTTAAATGACTTCGCTTCTGTGGGCCGGCCACACTTTCAAAACAACAGCTGTGACCCTATTAGAAGACCTCCAGTAAGAGTTTGTTTTGGCATGATGAGACTTGTGCCCTCAAAGCGTGCACTGGACCGTGATCAAATCCCACTAATCCTGTGAAAGTTCCGCTTTACTCTCTCCACCTGCCCCACTGTGCTTTACACTAGTCAAACCACTTCACATAAATGTACATAATATAAATAAATCCTGTTGAACGGCATTCCAGTGACATCAATCACTTGAGCTTGGTCTTCTGTGTCGTAGGCTGCTGATTCAGTTTGTGAATGATCCCAGCTCCCCCTCCTGGCACGGCTACTTCTACACCTCCCTACTGTTTGTTTGTACCTGCGTGCAAACGCTCATTCTGCAGAAATATTTCCATGTTTGCTTCTTGACCGGCATGAGGTTACGCACAGCCATCATAGGTGCCGTTTACAGGAAGGTAAGTGGATGTCATTGGACATGAAATGAAAGACTTGCAACCTCTTCAGCCTACATCAAATATATGTTATTGTCTGTTACTTTTGTTAAGGCTTTGGTTATTACCAACGCTGCACGGCGAACATCCACTGTTGGAGAGATTGTGAATCTTATGTCCGTAGACGCTCAGCGTTTCATGGACCTCATCACCTACATCAACATGATCTGGTCGGCACCTTTGCAAGTCATCCTGGCCCTCTACTTCCTGTGGCAGGTGTGTGACCACAACAAAGTTTGTCCTTTTTATTTGTTCGTCCAGGCAGCATCATACATTAATGTTTGCTTGTTTCTTTTTTTTCTATCAGAATCTGGGACCTTCAGTGCTTGCTGGAGTTGCAGTGATGGTGCTGATGGTTCCGCTAAATGCAGTCATTGCCATGAAAACGAAAACATACCAGGTTTTGAATCTCATTTTTTGTATGTAATACGGAGCAGCAAACTTTGATTTCAAGCATAAGTTACGCTTTGATTTCTATCTTTGACATGGCCTTACTCAATTATTTAAGATTATAAGATTATAATATTAAGATATCAAGATTATAATTTCACACAATGACATTAACATTGCGTAGAATGGTTTTATGTAGAAAAATGACTTTAACTTGGTTTTCACAAGCAGGGTCACATATCGCTGCTGTCCTTCTGAAACTTCATATCTCCGTATTTCATGATTTGGATTTTTTTGCCACGAATCCTTATTAGTCACCCTTTATGTTTGTTACTGGGTTTTTACAAATATCTAACCCATGTAAAGTATTAAAAAGGGCTTGTCAACTTTGACAACACAGTATTATATACAAATTTATTTAAAAGTAGTTTTTTTCTGTTTCCTTAAAAACAGCCAATTTGGACAGAGGGACAGCAACATTTTGTTTGTTTGTGTATTTGCACTGTTGTGGATCACATTAAATGTGACATGCGTCCCACAGGTTGCCCAGATGAAAAGCAAGGACAACAGGATCAAGCTTATGAATGAGGTGCTGAACGGCATTAAAGTGCTAAAACTCTACGCATGGGAACTGGCCTTCAAAGATAAAGTATCTGCCATCAGAAAGAGTGAATTGCATGTGCTGAAGAAGACTGCTTACCTGGGCGCCGTGTCCACTTTCACCTGGGTGTGCGCGCCGTTTTTGGTAGGTACATTTGAGCGTGTGATTCTTCCGTGGGATTTGTGTTGTCTTGGGTTTCTGACATCTGCTGTTTTCCTGAAGGTTGCCCTGTCTACATTCGCTGTGTATGTGATGGTGGATGAACACAATGTCCTGGATGCGCAGAAGGCGTTTGTGTCTCTGGCTCTGTTCAACATCCTGCGGTTTCCTCTCAACATGTTGCCTATGGTCATTAGCAGTATGGTGCAGGTAAGATTGATAATCTTATGCTTTATCATCTTGATGTGGGTGTTTTTAAGTGACTTAAAATATGTGTTTCTTTCATCAGGCCAGTGTGTCTCTTAAGCGTCTGCGTGTGTTTCTGTCCCATGAGGAGTTGGATGAAGACAGTGTGGAGCGGCCAGCCATCACAGCAAGTATGTGCGAATTCATATTAAATGAACAGTGCTAACACAGTCTCCTCATATTCACATTGTATGTGTGAGCAACACAGCTGTCTGTGGGTTAAAAGACAGCTCATGTGTTTTGATGTCCACTGAAAACACTTGACTGTTTGTTTCTGTTCATTCAGCTCCGGATAGCATTAGGATTATAGACGGAGCATTCAGCTGGTCTAAAGATGACCCCCCTGTTTTGAAGAGGTAACTCCTTTAATTGTGTGTACATGAAGTGTCGTCCATAATACAATGAAGTATTCTACACAAATGTAGTGAAGATCTAAACTGACATTACGTTCAAGGCATCAAAAGGACTTTGAGCATTGATGTGATTGTCGCGATCACATAGAGCAAAACTGATGAAACAGGTCGTTTGAGGACATGACGGGCAAGTATGTGCATGAGCGCCGATACAGGAGAACTTCAATTGCCAGAGGAAATATAATCTGGCTAATCGCCATGCATAATAATGAGATTTCTTTTAATCCGTTTTCTGATTTTATCCTCATCTACTAGAAATCATGCATTGAAATGTGATTTGTCTTGCGTCATCGTTGGCTGGAAATTCAGTTTTTAATATCTGGAAGCGCTAAAGGATTTTTCCATTTCAAATTAAATGAATGCCGAAATCTGAATGAAGGAGAAATAAATGCAATTCTTTGACAAATACACAATGCTACCTGTGACCACATGTTTAGCTGTTGTTAGCTGTGTGTTATTAGCAGTCTCACTCGTATCTCGATCTCTCTTTCTCTGTAGGATTAATGTGCAGATCCCAGAGGGCTCACTGGTTGCTGTGGTAGGCCATGTGGGTTCGGGGAAATCCTCTTTGCTTTCAGCTTTATTGGGGGAGATGCAGAAACCTGAAGGATCGGTCTCCATCAAGGTACAGACACAATCTCTGTGCTTATTTGCAGAAATTTGCATTCCGCTTGTCCCCTTGAGCATAAGAACGTTTCAGTGAAATACAGTGTTTCAATATGTTCTGAGGCTTTGGTGTGTGTTTATGTGGTTAACATGAAAAATAAGATGAACTTGAGTATGTCACTTTGTTTTTTAGGGCTCTGTGGCGTATGTGCCCCAGCAGGCCTGGATCCAGAATGCTACTCTCAAAGACAACATTTTGTTTGGACGGGAAGCAAATGAGACCTGGTACCAGAAAGTGTTGGAGGCCTGTGCTCTTCTACCAGACCTGGAAATCCTACCTGCTGGAGACTTGACGGAGATTGGAGAGAAGGTAAACATTCATTTAAGAATAATTTTTGCTTACATTCTTAAATCGGATTCTTATTGTCCTAACCAGGTAGATTCATTGCAACCGTCTATAGTCCGTTTTGCAAGATGTAAACAAAACTGCTCTGGATGCACTTCCTGTTTCAGTTTTTTGAAAGTACAAAATACGACCAATAGAACATTTAGAATTGAATCAAAATGTGAAAGAATCTTTAAGGTTTAATTAAATGAAATGGAAGAAAGAAACCCAAAAAACTTTCGGGACCAGTGTTGTCTGCATCTTCCAATTTTTATTAAAAAAAAAACATTCTCGTCCATTTTAATTATATATTTTGTCCTTTGCAACCATGATAGTTGAAAGATTTTTTTAATTCCTTTTATTTTATTCATTTCTGTTGCGTCAAACTATGTAGCTCCGCCCACAGTTCAAAGTCTTCACTGCAAAATCCTGCATGATATGACTAAATGTTAAATGTGTTTTGCGTGTGATATTTTAATGTTTAGGGAGTGAATCTCTCTGGAGGTCAGAAGCAGCGTGTGAGTCTGGCTAGAGCTGTGTACTGCGGCTGTGCTGTTTACCTGTTGGATGATCCGCTCTCCGCGGTGGACGCTCACGTGGGGAAACACATCTTTGAGAAGGTCATCGGCCCTCAGGGGGTGCTACAGGCCAGGGTAAGAATCTTTTACTTTTTATTTAAATACATATGAATGAGTTAATTTTTATCTAATGTTATGATGCATTGTTTTCTTTCAGACTCGAGTTCTGGTTACCCACGGGCTGAGCTTCCTGCCACAGGCAGATCTGATCCTGGTGATGGTGGATGGAGAGATCACAGAGATGGGCTCTTACACTGAGCTTATGGAAAGACAGGGTGCTTTTGCAGAGTTCCTGCGGATTTACTCCAACACGGAACAGGAGGAGACAGAGGAGTCAGTGGGAGGTGATGCATAACCATTTCATCCATGTTCTGGGCATGTGGAATCATGATATCAGCATCACGTTCCCTCTAAATCATGAATATTGGTCAAATGACTGTGGAATAGTTTTTCTAGTCAAATCTATTTTACCTCTGTCTGATTCATTTGTCTGTGTGTCAGCTACTTTTGTATTCATTTTGATGTTTCTGTTTCTCTGTTTGTGTTCAATCTGTTGGCTCCTCAGAAGAGAGCGAGCAGACAGAAGCTGTGAAAGAGAAAACTGAAGGTTTGAGGGTGTATATGGTCCCGGGTCTTATATAGTCATTAGGTCTGCACGTTATGCATGTAAGAATATGGCTTGGTATAAAACAGGCCTGCAACGTGAGGTGCAGATTGAAATTGTTCAGCCACCCCATTGGACCAGAAGTCACCAGATTTTGATTCATCTGGGTGTTCAGTCCTGGTCTTGCTTCCTTCCTGCAGAGTTAACTTCTAAACTTTTAAGTCTCCAGGGGCATAAAACTCTCGTTTGGTCACCATTGCGATTCTAGATCTTTAGACAATTGAAGTGTTCAGTTCTTAAAATCCTTTGGTGCTTCATTTTGGTTGTGTGTGTTTCTGCATCTGACACCCCAGTGTATGCAGGGACATACACATGTGTCAGTCGTTTTCAGAATGAAGCACTGTCAATGACCTCTCATCTGTCCCCCTGACCTGACCACTGGGCCAGTTTCTCAAATCGCTGACTTCTGTGTGTAAGATGTGTGGGGGTGTGTTTCAGCGCAGCCTGCTGGTGGTTGTTCTAACTTCAGCCACACCTCTGAGGTGTAAAACCCTGTCTAGGCCTGACAGGTGTGGTTATTTAGAAGAGAATAAGGATTGGCTTTCATTTACATATTAAATGGACATGGTTTTACATCTGTACAAACCAATGTTGCACTGGCCTCAATAAAGCGTTTGTGAAAAGTTTCCTATATGCAGATTTGCGCTTCAGTATGACTTGAGATAATAGAGAGAAAATTGTCGAAGAAAGTCTGTGCATGAAGGAAGTTGTTGAATTCTCCTGATTTGGCTTTATCCTTTCATTCACAGACTCCATTCCGAGGAAAGGACTGGAGAATGGCGGCACTGCCGCTCTGCTGAGGTCAGTGAGCACTTATTTATTGTTTATGTAAGATTGTACTAAGGCTATATTGTCCTGACGGCTGATAAATTGACCTGGTGTTTCTCTGTAGACGCAGTCAGAACTCTCTGAATGAAGCAGGCAAAAGCCCACACAAGACTGAAGACAATGATGGTACAGCAAAAAAAGCCAAATCTGCTGAATCTGCCCGAATTACAGAGGCAGACAAGGCCAACACTGGAAGGGTAGGAGAATACTTTTTTTTTACTTGCAACTTGCAACTAATGCAGAAATGAATGCAATAACAGTTTAGTTTGTTGTTTTGTCGTAATTTTATTGCATAAAATAATGTTAGCAAATCAAACTGTATTGTCGCTATTAAATTTTTGTTGTATTATCAATTATCTGTTGAGAACATAAGTCCTTTGAGGATTTTATCCAGAATAAACGTTTTTGTTTACATAATTTATGTCTGTGAACTGTGCATATTAATTTGTTTTTCTAAACACACACACATACATGCATATATTTAAGCAAAACATAAAAATGAATCCACATTTATAAATAGTTTAAATGAAGGGTAAATGTAAATAAACACAGTCTTACTAATATTCATACAGACATACATTATCTCAACACAAACTTTTATTCTGGATTTGGATCATCGTGATTAATCGTTTGACAGCCCTTATCTATCTGTATGTTGTCTCTGGGTAAATGTGATGTTTGTCGTGCAGGTTAAGCTGGCTGTATTTTGGGAGTACATGAAGGCTATTGGTCTGCCCCTGTCTATCTTCAGTATCTTTCTGTTCTTCTGTCATCATCTGGCCTCACTGGGCTCGAACTATTGGCTCAGTCTTTGGACAGATGACCCTGTTATCAATGGCACCCAGCCCAACAGAGAGATGCGTTTAGGAGTGTACGGAGCACTTGGTCTTTTACAAGGTAACTTAAAACAACTATTAAGTCTATTTAGTGGCCTGAGACAGAAACATTTTTTTTCTGTGCTTTATAATTTCATGTTTTTAAACACTCTCATTTCAAAACTCTCTCTTTCGCAGGTATTTCAGTGTTCTGTTATTCCATCTCCATATCCATCGGTGGGGTACTGGCCTCCCGTTACCTTCACCAGACTATGCTCTACAACGTTCTGAGGTCGCCCATGTCTTTCTTTGAACGCACACCTAGCGGCAACCTGGTCAACCGGTTCGCCAAAGAGACAGACACCATTGACTCGGTCATCCCTAGCATCATCAAAATGTTCATGGGCTCCATGTTTAATGTGCTGGGCTCATGTGCTGTTATCCTCATTGCTACACCGCTAGTGGCCATCATCATCCCTCCGCTGGGTCTGCTGTACTTCTTTGTACAGGTACTTAGATTTTCTTTCCTGTATACATCTGTTATTGTTTAGGGTACATTATTGGCTCTGTCATGTAGCTTTCTGGTCTGAGCAGGTGTCATGCTTGAACCCCATAGGATACTTGAGTTGTCAGTATTGTGCCATTTAGCGAAACTCTGAATGCTTCGGGGGATTGTCCCTGTAACTGTTCTATGGCAACAGCTCTATTATAGGATATTTCCTTTCATCAGTCTTTGAGTTAATGCTGTGACCTTGCTCCTACTTCTCTCGTAGCGTTTTTACGTGGCCTCCTCACGGCAGCTGAAGCGTCTGGAGTCAGTGAGTCGCTCTCCAGTCTACACACACTTCAATGAAACCCTGCTGGGCACCAGTGTGATCCGAGCGTTTGGAGAGCAGCAGAGATTTATCAGAGAGAGTGACAGCAGGGTGGATCATAACCAGAAAGCCTATTTCCCCAGCATCGTCGCCAACAGGTGCCACTTCATTTTAGAATTGCATTTCTATTTAAAGAACAACTCGCCAATAGATTTATCGCCATACTAGTGTTCAGCTTTTCATCTGAAAGGTGTTTTCGCCCTGTAGGTGGTTGGCAATAAGGCTGGAGTTTGTGGGTAACTGTATTGTAACGTTTGCTGCGTTCTTTGCTGTGATGGCCAGGGAGAGTCTGAGTCCAGGTATCATGGGTCTGTCTATCTCCTACGCTCTACAGGTCAGTCTTAAGTGAAATGATACAGATACAATACAAATACCTCTTTGACACATTTTCGCCCATTCTCACAACTCTTATGTCACTCAGGTCACAACGTCTCTGAACTGGCTGGTGCGGATGTCCTCTGAGGTGGAGACCAATATAGTGGCGGTGGAGAGGGTGAAGGAATATGGAGACACAGAGAAAGAGGTCAGTGGTCCCTCAGGCAGGTTGTGGGTACTAGTGATGGTTTATGTTCCAAGTTCTGTTTGTGTAACTATTGTATGTGATTTCTCCTCACAGGCCGAATGGACATTAGAGAACTCTACTCTACCTGCTGGCTGGCCCACTCATGGCCACATTGAAATCCGCAACTTTGGCTTGAGATACAGGGAGGACTTGGAGCTAGCCATTCGTGATATTTTGGTCACCATCGAGGGAGGAGAGAAGGTGGGTCGAGCAACTGAACAGTTCATGCTTTTTCTTCAGTTTACTATTGTTCATTTAAGAATGTAAATAATGTACAATATAAGTTTGTTTGTGTGTGTTGTAGGTGGGAATTGTGGGTAGAACAGGAGCAGGGAAGTCCTCTCTGACATTAGGACTCTTCCGCATCATTGAGGCAGCGCAGGGAGAAATCCGGATAGATGGCGTGAACATCTCTGAACTCGGCCTGCACGAGCTACGGTCCAGAATCACAATCATACCTCAGGTGTCACATCTACACACAGCTCAACACTAATCTCTCGACTGTCTGGATAACACTGTCCGGTTTGCGTTTTATTTTTTTATCTACTTTTTATATTGTATTTCAGGACCCAGTGCTGTTCTCAGGTTCCCTGCGTATGAATCTGGACCCGTTCGATGGCTACACCGATGAGGATGTGTGGAAAGCTCTGGAACTCGCACATCTCAAGAACTTTGTGTCTGGGCTGCCCGACAAGCTAAACCACGAGTGTTCAGAGGGAGGAGAAAACCTCAGGTACAAACTTCACCTTTACACTCTTCTTATCATTGATGAAGATTTGACTCCAGTAAGATCTGTCCCGATGCTTTTTGACTGTATGTTCTGGGTTCAGTTTGGGTCAGAGGCAGCTGGTTTGTTTGGCTCGAGCTCTTCTCAGGAAGACCAAGATTCTGGTTTTGGATGAAGCCACAGCAGCTGTGGACATGGAGACGGACAATCTGATTCAGTCCACCATCAGAACTCAGTTTGATGACTGCACCGTTCTGACCATCGCTCACCGCCTTAACACCATCATGGACTACACTAGGTAAAACAAACAGACATCATCTTTTGCGTCCATACTACATTTTTCCATCAAAAAACTATGACCTATAATAAAACTGCAGATTGCACTTTCATTTTACATTTTCAAGTAACAAAATCAGATCTCTTTTTCAACTGTATTGTCAATTTGTTTTGTAGATGCACCAGTTGCTCTAGTATTGATCAGCACAATTCCGTCTCGTATAACATCTTTTAGGATTTGATATGTTCATGCATATACTGGAATATCATACGTGATTATTACTTCATGATTTCACATTTGATTCATGTAAATACTGCACTATAAGGAAAGCGCAAAATGTTTTTCAATGGTCTGTCTTTTGTGGATTCTTTCTCCAAAGGGTTCTGGTACTCGATAAAGGCCAGATGGCTGAATTTGATTCACCGTCCAATTTAATCGCCAAGAAGGGAATATTCTACAAGATGGCCAAAGACTCCGGTTTGGTCTGATAGTAAGTTGAGCCAAAAGACTTCGGCTGCATCCAGGACATATTACAGGTTCATGGAGTGTATGCAGAAGAGAACTTCTACTGCTTTATGCCTGGAGCTCATATACAGTACAGTGTGACTATGGATCGACCACTCCCCAGATACTGTAGCCCTCCGTTTTCACTCTGTTTTCTCGCTTTTGCTGCAAACGCTATTGTTTGATGCTAACATTCATGATGCTTGAAACTAGTTTCATTGGTGCTTGTCGTTAAATTTTTCATTTTTTGGGAACAAGTCAAGCACTCCTGCTAGCTTTAAAACGTTAGTTTTAAAACCAAATTATTATTGCGGCATTGTCTTAATAGACTTGAGGAGTAACGAACAAAAGCCTCTTTGAGCAATGCACTGTTGATGCAGTGGTCGGATGTGAAGCTGCTGGGAAACACTCCTGTGCGTTCTGTGCTTTCAGTTCATGACTGTGCGCTTAATTCTGTGGAGCATGAAGGGCTTCACTTCGAGCCAAAGGTTAAAGTGATAGCTCAACTAAAAAAAGAAATCTGTCATCATCTACTCACCCCTTATCATTTTAAACCTTTATTACATACTTTCTTCCGCAGAACACAAACGAAGATATTCTGAAGAAAGTTGGTTAACAGACAGCGCCGACCCCATTCACATCTATTGTGTGAATACAAAACCAATGCAAGTGACATTCTTCAAAATATCTTCTTTTGTGTTCTGCAGAAGATAGAAAGTCATACAGGTTTGAAATGAGGGTAAGCAAATGATGACCGAAGTTTCATTGTTGGCTAAACTATCACTTTAATATGAAAAGCTCACCTAGTCGCATGTTGTCATGGCTTGCTGGCCGTTGCTTTCTCGTTTAATAATAATCTTTATTTATAGCTTTAATTCACAATATCTGTCACAATTATTGTTTCTTCATATAAAATTATTTTATGACATAAGCTGTTACCAGGTTTACCCCACTTGAAAAGTGGCTAAGCCCTGTCTTGCCAATATCATGCAGTAGAGGCCCTCTGCAATGATTAGTGAATGTATTTAGCTCATTTGATTCATAATCCTTCTTTATTATTATTTCAGAGTGATTGTTTCACCAAAAACTATGAATGCACTTATTGTTCTGTGTAGAAAAAAGGTCAAAAGGGTTTATGTTTTCAGTTGTGGTGTGTGTGGTAAATATTTTAAAACTGACGATGATTATCGCTGTACCGCTGTATGGTCATATATCGAAATCATAGGAGTTCTGCAAAGGAAGGTTTTCTGCTCGATGGTGACACCTGCTGGGTGCTGTGTGCTTCATTTTGTGTGCTTAATTCTGTGTGCTGTTAATCATATATCTGTTCATCTATATACACTTGAATGTGCTACATTATCAGTGGAGCTCTCATTTTCTGTTAGAAAACAAAGCCTTTTGAGTTGTTTTAAGGCAAATCAGGTTTTTTTTTAAGAACTGATAAACTTCTATAAATAATACTGACATATCTGATTTGTTACATATTTATATCATTTGTAAGTATACATAAAGTTATTATTTGATATTTGTACAAATGCTCTAGTTTTAAGGGTGGTCGTTGAACATACAAATAAATACTTTTTGTTAAAAGCCCATTGTTTTGGTTTTTTTGCTCAAAGACAAGTGGAAATTAATTTTGTATCAATACTATCAAATTTATTTTATTCAAAGTGTCCAAGAAATACAAAGGACATTTTCAAGTCTGACAGTCACGCATTACATGTTCATAGAAGCATGTTATAAATATTTTTTTAAATACATGATACAGTACAAAATACTGATAAAAAATGTTTGGCTAGAAAACCTGTAAAAGTTCTGAATGATACTGTAGCTATTTAGTTTAAAAAATGTTAACACCTTAACCACACCTTTCGTAGTCAAATGTTCAGACATGTTCATGAAACTGTAAAAATAGCCTGAACAAGTGGCTAAAGTCAAAGCTTCACTTCGCCAGCAACACAAAGTTGAGTTGAACGGGGGTGAGCACAGTCTCTGACTATCTGATGTGTGCACAATGTTCAGCCACTCAATACCTTTGCAATAAGTTAACATTGCAAGTTTTACATTCTGTAGCACCTCAGATGTCTGTTGTAGAAATTACAGGAACGCACTGTAAATCACCATTTCTGTACAGAGCAAATCCTTTTCATCCTGATGCAGGCCATGCCAAATTGTAACTTCTGTGATGAAAAGCCTGTACGCTGCTTTCTGCCCCACAATTCTTTATTTTTCTCGATAGGCTGAGAGGATTCCTGCGGCTGATCACTTCAGGGGTTTCACATTAGTCCTGCCTCCCGACACATGCCATAAAATTGACCACGTTGAGAGATTAGATTAGATGGAGTGTCCATTTCTGTGATGTAACCTCTGTCCATCACGATCACCCTGTAGGAACAGTTAAATGGTATTGTGTTGAACTCTTGACATTATTGCTCACTTTGTTTTTATTTCAAATATTCTATAAATATTCTAAAAAACCCAAACCAAAGAACTGTGGAATTTTTTTAACTGGGTTCCTAATATTTATCTAAAATGAGCGTATTATAAATATCCCCACATGTGCTCTGTTTGTTTTACCTAGTGTAGTCCATGATGGTGTTGAGGCGGTGTGCGATGGTCAGAACGGTGCAGTCATCAAACTGAGTTCTGATGGTGGACTGAATCAGATTGTCCGTCTCCATGTCCACAGCTGCTGTGGCTTCATCCAAAACCAAAATCTTGGTCTTCCTGAGAAGAGCTCGAGCCAAACAAACCAGCTGCCTCTGACCCAAACTGAACCCAGAACATACAGTCAAAAACCATCGGGACAGATCTTACTGGGGTCAAATCTTCATCAATGAGTAGAAAAGTGTAAAGGTGAAGTTTGTACCTGAGGTTTTCTCCTCCCTCTGAACACTCGTGGTTTAGCTTGTCGGGCAGCCCAGACACAAAGTTCTTGAGATGTGCTAGTTCCAGAGCTTTCCACACCTCCTCATCGGTGTAGCCATCAAGCGGGTCCAGATTCATACGCAGGGAACCTGAGAACAGCACTGGGTCCTGTTCCAAAAAGAAGAGGTTGAATGTCTTTATGGAAGCTAAATTAATAAATGTAGTTATAAATACATTTGCTCAAATGTGAACACGTACTGTACCTGTGGGATGATGGTGATACGAGACCTCAGATCATGCAAGCCGATCTCTGCTATGTTCATCCCGTCTATGAAGATCCTTCCCTTTGCGGCTTCAAGGATCCGGAAGATTCCTAAAGCTAGAGATGATTTTCCAGCACCTGTTCTTCCCACAATTCCAACCTGCATGGATCAAATAAATGGCTTAGTACTTCAATAAAAAGATTCGTCAAAACTTTCAGTTTCACTTGTCATTGACATTTACCTTTTCTTTCTCATTAACACTGAGAGCGATTTCTTTCAAGGCCCAGTCCAGACCCCTGCGGTACTGAAGTCCATATTGCTTGAACTCAATGGATCCAGTTCTGGGCCAACCTAGAGGCAGTCTACTGTCCTCTAATGTCCATGGTGCCTGTGTGCAACCAAAGACGAACAAATCAAGCTCAAGCTTTGGTTACTATCTGTAAAACAATTCAGACACTGGTCACCTCTTTTGGAGTTTCAGCATATTCTTTTACTCTCTCAACAGAGACTATGTTGTTTTCTACATCTGTCCATGCCCTCACAATCCAGCTCAGTATCCCAGTTACCTGTAATGTAGGTTTTATTGAGATATCGGAAGTACAGTATACATGCCATGAATTCCTTTAAACATTTATAAAGGTTCTTACCTGGAGAGAATGGGACACAGCGAGACCCACAATTCCAGGACTTAAAGTTGCTCTTCCCATGACAGAAAGGATGGCTGCAGCAAGGACTAGCAAATTACCCAGGAACTCAAGATTCACCGCAAGCCACCTATAGAAAACAAACCATATGTAAACTATATAGGAATGCCTACTGAAAATATAATACTGTAAATATGATGGTCTGTTCAAAGCAGTCGTACTCTAAGCACCACTTAAGCCATGGTTAACCCAAAAATGTTCTCATCCTTTACCCACCCACATGTCATTCCAAACCTGATTGACTTTCTTTCTCTTGCAGGGCACAAAAGAGGATATTGTTGAATGTGAAGGAGAATTTTAGTAACCAAACAACATATTTTGTGTTCCACAGAAAAATGAATCCTATAAATTAAGCTATACTCCTTAAGAATTTACCTGGTGGCCACGAATCTTGGGAAGTAGGAAGTTTGGTTGTGGTCAATTCGACTGTTAGCCAAAAGGATGAACCTGGACTGTTCTCTAAATGCACGGATCACACTGGCTCCTTGGACCGTCTCATTGAAGTGAGTATAGATGGGTGAACGACTCACAGACTCAAGTCTACGCAATTGGCAAGATGTGGCTATGTAGAAGCTCTGAAAACACGCAAGGAGACCATAAAGTAGAATTCAGATAGATGTGTAAGGGTTGTGTGATTCATGCCTGTTGAATGACTTGTAGTGGAATACCTGAATGAAAGCATAAAGTAGAGTCAGTGGCAATATGATCAATCCTGCGAAAGGAGTCGCCATCAATACGATAATGAAAACCTCCAGCAGTTTGAACACATAGCCCAACATCATCTTCAGACCATCAGGAATCATGCAGTCAATGGCGTCTATCTCTTTGGAGAAGCGGTTGAGAAGATTGCCGCTGGGTGTGCTCTCAAAGAAGGACATTGGCGAGTGAAGCACATTGTTGAGAAGGTCCAAGTGAAGATGGCGGGACGCAATTATTCCTCCCAGTGAAATAGCCACGGTGGTTCCAAAAATTCCAATTCCTGCAATACCAGTAAAACAATACAATGATCGGAAGAACGGAACAGCCGACTCACAAAAAAACTATTTGTGGCAATTAGGAATCTCCAACCTTGAGCAATGCCGAGCGCTCCAAACACACCAAGCTTCAGATCCGTGTCCAATTGCGTCCCATTTACAACTGGGTCATCCGCCCACAAGCTCAACCAGTAGTTGTAGCCCAGTGAGGCGGCTTGCTGGAATGCGTAGAGGAAGATGATGGGGATGATGAGAGCCAGACCAATGGTCCTGAAATACTCCACATACAACTCCAGCTTCACCTGTGTCACCAAGATAAAGTAAAGAAGCTGTTTTTGGATGATTCAGTGTATGCTGAGATTATATTATGGAGCACAATGGAATTCAAAAGCCTGTAATCCTGGTATAAAATTACATTTCTCTGGTGGCAGTAGAATATAAGCCCTGGTCACTGACTGGCAAATGACCTTCAAAACTGAATTGCCACATTAAATGTTTGCAATTTTATAGACCTTTGAAAATATACCTTCACATATCTAACTTTAAACCAATGTTTGTTCATTGTTTGCAGTCTATTGATGCAGATTTAAAACTTACACGGCCTGTATGGGCTTTGTCAGCCTGGGTGAGTCTCCCAACTTCCTCCTGGTTCTGCTCTTGTTCTGTGTCAGATATGGCCTCCATGGTTTGTATATTTGGACTTCCCATATCCCCACTTCAGACGGAATAAAAATGGACAGGAATGTTAATTTGTGCTCTTCTGTTGAGCAAAAAATACTGGAAATCACACTGGCAATGCTTAATAGATTAGTACAAACATCTTTTACCTGATGAGTTGCTCCTGAGAGAGATCAATAGAGAAGTCTGTTATACTGAGACGAGAGACAGATTTCCTGGTTCCTGAAACAAGGTGAATTTGTGTTTTGAACTGTGTGAACTTAGCTTTTGGGACTTGTGCACTGAATTCATTATTTTACCTCTCAGTGTGGCGCTCTCCTTGCGTTCACTTACAGCAAAAGCTTTAACAAAGTCAGCAAATGCATCTTCTCTGCTCAGAAGCTCAGAATAGGAGCCTATTTCTGTGATCTCTCCATCCACCATGACCAAGATCAGGTCTGCCTGTGGCAGGAAGCTCAGCCCGTGCGTCACCAGAATACGAGTCTGGTGAGTATCATTAAACAAGCTACGTTTACCACAAATACTGTACTATACTAATGCTTAATACCAATTTATGAACCATAAAATACCTTATTTTTAAGAACTCCATTAGGTCCAATGACTTTTTCGAAGATGTGCTGACCCACATGTGCATCTACTGCTGACAGAGGATCATCCAGAAGATAGACATTAGCTTTTCTGTACACGGCACGTGCCAGACTCACTCTCTGTTTCTGACCTCCGGAAAGATTCAGTCCCTGTGAACAGCATGTATGCTATTAAAAAACTAATACAATGTTTTTGAACAATAGGATCTTGTACTTTGTACAATCCAAAGTGACACCTCCTTTTATGTATCTGCTATATGACCACTGAAGATTTGTTAGGCCATATTGAGGAATCTTACTTTCTCTCCAATCTCTGTGGCATCTCTTGCAGGTAGGATCTCCAGGTCTGGTAGAAGAGCACAGGCCTCCAACACTTTCTGGTACCAGGTGGGTATTCTCTCCTGTCCAAACAAAATGTTGTCTTTGAGAGTGGCGTTCTGGATCCAGGCCTGCTGAGGCACGTAAGCCACAGAACCCTAAAAACATAGCTAGCACAATTAAATTTGGAACTTGCGAGTGATGCCAGTATTTGTTTTAATAATGTTCATACTTGAACTGTAACATGGCCGGTTTTCTTTTCCATCTCTCCTAGCATTGCAGACAGAAGAGAGGATTTTCCACTGCCCACATGCCCCACCACAGCCACCAGTGAGCCATTCTGAACTTCCACATTGATCCTGCAGAAATGATCAGACATGGACAGTTGAGCAACACTTATTGTTTTAGCAAAGTAAAAAATTCAAGGTACTCACTTCTTGAGGCATGGTAGGCCATCTTTTGACCAGCTGAAGGTGCCGCTATTGATAGCAACACTATCGACAACTGAGAAAAATCAAAAATATTAGTGGACACTACACATTTACAGTTTGTTTTAAAGTTGCACTGAAGGCGTGATGCTATAATAGTTAATTTGTTATTTTTTTATTTAGTTTAGTTTATACATTAGCATTTTTATATACAGTACAAGATACAATTAAAACATCTGGGTAATACTTTAGGTTGTATTTATTAACATTAGTTAATGCATAAGCTAACATGAACTAACTAACAATACTTATTCAGTATTTATTAATGTTAATTTTACTAAGCTGTTTTTAAAACCGGTTGGTGTAACTGTTAAAATCAGTTTATGCACAATGAACTAATATGAATAATTGTATTGACACTAATGTCACAAATATTGATACATGCTGGAAAATCTATATTGTTAGTTCATGTAAGTTATGTATAATGAAAATTCTGTCATCATTTCACTTTTAAACATTTTAGACCGCTTTTTGCTGAACACAAAAGAAGATATTTTGAAGAATGTTGGTAACTGAACAGAGACGTACCTATTGTATAGACACAAAATTAATGCAAGTCAATGGGTACAATTGAATATGAAGGAAATGTGGAAAATGTTATACAAAAATAATTACAGCTTCAAAGCTAAAAATCCCCTTTCTCTGACCGCCGCATGAAGTCATCAGTACACATTTCACTTGCTGCCAACAACCACCTCATGCCCACACTACTTTCTTGTCCTCTGTGCTGAATTACAGCCTTTAAAGGAACCTAATGAAGGCATGTGCAAAATGATTCATCTCACATTGAATCTGCAAGAATATTCCTAAAAACTACTTTTCTTGGCAGATCAGTAACTCAGTATTTATTGTCCTATGTATTTTCTTATGGCTTCCTGTTTAAGGATTCCACCTCCGTAATGACGGAACAAAATTACTTTTTATAGCATTATAGCAAATAACATGTATAGCAATGTTTGCCATCTGTGGCTTATAAAGTGAATTCTCTCACCAGGGCTGTAAGGAATTCTCTCCACATTATCCTCCTTCAGCTCATCCTGACAGAGAAACTTTCCCAGACGTTTGAGAGAAACTAATGCCTTGACAACAACAAAACCAAGACAATTATATATATTTTAAGATGACAATTAAAGTTGATGTTTAGAAAGGGTATGTCATGCTGTTGTCTTGCTCACCTGCATGCTAGTGCTCATTGCAAAGGGAAGTTGACTGAGAGGAGTTTTCAGAATATTGATGAGGGCCATGGACACAAAAACCTTCTGAGCATCCAGAACGTGTTTATCATCTATCAGCACATACACTCCAAACATGGCGAATGCAATCTGAAAAAAAGTATCTTGAATGGAAGCCAATAATATACTGTAATTATATGTTTACAAATCATTCTGAAATCTACCAAGAAGGTGGAGGAGTTGAAGGAGGCAACAGATATTGAGTACATGATCTGAGATTTCTTCAGAGCATTGAGCTCTTTCTCTCTATAGCCGAGAACACGTTCTCTGAAGGCATTCTCCCAGGCGTAAAACTTCAGGATCTTTACTCCGCTCAAGATCTCATTCATTAGCTTGATCCGTCCATCCATGTACTTCATCTGGACCTCCTGAGACCAGCAAATGCAAAAGAACATTCAGTTTCAAATACATGATCATCAGCAAACTCAAAACACATTCATGCTCTTCATGTAAACTGACAACCATGTGAGCTATGGGTAAGCTTGAATTCTTTCGACGTTTGAAACAAAGCAAATGAAGACATTTTTTTAGAAACTCTGTGGGATTGTTTTACCATGTCCAAAACCATCAAAGAGAAAAAGAAACCCACAGACAGTCCACATGGTCACTTTCTCTTCGATAATTTAAACCAGCTGAAGACATGAGGCTGGTTCTGGGACACCGCTTCTCTCAGTCGTACAAACACACTGAAACCTTGTTTGTGTGACTCTAGATTGTCGATACCTGGAGCTTGCTCCTCATTTTGGCAATGAACCCGTTCAAAGGAAAGATGAGAATCACTGTGGCAATTCCTGCCAGGGCAGACGGCCCCAGACGCTGCGCAGGGACGAGAAATTAAAATGTGTCATAAGTTTTACTTAATAGGATATAAACATCCCGTAATTATTAGCATTTCTGAAGGCATATGTGGCTCACCTGCCAAAGGAAGAAAAGACACAAGGCGATTTCAATCGGGGCAACCCAAACTGTATTGAAGTACACCACGAAATCCATCAGTTTCTGTGTGTCGGCAGAGACCAGGTTCACGATCTCACCCACTGTACATGTTCTACGGGCTGCGCTGTTGATGACCAGAGACTGAGGAGATCAGAAGGAATGAAAGAGATTTTAAGTGCCATCGTGGAATGTAAGTATCCTTGCATAAGCTAATGAAAAGATTTAATTCTATACCTTCCTGTATACTAGACCCATAACTGCAGTTTTAACCCTCATGCCCACTGTGAAGCAGGTATACATATACTGATGGTTAAACAGGGACTGAAGACAAGACAACAGGAACATCATAAAAGCAAAGAGGTAACCCTTCCACAAGGGGGCATCTTCATCCCTCACAAAGCCAAGCAGAAGACTGGGAAATGAGGAAATGCATTAAGAATTACATACACACACTCTATACATTGGTCTCATTGAATGCCTACCAAAATAACAAAAACAGAGCAAACATTTTTATTGGGTCTACTTTCACCTGGTATTTCCCACTCTTTCCATAGCTCATATCTCATAGCTCATTATTTTAAACAACATGGATCAAAGTTTCACAGAGCGTACGTTCACTCTTAAGGGCTTGTTTTGATGGCGGTTGATCTACAATTCCTGTGGCCCACATTCAGTGGTAATGGAGCAGTGAACCCACCACAGAGTTCTTGGCTAGTTTTATACCAGACAGAGATCCAACTCCAGTTTCTGTGACTTTTCAAAGCTAGCACGGCCACAAAGAATACAATGCTGCAGGGAACAGACTCTCCTATGCAATGTGGGACAAAACAGTGTCAATGTGTGGCTGTACCACAGCAAAGTATGCTGTTATTCCTCTATTCAATACAGAGAAAAGGTCAAGAGGTTCATAGACGTGGTTAAGGATATTCTTATAGACAAACCTCTGTTTTAGTTGCACAACCATCTTTACACTTCTTTCTTAGGCCTTGTGGCGCGGTATAATTTTGTAGTAAATCTGTCATCGCGTTTCTCCTCCACTATCCACACTTTCACATGCAGTGGCCCCAAAAATGTATTTAGACACACCTTAAAATCTATTAATGTCTTTGCATTTTATAACCAAATATAAAACCAAGTGAGATTTGCCTTAAGACAAATAAAGCACAAATAGACCAGGTTTCACAAGTGTGTTCATACTTTAAGTGCAACTTTAACGTCCAAATACTGATTGGGGTTTACAAACTGTACACACATGCTGTATTTAATCTCTCACCTTAACACCTGTGGGATGGAGAACATGAAAGCATCTTGGATGACTAGACAGAGAGTCCCAGTCAGAAAATAGGGTCCAAAAGTTTTGGCTAGAGTCCGAAGCAAACAGAATCCTGAGCTTTGTTCTTGATGAAGTTTTCTGAGAAGCTGCGTTTGCTCACTTATCTTATAACCAAGAGCCTGAGCTGCGTTCAGAGAACACTCCTGCCTGTGAAGAAAATACAGCATTATAAATACAATTTTAGTGAAGGCCACCGCAGAAGACAAAAGAAGATAAGTTAAAGAGGTTTGTTCTGCAGCAAGTATGACAAAATAGCATTGGCATGGCAGAAGACTTACTGCTGCAGTTTGGACCACTGCTTGGCCCATTCTTTCTCAAAATCACAGATGATTTTTTCAGATGTATCCTTTTCTCGTAGCGGCCAGAGATCTTCAGCTTTTAAAGGGGAGCGATAGCCTTTAACCACTAATCTGTCAAACATAAATATGTGTTAATTAGTATCTTTGTGTTTTACTCTCTGAACCTTTCCAAACTTCGATTTAAACAGGGTCATTTATTTACCTGCCGTACCACCAAAACAGCAGTTTTGATAAGAAAGAAGCATCCTCAACTGGACAAAGGTTCTGGTGGAAAGAGACATTAGTCAAATCATGACACTTCTCTGTTGTGCAAACATCCGTTGCAAATATCTATCAAAAACCTTTCGGTGTACAGACAAATTTTGCATTCAATTTTACATTGCATTAAATTCTAAGCATAAATCTGTATATATAAAGATAATAAAAATAATGATGTCATACTTTTACATAAACAGGCTTGAGAGTCTCTGGACGCCGATCAGCAAAACAGCTGATGATGAGTTGAGTCAGCTGGAGGGAGAAGAACACGAAAAATGCCAAAACTCTCATCGCATCTGTAGAGAAACCCTAAAAAACAATAAGCAGTAGAGCACCAGTGAGACTAATGAATATTATCACTGTCCTTCTGAAACCTCGTATGTCTAAATATTCACAGTTTTTCAGGAAATGGTGAAAACACTGTGCTCTTTCAATGCTATGTTGTCAAAGTTGACAAGTTGGTTGGATATTTGACTTATAATAATGATTTATGGAAATATGGAGAGTCTGAGGTTTCAGAAGGACAGCAGCGATATAAAGAATGCAGATTCTTACTGAAATCAAAGTACGTGTGAATTGTTAATCAGTGAAAGAAACACTTTTCTACACTTTTCTATATTATTGGGGCGAGCTAATTTAGACTCTCACAAACAATAAAACCTTGTTTTGACAACACAAACATTTAAAATAATAAAAAAGATTAATATATGAACAGTGCTGCGTGTTTCCAGTCTTTATGAAAATGACCAAGCAAGCCCATGAGTGATATATGTACATTTGCCAGGGGTTTCCCATTGCCTACTGGCAGAGACATTTACCACAAACACTGCAGTGTCTATGGAACCAGAACCATATTTTCCCTATGGCAGCAAAACTAATCTGAGATCAGCCTCCCACTTTGTCTCACCACAGGGCTGGAGGCTGATGTGGGGAGTGTCCACTTGGGGATATTCCCTGCTTTTCCTCCCTTCCTTTCAAAGACCTCAACATATCGTAATGACCTAAATGTGCCCTTAAACAAGGATGACACAACAAACCTCCTGAATGATCCAAAATCAAGGGAATGAAAAGGCATTTACTGTACATTTATGACTCTTGTTGTCGAACCTCTCATTTACGGCAACCCAAAGTTGAATGCTGGTGCATTCAGTGGAAGGCAAAGAGAGAATATTAGGCCAAGGAAATGTGCAATACCTGTCACTCATACTCTGTTAGGACGAAGGTGCCTTTAGGGCCGCTCACCACCCTGCCCTCGATCAAAACATGTTGTGAAATAGTAACAAGGTACAAAAAGCTTGTGTCCAGTCAATATGGGCCGAGGTCCAAAAAGAAATAGCACCTTGGAGTTGTTATTAAAAGTTTTATTGTACATGGGTCATGGAGGGCATTCATTCTTGTGCACAATAGTGTCAAATGGCCGAGCTGCTGGAGAAATGTAGGTCAGTGGCAGCACAGGCCCGTTTGAGGATGTGTAAAAATATGTATGTAGAAATGTAGAACACATTGTGAATATGTCTCTGCCACACCGTATGGTAATACAGTTTGGAGAAGCTTTAATGGTGTGGTAACATGTCTTCCTACTGTGTGGTAAAAGAGGACAAAGCTCCAGTTATTTTTCTGTTCCTGTTGGGCCGGCTGACCATTTACCAAGAGCTCAATTAGAGCACAACGTTTCCTACCACAAACCAAGCTGCAATGCCCATGTAAACATACAGTATGGTCTATCTGCACTGTGCTGCACAGGCTTCATTATCTCCCTTTCGAAAGTCATAGATTCATAAATGAATCGGATGTATTAGTTTATGATTCTATAAGCCACTTTGAAACAAGAAAGACTTTTTGCCACTTTCAGACTTGCCTTTGTTTGAGGGATTAAATATACATTCCATATTCAAATGTTTAGTTCACCCAAAGATAAAAATGTTGTCATCATTTGTTCACCCTCATGGCATTTGAAGCCTGTGTTTGACTCATTCTTCTGTGAAATACAAAAGAAGATATTGAGAGAAATGTGTCTGTGGTTTTGGGTCCATATGATGGAAGTCTATGGCGGCCAATGCTGTTTGGCTACCAACGTCCTTTTGTGTTCTGCAGAAGAAAGTCTTGTAAATGGTGAAATAAATTTCTTTTTTGGGCCAATTAATTATATACCAAGGATTGCATTTGTGTACGTAGTGTTAGGGCACATTACACAATTTAAAGAAAGAAGCTAAACATCTTTGGTTTTAATGCTTCTCAATCCGAATAAGCAAGCATAAATGAGTTGTGAGGAATTTAAATAAATATCGCCTCTCTCCTTCAGAAACCTCTCATGTCCAAATTCGCAGTTTTTCCATGTACTGTGCTGTCAAAGATGACGAGCACTTTTTAATACTAAACTTTTTGATATTGGTTAGATATTTGCAAAACCCAGTGACAAACATTAAGGGTGACTTATAAAAACGATTTATAAAAAAATTAAATCACAAAATATGGAGATACGATGTTTCAGAAGGGCAGCAGTGATATGCTGCTTTAGGAAGATTTAGATTTTCACATGCACATGGATGTTTTTCTACAGTATTTCTGCATGTCCCTTTAAAATGTCAAGAAGTTGATTGTTGTGTCTGCGACAGGACACAGTCAACTAATTATAACGTAAAACAGCCCAGCAGGCGAGAGACGGGCAGACTGCCGAATCAACGGCGTCCGCAGATGTGTGTGGCTTCTCCTATCTGTCTGAAAAAGCACCAGTGGTGACTGTGACAGTACCCAGCAGCTCCAGACAAAGGGGGTATTGAGGGAAATGGGAGGGGAAAGCGTCAGGCCATCCAGACATCAGGTTATATGGCTGCATTAACACTGTGAGGAGCACCATCTGTAAGCACTCTGTTTATTCAGACTCCCAGACACAACACAGATAAATTTAGCTGGGAGTTAGGCCGGGCAGCATTCATTACAAAAACCATAAGAGGTCCATGTTACACTAGCCTGAAAGGAGAATAAACTTTTATAGGGCCAGGAAGTTTTCAGGAAGTTTTTATACTTTCAGTAATCCTCAAAATCCAATGTTTATGATGTGAGATGAACAAAATAGATCATGGATGCATTTTTAGATTACTAGTCTAGATTACTTGTGATTTTTTAATTTCTCATTTTAAAAAGAGCATATAATCATGTATAATAAGTGCAATTAGAAAACATGAACATTTTAATAAGGTTAGGTTAATTGTGACGCGTTTGACATGAATGTTTAAATGATATGAAGTCACGAAAACATGAAAATGTGAAAGTAAGTGTGAATAATAATCATTTTTTTCCAACCTTTGGATTGTCTGAGAATATACCAACCTGGTCTATGATGGCTTGTATATTGGCTCTGAGAGGCACCAGTGAACACACCACTGTCAGTGTCCAGAACAAGAAGAGGAAAACAGAGGAACGACATCCCCACACCCTCTCCAGGTGCATCACAAACATTGCCAGTATCTGAGCACACAGATCATCAGTCAGCAATACAGAAAAATCCACCTCACTTTTCTTCTCTGCAGATAGGTTTTGATTGAGAGATGTTTGGAGAATGTTTAGTCTGTGTCATAGATGTCAATTTATTGTTATCGTTATTTTGTTGGTACGATCTGGCAGTGAAATGTAATTTACTACTGTTGACACTGTGTCTGCTGTGACCAGAGGTAAAAGTGGCTTATTTACTCTGATTCCTTAAGGAAACGTCTGCCAGACGGGCTCTGACCGCAACGAGATTTTTACATTCAACCTTAAATATAACAGGTCATAAATCTGATCTAATGAAAACATGTGATGATACAATTTGTTACACCTTATAATTATGTATTTTAATAGAGTTTTCTATGCAATAACTTTTTTTGGGGAGGTTTAAAACTTTACCATTGTAAAACTGCGAATGATCGGGCTCAGGAGAAAGACCATATGATGTTCAATCTCTTTGTTCCTTTCCACCAACAGATAGACCAACTCCAAGAAACCAAAAGAAGCCAGACAAAGTCCCAAACCCTATAAGACACAAACACACAGTCATTCTCTGCTAAATTTGTGTTAATTTGCCTCAAAGCGCTCAAAGTATATAGTCCACTACAAACAGAGTTTCATTTTACTGGGTTCAAAGTGTTGAAATTTTTATAAAGACAGTATAATTTCCTAACATGTTACATTGAACCAAGAGTCCCTCAGCGGATTGATGCACTACTACAGGTTTGGTAACAATGATTATGTTACAAAATGTAACAACTAAGTATAACTCACCATCTTGGCACAGTAAAGACTTGATATGGATATACGTCCATGGTCGTAGAATCTGAGGTACACGCAGTAGAAAGGAGCACAAATCCACAGATAGAAACAGGGGAACCACACCAGTACCGTGTGCTGAAAGCATTGGGTGAGGTCTGGGTGTGGTGTATTCCATGTGAGATTCCAGTCCTGCAAAGACAGTGTGAAACCATCACTCCTCTAACATCAGGCTCAACCAATCCGACTAAAGCTAACACTTTTAAAACCAGAGCAACCCTAATTATTAACAACATTTTGGGCTGTATTCACTCCCTGCACTTTAAGAGGTTTACATGAGGGGAAAAGCTCATTCTTCAGATTGCTTCATAGCTAACACATTTATGTTACTCTTCTGCACTTTTAAATACATTCTCTACTTTCATAGCCATGTGTGTTTTTTTCTTACTGTAGTTATTAATTCATGACAGTAAAGACCTACACAAGTACATTCAGCCTCATAATACCTGGAGGCAGTGACATGATGTGTCATTACAATTAACAGGATTTTTAAGAACCATTCATTTGAACCCATAAAACATTTGACCCTTTTTTAAGCTTTAACTTTTAAACTTAAATTACAACAATCTGTTATGTTCACTACATCAAAACCTGGTTACCAATTCTGTTTTCTGTATTTTCCAGAATGATTGCTAGTAACAGACTGATTTCTAAAGCAAAAATTGTTTTGAAATATTTACAGTAAATAGGCAGTAAATAACAGGGTGAGTGTCTGAGTTTATGTATTTTTGTGTATACAAGAAGGCTTGTACAGCATGTCACAATGCAAAGTCTGTAAGCAAACATGCGGTTCTGTGAATTTTATTACAACAACGCAGAATAAACCCAGTATACAATCTGACAAAAATACAGCTTTCAAGTTACATTTCACAGTCTCGCTACATTCCTTGTATCCACAATTCACTCTGCATCCCTTCTGTTACTTTTGGCCTTTCTTTGATCTCTAAGATTTCATCTCCAAACACTGGTGTAGAGTTGTCATCTTTCCTTCTAAGCTTTCGCTTTGGTGATGTGAACTTTTTGGGATGTATTTAATGGCATGGTTATTTCAGCGATAGCGCAGCTCCGATAAATACTGCATGCTGGTTGGAATGAGTCTTGTGGTATGGCACTATATAAGATGTGCACCTTTGGCAAGCATTACAGTGGTTCTGTAGAGTGTGGAAACCATACACTGTGAGAAGAGCGGTGTTGGTTAAAGCCACAGATCTGTGAAGGCTTGTCTGCTCACGTACAGAATACAGTTATTACCTGCTTGACAGATTTCTTTTAAAGATCCTATTTGTCACCATACACTTGGCTTCCATTTAAAACAATAAGCAACACCCAGCAATCCAGTCACAAACTTAAGGACAGGAATGGTAATATATTGTGTGTTCGAAAGGATGCCATGTTGAGCTTGGTTATGAAAGAGAAAGCACTGTTAAACCTTTCCACATGGAGTTTAATGGACCCACGCTGCATCTGTGACTGTGTTTGCACTGGTCTAAACCCAATGGCAACCACAGTCTCAGGAAGTGATTCAGGGTTGTGTGTACTCTTTCCTGAAGGTGTGGGAGTTCAGACTGCCGGTCAGCACAAATTATATTTCGTTTTGGGTGATGTTTGGGTTTATTTTAAGAAAGGATGATGGAGAATGTAACATCCGAACAGGAGACTTGTAATGCAAGTCTTCATAAAATGTTCAGATTATGCACCAGCAGTTTGAGACATGTAAATCAGGTCACACAAAGTGACACATAAATGGCAATTTTTTGAGTAATGTACACACAGCACCCCATATTGACAGAAAAACACAGAATTGTTGACATTTTTACAGATATATTAAAAAAGAAAAAATGAAATATCACATTATGAGTCATATTGTGTTGACTTTGTGGTAAACAAACAGAGATGTGGTCAGAAAAGAATTGTCTTGTTCTTCTCTGCACTTTAATTTTAAAGTGCATAGATTTCATAGAATTTTTTTTTTTATAAATTTTTATTTAATTTTTTTTATTAAATCCATAATTCATATAACCATCCTTTTTTTGTCATGATTACTTCATATTTTAGTACAAACAACATTAAAGACCCTATATGAGTTTACACTCATTAGATAACTTGGTACAATGTTCCTCAGAATGACTGTCACACTCATAACAGCATGCAAACCTGATTTTAAAGTAACCTCTTACAACGCAAAAAAGTTCAAGCCACCACTAATCTCTCATTTATTAACCTGTATTTCAATACTGGAGATCTGCATCCTGTAATCATTGATTCAGATATGGGCTAAAGTACAGTTACAGTACGTGTTTACAGCACTTGCGCTTAGAATCACGTTGAGTAAAGAAATGTGTAAATGGTAGTGCCACAGATCAGCTGCTGGACGGTAAACCCACCCGATAGTCCAATGCATGCAAATAAACCTCAGCAAAACATGTTTCTATGCAGCAGGTACCTCAACTACATTTACCACAGGTTATGTGAGGGTAAAAAATAAAACAACACGTTTTATGGGGTTTCCTCTGTCATACATTGAATGAATCATTAAGTGAGATGGCTGTGACTCACACCAAATGGCTGTTACTGGCAAAAACAATGTTAATTTCCAAGAATAAATGCCCTATAATATTGCCTTTCATTTATGTTGCAAACATGCACTGTTTTAAAACAGCACTCATGATTCGTAATCTGTCATTGCAGTCCTTTACTGAATCTCATCCTCTATCATTCACTTCAGACTCACCCAGAGAGGATCCAAGCCACTGAGACTGCAAAGGGTGTCCATCCAGGCTCCTTCTGTTCCTGGAGATGTCCTGTTTTAAAACCCTGCTCCTCAGTCCCTGCAGTGTAATACTCACTGGTCTCTGTGAATCTGACAGTAGCTATGTGTGCGTTTCAGCCCCTTTTAGTGATCCAACCTCCTGCCTCGTGTTTCGTCAAAGCTAAAGTCTGAGAGCAGGTTTGTGTAACTGTCCTGTTTATGAGCCAGGTGGTTGGACGTTTTGGGCTGTGTTTAACATTTATTCATTTTTGGCTGACGCTTTTTTTCATTCAAAGCGACTTACAAGTAGTTAACTCTTTACCCTGCTTCCTTTCTCGCTCTGTTGCACGAGGTACCACAGACACTCCCCTAGAAAAGATGAGAGACCCGCAGTCATGGCCACACTTCGATTCTCCTTCATGTCTTGCACTTGTCAAGCTCCACCCTCTAACCCTGAGAAGCTCTATTATGGCAAATCTTATTTGTATACTTCAAAGGCATACGCTTCTCTATGGAGGTGATGTTACTGAAAACTCATTTGATGCTCAGACTTACTGTATATTGTTGTTTTGTGTCTTATCATGTCTCCTCCATTCCTATCTGAGCGTGAGAGAGACTCAGATGATGTGAATTAGGGTGAGGCCAACACAGAGACTCTTGTACAAATGCAGCTATGTTAGATACTCAGCAGGTATAAGAGCATCTGACAGCCATGTGAGGAATGCAGCATCTCGGTGTCCTGTATTTAAAAACAAGTGTGAATGTAAGTGGATGTGTAGAATTTATGTATTTCGAGCTTTAGAAGAATTTCACCCGCATGCTCTAAAGATGTCCTTTTTATGTAATGCATTTTTGTGGGTTAAAACAGAGTTATAGGTTTGTTTTCAATTCTATTGAAACTGTTAATAGTTTGAATTAGCTTATTTTTTATTTCATGCTTTTTTAGCAATTTGGTTAAGTGCTTTTGTCATTTTTCGGTTTATTTTTATATTGCTATACTCTAAGTTTACTTTAGACTTAGTTTTTATTTTCAGTTAATAAATTTAGTGCTTCAACTTAATTGTTGAGATTACTCAAATAATTTGAATTTTGCACTTAGTTTTTTTATATAATATTTTAAATCATATTAATTAGCGATGCACAGATACCGATACTAGTGTCTGTATCTGGCCCGATACCAAGCTCATGTACTCATACTTGTTCTCGTAAAGATGCACCTATGTTGCATGTTCCAGTGGTGCCGCCATCTAGGGAGGATCGTTTTGTTTGATATATAGAGAAATCGAACTTGAAAGAACCATGGGCTTTCTTTTATTACTCTGCGTAATGCTATTGCAGTTTTAACACAACAAGATCGACCTACCATAGTTATATTTCCTAATCAGACAAGAAAAACATAACACTGCATTAAACGCACTGGTAGCAATCGTCCCAAGACGGCGCAACATTCAACGCGGTGTGATGTCGATTAACAAGCTCTATAACAAAGACGGATACCTCACGTGACATACCTGACAGAACTGACTGAAATTTGTGTTGTGACAAGCATATGAAAAATTATTTTTTCCTAATGTGTTTGAGGCAGAGTTGTTTGTATAAAGAAGCTATTCTATTTTTATTAGGTTTGTATAAAGCTGAAAAAAGGCTTAAAAAGTGGTATCGGAGCATCCCTAATATTAATATATATATAATAATATTTGGGTCTATATTGAATTTGACTTCAAGTAAAATAAAATAAATTCTTGCCCTAACCCATAGCTTTCATTGTGCATTGTAATTTGAGTAATTAATAATATTGCAAAGCTCCCTGCTTCAATTTTATTTATTTATTTATTATTCTAAGCACACATGAAACTATACTCTTCATAAGTATAAGTGGTTAATCATTTGTCACATGTGTCATTCAAGTTCTAAATCCTTGTGACATTTCATATACAGTTATGCTCTTATAAGCCCATCATTCCCACTTCCATTTCCACTGGAATTGTGACGTACTCTCTTGCTGTTTGGTGGTTAGACCTTAGACAGTCATGAAAACAAACAGTGATCTACGTTGGAAAATGACATTCAAAATGGGGGCTTTTGGTTCATTCATTTAACATGAATCTAAACATGGCCATTTGGAGCAAACAACCACAAAAATGTTTCATTTGAAATGGAAATTGATGTCAGTGCTCATAAGTGTTTAACAGTGTTTCACATTGCCCTGTTTCTGTCTTTAGGAACAGTTTTAACCACAATTCTCCCTCGTCTCCTCATTGCAGCTGACCATGGAATGTTGCTTTTTAATTTTAAAGAGATTTAATAATATTCAGAAGGCTATTGATTTATATGCTGATGTCTTTAAAAAGGGAAGTGAACTGAAACACAGACAACTGAACAACATTTTTCCAGAATGCCTACTCAACAGTGTTGGGTCAAATCTTGATCCAGATAATTCCAGAAAAATATTTAAATTTGACCCAACAATGGGTTAAAACAACCTAGCTTAAAATCCAATGGGTTGGGATTTTCCCTGTTTGACAGTGCTAGGTTGAACCCATTATTTTTTAGAATGTTATACAGATCATCACAGGTAAAAGTGAACAAAATTTGTGAGTGTGTGCTAAATACATAATTTTATGGCAGGATAACAATATTGCATTCAGTTTATGAGTTTTGGCCCAGGTTTCTGGCATTGTCAAGCATAAATCAAAATCAAAACAATGACCGCCCACTGAACTAAAAAAGACTTTCGTGTGCGCAAATAACCAACAATGTCAACTTTTGATTCGATTTTTTTGTGTTTGCTCAGAGTACTCTTGTTCATAAAATTTTAACCAGACTAAATTGGTTTTCTGCATGGAAACAACACTATGCTTGGTGGATACATATCATTTCTGGCATTTACAGTAAAAGCCAACCGTATTAGTAGACAGCACATCTTAACAGATAACAAGTATACCCACCCTCACATGCCGAGTGTGAATATGCAGCCAAGTGAATTATTTGTGAGTAGCAATGTGCACATACAAAGCTATCGTTTGACTTATAATATACAGCAAAGTTTGTATGGAGAACTTGTATAACACTTGTCTTATGGTGTCTTTATGAACAGTACATACAACCCATATTGTGCTCCACTGGCCTCGTGGTCTTTCTGTACACTTGTTAACGCATAAGCACCTCTCAAAACAAACCGAGGGAAGAAGTCGACAATTTTAGGGCCCAATGTTAAGGCCCGCCTGAGTGCTGGAAACATATAGACAGCTTCTTCAAGTTGTGCTAAGGAAAAACATAAGCAGTGTGTGTTTGCGTAACATGTTGTGGGAGGTGACTCACCAGCAGCAGGGATGCAGTGTGGAGATGGACTGTTTCCTCTGGTTGGATCTCTGCCACCCCCACTGTCTGAATTACAGCATGCGGCTGGGCCGCTTCAGGCTGGCCGTGAATAAAAAACCTCCACCAGACAGGCTGGGAGCAGCCATCATGCCGTGGTAAACCAGACGCAGATCACCTACACTTCCTCTGGTTTTCTTGCGCTGCAGCAAAACAGTCAAATAATAGTGCCAGTTTGTTCTTCTCAGACAAAGTAAAAATATACTCAAATCAGATGGACACGGACAGAGAAAGAAAAAACTGGGAACGGTCTCATGTTAAGGACTAAGAGGGAACATTGCGGTCATTCAGGGCTTTTTACCGTGCAGTTATTTCAAATGATATAGGATTAAAAGTATGTAAGATGTCAGATAAAATATTGCTCAATACTATCACATTTTTATGAATCAGTTTACGTCTGAGTTCCTTCCTTACTGTAAGTACAGTACGCCAGAGTTCATTATTACTATGTGATCTTGACTGTTTTAAGTCTATAGTTCCAAAGAGACAATATACAAAAAAACATTGAACTAAATGAAACATGTAACGTAACTTTACAGTTTTCATAAATGACCCTTACTGGCTCATCATTAAGAGAACTTTGTTTGCATTAGATTTAGTATCTTATGGATATGTCGCACAGAATCAGACTTATTTTTTCTCTTCACATCTTTTCACTAAGAGATGCATACATTTGACAACTTGCAAAGCTGCAAACAAACTGAAATACTGTCTATGCACACTTACTCCAAAAAGATAGATAATTTTTAAATGTTATGCAGTTTACTATTTCCCTTACTTTCCTACCTTTTACATCACAGTAATGGGAAATCAACAGAAAGTTCCTAGCATGCCAGTGGTAAAATAAATTTTCACAATTTTGAATCCGACTGTCTGAACCACCACAGCACGGTTAAAGTCCAAATGAACAACATAAGCTCGCCTCAGACCATGCCACATTTAGCACCAGGAGAGCCAGCAACACTTTCTGCCTCCACGGGTAATTGCCTGTATCAACAACGGTCTACACAGATTATGGCGCTGGGAGCTATGAGGGTCCTCAATGACCCTGATCTCAAATACATTCTGTTTCATATGTCTGAACCTTCGTTGTGCATTGCAGATAAACAACTGTGCTGTGTGGGGGTGGACTCAGTTAGGAAATAGGAGGTGTTTATTAAATTATTAAAATATGATTAGCATCTATGCTAAGGGCGTCAGTTGAAATGAAGGCGTATTTATAACCCTCCAGTATCATTATGCAAATTCGGAATTATGGCTGGCGTCTGTTGGTTTTAATGAGCAATAGATATGCTGTCAGGTTTTAGGGTCCCCTCATAAATCTTAAATATCTTAATAGTTATTGTAAATAATTGTATCCATGTAAATATAATGTTAGGTAAATAGACTTTATCTAACAGCCCTGAGTTCTGACTAATTGACCATGTCTCTCTCCCCCTTATTCTCAATTTCAAGGTACTTTATTGACATGACTTTGTACCTACAATACTGCCAAAGCTTTACACATAAAATAAAAGACATACAATAACTACATAAAGTTAAATTAAAATAAGGTTCTAAATTACAATAAAAATAACATAATTTAAATAAAATAATAATAAAGTACGTTACCTTTGTTATTTAAATGTTATATAAAGACCTAAGCTTACACCAGTCTATGTTGTAGGTAGATAACATATGTTGAAAGAGTATATGGAGATAGTAAGTATAGAGCACTCTGGAAGAATAGACAAGCTTGTAAATAACGAAACCACAAGGGGGCAGTAATGTCAAGTCAGGAACTTTGTGTGAAAGAGGCCTGGAATAGGAAAATAAATAAGGGTAGTTGACAAATAAACAGCACATGTGTCCTATAGTGTGACATAGCAAAAATGTAGAAAAATCTAACAATGAAGATAAATCTCTCTTATGCTTTTTTATATTATAAATATACATCTTAATAAAATAAACTAACATATAACTAACAGCTTCACATACTCCTGTTGGGTTTAAACCATTTATCATACGTTTTTCTAGCACCTATGCAATACATAATGTAAACTCTATAAACACTGCTGCTAATTCAAAAGGCCTGTCAGAAACTTTCAAGCAGAGCTTTATGCTCCAAATGTAAGAGATTAATTACGCAAGTCTCTGGGCAGGGGTGGGTACAGATGTGAATCCGTGTTTTGGATCCATGCCTGCTCTGTGACAGACAGATCTGGCCGTAATGAAGGCCTGAAGCATCTGGCCAGCCGGAGGGGCTGAATGGTTAAGATGAGAGGTGTGTCCTCTCCCCGGAGACCTGTGGGAATGACAACGGATTGGAGGAGATGTTTGAGGAGGGTGGTGGTGTGGAAGAGGAGGAGAGATGAAGAGCGAGACAAAGAAGGAGGGCTTCTCTCCTGATTATTCTCATGTTCTCTCCACACCACACCCTGCCATGCTGAGTCCAAACAAACTTTGTTAGGTATGTGTTTAGTTATTTTCTGTCTTTAAAGAGTCTTTTACACACAGCAGGAAATGATTGTACACAGAAGAGCGTTTGCTCTTCAATGTGACACATTGGGCATGTAAAATATGTTTTGAATGCATTGTTTTCTTTAAAAAAATTAGACCCTGAAGTTTTAAGAGATGTAACGTCTAACAGTGTATAAACAGCTGCTTGACTCAAGCATTCTAACTCCTCCCCTCCCGTTCCTCCAAATTGTGACTGTAACTTTGGTCTTGAATGGAGATTAATATTTGAGCTGTTAAACAAACAGGCAACAGCTATATTTTTCATGTGATGGAGCAAAACAGAACACAATGTAAGCTACTTGTAAGTTGAATAAAAAAAACATCTTTACTACAATCAGAGTGAAACATTGCTGGTAAAACATGGTTTAATTATGTCAAAAAACATTGTGTTCCAACAAAGAAAGAGGTATAAAAAGTATACAATTATACTTCACAGGCTCAAATGTTGTGCTGCAAAGTGCTTGGTACAGACGTCCAGAAAACAAAACAGTCCAGACATAAAAAAGAAATATGTCAATAAATGGCATTCAAATTCGGCTCGGCTATCTTGTAACCGACAAATACAAACAATAAGTAAAATCGCTGCCCTACAATTGAAATAATTCATTTTATATAAAGTAATTATGGTACACAAAATAATCCACAATGAAATTCATGTGACTACATTAATACAGTCATGATGTTAAAGTTTTGCTATGCAGGAGTTTGGGGTGGAATTTCTAACATTAATAAAGATGCCAGTAACATACAGTATATCATATAATTCCTTTAGTCCCTCCCCTCTCAACTCAACAGTGTCTTTTATTCCTTCACAGACGTGTTTGCTGTTAACTTATATAAATAAACAATCAATAAGCTACCAGTTGAAAGGAATGAGATTTTTCATCTGGCTTTGTTCCGTCATGCATACAAATTGACTAATTTACTTTTATTTGCCCAAAAGTTGTCATAATAAATTTATAAAGTCAATCATTATGACTTGTATCAAGGCTGTGTTATGATCCGAGCCAGCTAAATAGCCCTTGTCACTAAACTAACAACAAAACTCTACATTGAAACACATGGGTTAAAATATTTCTTACAGTGCATAAAGTGGACACTCAGTCGGTCTGTGATTCTGCTTTAAGTCTTCATCTGGTTATGTGCGCAATATGTCTGACTACTTCAACTGAACCTTTTTTGCCATTTCACATTTCAATATATTTAAAAGCAGAAAATTGACATTTAAAGAAAAGTGCCATTTCGAAGATGTAAAGATGAATGATCTGTCAGTTAATGATAAATACAGTTTTCAAACAATTAATGAGTTCGATAAGATCCCTGTTGAACAAACAGCATCTTCCATTTATTCACACCTTGAGATGATCAGGTGTTCACTGGGTCAGCAATGGGCCAGGACATTATCTTAAGGCGTAAGTGGGATGCCACCCCAAATGAGCAAGAAACTAAGTAGGAATAACAAGAAATGTTTCTTGGAATCTTGTCTAGGATCTCATGTCTCCATTTTTGGTCTTGAGAACCACTAAAACCACCATAACAGGGATAAGGCATATGGGGGTCATGACTAGGGCCAGGACTATTTTGGGAGGGGGGTCTCTCAGCGCCTCTGTGGGGCATTCTTGAAAAAAGGTGGTGTGGATATCCACAAACCTGTCTTCGACAAAATGGTTTGGCCAGGGGAGCAGAAAACAGTCAGCAATAGACTCGGTACACACGGTGAAAGTGTCGTAGGCACTGCCGTAGAGAAAGAAACAAATATACATTTAAATATAAAGTTATGTATGCCATTTAATAACTCTAAATTGTTGAATGTACCTCTTTACTTTTTCCAATGAACACCAGTCTGTGCTGTTTATGTTATCCATAGCAATATGAAAATCATGTTGACACATATGGATAACCAGATATTCATAGCATTCCTGAGGCCATGAATTGTTCCGACACAATGAACAGTATTTACAGACGTTCTTGTTGGCACAGTCTGAAAGATGAATACAGGTGAATGAAGTTGATGTGCACAACATAGTCAAGCATCATTAAAGTGTTGTGGCCCGGCTGTCAAAGTTGATCATTTTCAGCATTCAGTTTGTTTTAAAACACATTGTTACAATCACGACTTGTATACATCAATGACAACAAATGTACTTACTGAATGTGTCCCTCTGTCCATGGCCAGGATCTAAAACATGTTACATATTAACACGTTAATAAAATATGATATGCATGCATATCACATCAACAAATATAAACATGATTAAAACAAAGTAAAATAAATAAATACAGGCTGCATACATATAAATAAATAAATACGACTACAGGCTATACATTTATACGTATTAAGAATTTCATGCTGAACTAAAATCCACAATTTGATCATTGAGAATGATTCATATCACACTTAGACACTCACTAAAATAACTTTTTAGCAAAAACTTCAGTCTACCGACGCGCGCACACAAAACTTACCCCAGAGAAAAGAAAGAAACACCCCAAAAAAGCTTAACGATGCCCTCATATCAGAACAAAAGAGGGCCGGCGAGCCGCTTTCACGCCGCCGCTGAACGTGCCTGAACTTTTCAACCGCACGACGCGACGCGACGCATAACAGGAAACGCGTGATCTGATGCGCCCTCACCACATGTGGACTCGCGCTCAGCAGATGTTCAGACTCTGCTGACCGAGTTCGCGCAGTAAAACTCTTTTATTTTCCCACGTAATATGGCTCCACCTCTGGCCGTTTCACTCTCCCTCTCCCAGTCTTGCTATCGTAAAATACGGTCGTGTTTAAAAGATGACAGCGATTCCCTGAGGCGCGGATCTGAGTGGAGCACACCCAGGCCAGATGTACATCTGCAAACGGGTCTCCCCCTTAAAAAAACACTTCATTTCTCCTCAGGTTGATTTCTAGCCGGCACAGTGGTTCTGATTTATTTGTGTTTTTCGCATCTGTTTCCAAACAGGAAACATAAGCGAGCGTTTAGGGGAAGAGCAGGGTGTAGCATTGGAAGAACTGGGTCAGATGAAACAGCTCAGGTTCGGAAACGGCATAATCAGAGTTACCCATCTGCGCTTGAATGGCCAAACCTTTGCTTTTAACCCCGCTGCGGTTGAAACAAACTCTCACCCACTTCAAAAGAAGCGAATCTGAGAGAGGACTGGAACAGTTTATGTAACACAAGTCTTGTGGTTCCCATCTTGACCATATGAGCCTGATTTCAACTGGTACCGATATTAAGCCTAATGGAAAGCGTCCATGTATTGTCCTGGATTACAGACGGACCAGTGCCCCGAGGCCTCATACTGCTGGGCATCAGGACTAACTGCCCAAGAGCAAAGGAACCTGACATGCAGTGCCCTTAGTCATGTGACTAAAATATGTGCCGTTCTCTTAATAAAGCATAAGGTGTCCTTAAAAGAAACAGCATTATTTGTAAACATGTTTCATGTAAAGTGACTTCTTGAAAAGTTGTTTTTCTAACACACGACTATATTTTTCTACAGGCTGCAAAACCAGCTTAGGACCAGCCCAATCCAAACCTCCTCTGTGTGCTTGTGTTTATTCAAAAACGAAGATTTATTCTTTATGGCAGAGACTCTTCTCTTAAGATAAATATTACACAAAGCTGATTGGAAGTGTTAGCTCTTTCACAGCATTGTACAACTGCAGCACAATGTTCATATCCCCTGTTATCAATCAGCGTTTTAAAAGTACGACTACATTTTTGTTTACTATTCATTGTTTAAAACCACAAATAATGTGACATTGCAGAAAAACAGCTGCTCAGTGTGTACATTACAAAAAAAGTATTTCACTGATAAAGCAAAACACGAAGTCAATTGAATCCATATAGGCCTACTACAAGCAACCTCACAGCGGGAATTATTTGAGAATAAAATCAGAGACGCACAAAAACAACACGTCTTATTTATACTGCTGTGTCTCTCACCTGCTGTGGTGTATGCCAGGGTATGTTCTTCTGTATGTGGAGTAGGCATAGTTTGCCTCTAAATCACACAAGAATAAAATACATTTATGAGATACTGAGCATGTATTTACTAAATAATATTTCATCATTTATAGTAAATTATATAATTGATTAAATTATGAGTTTGTGCGTTGTCATTTAAGAAATACATGTTTGGCACATTGCTTCTAGAATGGTATTGTCAAATAGCACAATTGTGCAACAACAGAGAAATAAAAAATAAAACACAAAAGTAAAAGAATTATGATTTATATTATTATTTAGTTATGTATGTTGAAATCTCCATATATTTATCAGGAGACAATTTCAGCACATCTCACCTCTGTGTGTTTCTGTCCATTGAGAAGCAACGTCTGCAGAACTGTGACCATTAGACTCAGATATACTATAAAAAAATTGAAATACAGTGTTTTAAACACACACGCACACTGGTAATCATCTAATACAAGTAAAAATGTTATACTATTAAAAAAATCTATTCTATATGGGTTATACCGAGTTATGTAAGTCAAATAGCACTGGCTTTTGCTGCAACACAGTGACCATAAGTTATTTTTACAAACCAATGTACGCAGCTCACTTGGACTCAAAACCCAACATAAACCAGCAGTTATAAGAATATTAACAGGAATGGAATAGTGTCAGGAAGGGTGGAGATGAAACTGAAGGAGATGCACATCCTCCCTTTGTTCAGTCCAGTTTGTTCTTGAAATTAATTTCCTGACTAGCTTTCTGTTCATATATACCATATCTGGATTTACTCTTCTGAAGTCATATTTGTTCATATGATATTTGTATATAATATTAGATTTTGTTTGAAATTTCCAATAGGGTCTTTCGTCATTTTTAAATGTATAGATATTTTACTCCACTAGAGGTCAGGTTATGACATTTGAATTTTAACAACATTGAAGATAGCTACAGTATTTCTTTGCATGTTTACAAATATTTTCTTTTGGAACTTTGACTTTAGGTTTCAAGTAAAGTAAAAAAAACAGTCTCCCTTTAGTTTGAATGTTCTGATTTCACTTACCCCAAAACAGAAGAGTGCCTACTGGTTTTGTAGCTGATACTTGGGCCATTATGCCTTAATCCTGGACACAAACTGACTGTCCACTTCAGCTTGCACAAATCACATGTATGATCTTTTCAACAGGAAGACTATTAAAAAACAGGATGTGCCCCTTTCCTTAAATGGGAGGTGGATTCTCACAATTGGAGAGACACTGCAAATAGGGCGGGTTTTATTCAATATATCTCAATGTTGCCATCAGCTGCCTCTCTGTCAGGAAACTGCAAAAAAAGTTGCAGCAACAGAACTCAGGGGCATTGCAGGGGGTCCCACACAAGGAGTGATTTCATAAATGACCTCTGTTAACAGAAACATATTTGTCCCCTGAAACTGATTTTCAGATGCATTTAATAAATAATAAAATAAAATCAGTATCCTTTATAAATAGATTAAGAATGTATTATTAGAATTTTCAGTTGCTATTCATGGTTTAGGTTTAAGTTTGTTGACTTATTGTGAAACAAATTGTGTAAAATGTATGTTAGCATTTCAGTACAGCTAGATTTAGAAAAAATCATTCAGACTTGGACAACTCCCCCATCTTTATATCATACTTGATATTATGTAAACATGTAGAGTTTAATTCTTGATGATTAAATGTTAAATATCACTTTCTCTCAGATATTCCACCACAAATGACTTGTGTGGTAGGTCTCACTGCGTTTATTATTGTACAGAGTTGAGTAAGCCCCCCTCCAGTCCAAACAGATACAGTTTCTTTTAATGTTTCTGGCAGGGATTCTGCTAACCTCATTGGGCTATACAGGGGGTCTGACCCCAGGTGCTTTGGATAGTGAATTTAGCCTCAGAGCGAAGGGAAGAGATAAAGACTGATGACAAATCCACCCCTAAGCATTGGCTCAGAGCGGTGTATATCCTCGCTATTGACGTACACAGATCTACAACGCTGCCATTGACGCATGTACGCCATGACCACCACTGGTGTGCGCGCAGTGGTGATGCAAGAGTAGAAAGTATTATTCCCCCAAAGCTTGTTCACACAAACACACATAAGCACAGATGTATATTTCAATGTCATCTGGCGATTCACCCTCTTTTACTCAGCTGGGCTTTGTGAAGTTGTGTGGACCCAAATTGCTTCCACATTTCATTCAAATTAGTGAATGAAGGCTTGTTTACCGCCATTGATTGGTGTACTCACTTTTTAAGGTGGAAAAAGTAAGAGGGTCATTAAGCAGAAAACGCAAAATGTTTTTGTCATTATTGCAGTCTCTGTGTGTGTGTGTGTGTGTGTGTGTGTGTGTGTGTGTGTGTGTGTGTGTGTGTGTGTGTGTGTGTGTGTGTGTGTGTGTGTGTGTGTGTGTGAGAGAGAGACTTCATAAGCTTTGCATTTACATGCTTTCAAGTCTCTGTATCTGCAGATGTTCAACACCATGTCAAATGTCACAGACTGACTATATCAGAGCGAGAGACCCATCCCTCATCCCCCCTCACATTTGTAGATACCAGCCTTCATTTCTCAAGCCAAAACCTACATCTAGGGTTTACACTGTGCATAATTAAAAACTTTCCACAGATAAGACCTCCCTCTTATGTCTATTTTCCTGCCTGTGTTTGCTTTTGTTGTGGGGTCCAAGAAAAACACTGCATGAGAAAAACCCTGCAAGATAGGCTCACTACTGGGATAAGGGTGTCAGGAAAAATGACTTTACCACTTACATGCTACAGTGCCGATATAGAGTCATCCCTGAATACACAGGAAAAACACCTGATCATAACACATACGTCTTCAGACACACTCAGATAACATAAAACACACAATCACACTCATATAACCTCAAACACACAATCTACATGTGAGACAAATAAAACTATTGCACATAAAACATTTGACAAAAACTTATTACAAATATTTACACATTGATCATCAATGCTCCTAACTCTCTGTTAACTAACCTATTATTCAATATATTCAAATAATATTTTACCATTAGGCTACTGAATACCGGCGGTCTAATGAACATTTAAGTAAGAATACACAAGCAAAAGCACTTGTGCAATATTTGATCACCTTACAAAATCTGACCCTCAAAGGCCTTCCAGGCTGAATATTCAGTAGCCTTTTGGTATTAAGCCTGTTATGAATATGAAGACCTTCCACGTACCATATTCATCTTTTTATATCTATTTTGAAATACTCCTATTGTCAACATAAATACACAGGTTGTATACTCTGTTTATGGAATAATAGAAGCTTAATGTTCATGTATAAATAGCTTCTTGTCGCCATCTTGTGGTTTGACAACAAACATCTGTCGGAAGTTTTTAATAATTCTTATTTATTTACATATTTGTATTATAATTGTAACAGTTGTTGTGGTTACAGTGTTTATTATTATTATTATTATTATTGTTGTTGTGGTAGTAGCACTCATTTCAGTTGGGCGAGCACATCTAGTTGTAGCAGCTGCACTATTACTACTGATATTAATAGAAACCAGAGAAGTCACGAAATTAAAATATATTTTACCTTGCTTCTCTAGCTCTAAGCGCGTTCCCGCGGGCCCACGTGACGGCCAGCGAAGTGCAATGTCACTCTCTCGGCGTTGGCTCGTTATGTGCTGCGGATCTCAAGGGAACAGCGCAACACCAGCATTGGGCCATCAAAGCCTCTGCACAGAGACTTCTAATAATCCATATATCTACGTGTACGTATCGCGTCTGTAATTTAAACTGCATAACGTACTTCAACAATTTCTAATGTAATTCTAATTATAAATGAAAATAGAAATGATAAAGCTGTAATAAACCAATATCATTTTTACGTGCAGGATACTAAAACTTATTGGTGTGGAACTCGATCACACCGAAGCATAATATGAATAATAATACGACCATTTATATTGCATATTGATTCTTTCAACTATTATTATTATTATTTGTTACTATTTCCCTGCTTTCTTCAGCGTTAGAGCCAAGCATATGTTAGCATTTAGGCTATTAATTATTCAGATAATTATTTTTCCTCGTGCGCTAGCCTGTGGTCCAGCCAGAGAACTGGAGTATGTTCATAATAAAGACGTCACTCTCTGCGTTGACCGTGCCAACCAAGTGCGCAGCTCGTAACTGTACTACTACAATCTCGACATGCTTACGGACGACCGAGGAATCCTCGCATCCGTCAACACCAACACTCCGGCACCGATATCCGCAGGGGCTCTGTAGCCAGGACACCGTTCTTATTACAGGACGATTTGGGCTTCTTAGCTGCGCACTTCCAGCTCAACCCGATTCGCTTGGATTTAAAGGACGGAGCAGGGACTCTTAAGGTATTTAAAACCGCGACAGCCACGGTCGATAGAGAGCATGTGCGTGCATATGACACGTATATCGTCTCGGCTAGTGTGGTTTACTTCGGTTCCCTTCACGGTGTCTTAACGACTGGCATCTCGCGCGAGTATTTTCAGCATGATGTGCTGTTGAAGCTTAGCGTATCATTAAACGCCTTCGCTCGCGCCCCATGTTTCCAGCGGTTGTTGATAGGTGGGGTTTTTTTTAGCTGTACGCTTGTCTTGCCAAAATAATCATTGATATTTTCTTGCAGTTTATCGAAAGTTCGAGAAAACTGCATTGGATGGTTATGAAATGGTGAAAAGTGTACTACGCACTTATCCGCACCGTGGTGATACGCGATAGAGACACGCCCACTTCCACTCTCTCTCTCTGTGTGTGTGTGTGTGTGTGTGTGTGTGTGCTTGAGAGGGGCGCGTTTTTCCTACCACAGTGTCACTTGTGTGCTTTGCGTAACCCCCGTTAACTGTCAACGTTACCATTCTTTTGTTAAAAGAGCAGATTTTATAAAGTGTATTTTAACAAATTCCATCCAGTTCTTCAAATGGATTAAAGAGACCTTTAAATGTGCTTTAATGCGGAATGTTAGTTCTTTTTTGTGAACTGCAGGGGGCGGTCAGTCCTTTGTGAAGTCACCACTAGTGAATGATAAAGTTTGAGTCATGCGATTTATAGGTGTGTGTGTGTGTGTGTGTGTGTGTGTGTGTGTGTGTGTGAGAGAGAGAGAGAGAGAGAGAGAGAGAGAGAGAATGAGAATGAGAATGAGTCACATCTATCGTAACTAATCACATTCATGGCAATGTTTTAGATTTCACATGAAGATGCAATGGTTGATGTTAATACGTTTTATAAACCATGTAATGCCCCATGCCGTTGTCTTTTTCCTTTTATAGATTATAGAGTATTTCAGTGAAACAAACCAAGTCCACCTCCGCCACTATGTGACTTGGCCTACACTTGATCCCGTAATAAACGGTTGTGTTCCTCCTAACATGCTCTATATTTCTCAGTATTTCATATGTAAATATTGATTCAGTGTTCTGTTCCCAGGGGAGAGTGATGATGGAGGAGGTGTCAAGTCCCCGGCCCTGCGCTGCAAAGCCCCCCAGTCTGCTGGAATGGAAGAAGAGAGTGAAGTCTGAGTACATGAGGTTAAGACAGTTAAAACGCTTCCGCAAAGCTGAGAGAGTTCAGGTAGAAGGTCTTTTGCTTTTGTCTAATTCTTTTATACTCCCACCATACCCATTTTAGAGATTTGCTTTCCTTATTCACTTAACATCATTTAATACCATTCTAAGTTCGTAATTCACTCTTCATGGGCATCTCTGTGTTTCTCACAGGCTCTGTTCCTGTCTAATCGGCATAAGATTGAAGGAAGAACGGAGCTGTTGAATGAGGAATGGTCTAAGCTCAGAATCCAGTCCATCCCTCTGTCCACCCCCAGTGACTTTCTGCCCAGCAAAAAGGCAAGAGTGGGAAATGGAGTAGGGTGGGGAATGTTTACCACTAACAGGTGTCAATCATCGGGACAGTGATAGCTTTATTGTGACTGACTGTATTAATTCAGCACAATTCTGTCCCTCCTAGCTGATTTTTGAGCTGGATCAATACGTAGTCAGCTTTACCGAGCTATTTCCCCAACCTAATTTATTCGAACAAAATACCAGCAGGGACTCAGTTCAGGTGCCCCACTTTATCATATTTTATCTGACAAGCGTTTAGATCCATCTAATGATGTTAGTAATGGACTGACTGTGGCACAGTTAACCTCTAATTAATTAGACGGGGCAAATATTGCAGCAGACTCGGAGGAAATGCAAGCATTTTTCCTTCATATTTGTATGATTGCCATGCAACCGCTTAATAATGTTTCTGTGATATACACAGTAAAAGTGCCTGTGCGCACAGCAGAGCCGTGATCTCTGTGGAATACAGAGAGTCCTCAACATACCAGCACAGTTGGATGCTGAATTCACCAGAACTGGAAAACAATACACCAGATATAATATATAATAAAATGATATGACAACAAATTCAATGTTAAGCCTATAAGACATACAATTAGTATCATTAATATAAAATGAATAGCAGTTGAAGTTAGTCAATCACTAGATGGGACTTCTGTGCTCTAATAATTTTAAATAACACACAGACTCTGTTTTCCTGTCTTTCCTCTTCTGTCCAATAACAGTTGTGCATGGTGGAGTTTGGCTTTCCGTCTTTTCCGAACCAGGCAGTTGCCATGCGTCCCTTGACAACTGTTGCTGGGATACCATTCATGTACTCCTGGTCCCCTTTGCAGCAGAACTTCATGGTACTGGATAGAGACAAATAGTGCACACACACACATTTACACACACGAAAAGCACTCATCATGACCATTAGCAGCCTGTGTATGGACCGTGAGAGAGAGAAAGCTAGGGATGAAAAGTGATATCAATGTCATTTTTTGACACTGGTCATTTTGAAAGTAGGTCACCCTGCAGCAGTGGACTCATATGTTCTGACAGCTCCGAGCATGTGTTTTTGAAATCATCTCGCAAGTGGAGGATGTGCATGTTTAAATGCCCACACTTACTTACAGACATAAATATAGATATGATTTTGAAAAAAATCCACCCACAAACATTAGTGTGCACTAATCTGTCGTTTAACGGAAGCATGAACATAAATGGAAGCAGAGCAAAGCATTTATGAAACACACCCCCCTCTCTAGTTCTCTCTGTCTCATTGTCATCATCTTTTTCTTTCTGAGGTGGAAGATGAGACATTTCTGCATAATATTCCCTACATGGGAGATGAGGTGTTAGAACAGGATGAGGCTTTCCTGGAGGAACTCATTGATAATTATGATGGGGTTCATGGGGACAAAGGTGAGTGGCTCCTCTCTCGTAATTACAAATGGTCTGTATTGATATATTTGCTATTGTTGTTTTAATATGATTATACTGTAGTTTTATCTCTTTCACTAAATAGAGACATGTCTTTCAAACTAATATAACCTTTAGTTGTTATACTGAAACATTGTCATGCTGCATGCATGATAAATGGCACATTAGAAATTCAGTTTTTGAGTGATAATCTAAACTAATAATGGAATAGATGTGAACTGATTTATTGATCCTCAAGCCTCAAACACAGCTAATTCTATGTATTACTTAACCATTTAACTTTTTGTACATTGTGTCATTCTTGTTGTAATATAAATAAACTGTGTTTGTAAAGGTTTAGATGGGTAGTGTTACCCATTGTCTTATACTCTGATGACAGAGGGGGGCTTCATAAATGACGAGATCTTCAAAGAGCTGGTGGATGCACTGAGTCAATACTCAGACCCAGAGGAGGAGGAAGAGGAGAGTAGAGAAGAGGACAAGGAGGAGAGAGGGATGCAGAAAAGTCCAGCAGAAAGTCCAGATGAGTCTAAAGTGAGCTTCTTGGAGAGGAACAGGAGCGCTGCTAAAGGTAAGTGGAGGACGTTGTGGGCTCCTAGAATTGACACCACATACCAAGAAAAGTCTGGATTAGTTCATTTTCAAAAATCTACAATAGAATCATTGGTGCTGTACTATTTGAAGCATGGAGCTCACATGTGTTCATCAGTGTGTACAGTATGTTTTCAGTGAGGTCTGGCTAAACCTGTTCGCTCGTTCAGTTTGTTTAAGGCCAGTATCCAGTTACAGCACACTCTTACCTAACCTCACAATACACTATCACCTGTTTAAAGGGCTAATTCAATGAAAAAAGAAAGTTGATATTACTCACCATAATGTCATTCCAAACCTGCATGCAGTTACCTCTATGGAACACAACGCAAGGAATTTGTTATGTCAATTCAAATGGCTGTCTATGATATTGGCGTCTTTTCTGGATCTTGAGAACGGCTGTTCACATGGACACAACATTTAATTAATTATTTTTACTTTCGTTATGCAGAAAAACTAACAACATTATTTTTTATGCTTGGGTTAACGTTTACTATTCAAATTAAATATTGTTTTAAATGTAAAATTCAGGACAGTTCTGTTATGATTCTGTCTCTGGTTTTTCCATCACCAGGAAGAGAACTTACCACCAATAAAACGATTCCCCACGACAAGATTTTCACAGCTATTGCATCTACGTTTCCCTACAAAGGCACAGTGGAGGAGCTCAAGAAAAAGTAAGGCCTGTGAAGAGACATCTGTTCTCTTTTGTAACTTTATATTATTATTTTTTATTGGTAGAGACCTTGTGAGAGAGAGAGGACCACGACATGAGCACCTTTGCTCAACATAAGTGTGTGTGTGCTTAATAACACATAAGCTCTTTATTAACGAAACACGTTGATTTTAAACATATATAGGGAGATAGAGATACTACAACATAAGCTTATCTGTTCATTCAAACTTTATTTCAAACAGTACTCTCTGCATACACCGTGAAACACAGCTTTCCACAACTTAAGTCTTTATTCATAAAGATTATGCAACTGCAAAGACGACACATATTCTTCCACTTGTGTTGGAAGAAAGATTATGTGGTGCCTGTAAATGAAGTTTGATGGGAAGCTGCTGTCAGTGGGAGTGCAGCTGCGGCAGCAGTGGAAACAAAGAGCCGTCACAGTATTATCATTCAACTGTTTACTGTTTCATGTCATTATTGTGCATTCCACCAGCTGTGCTTATTTAATATCTTTTCCGCTGGCGGGGGGAAATATGAGTTATTCAGCGTGATAACTTGAATTTAATGCTCTGTTATGTGTGTAAAACAGTTTATAGTGTTAAAACAAAGAATCTAAAATGTCCACATCCTGCACTGCTGGTCAGTTTTAAAAGTGTAACAATAAAACATTCATTCATTAATAACAAGTAATAATGTTATTTGTAATATTGTTTTTTATCTTTATTTCCTGCAGGTACAAGGATCTTCTGGAGCCCTCTAAAACAGTGAAGTTGCCTCCTCTCTGCACTCCCAACATGGACGGACCGTTTGCCAAATCCGTTCAGAGGGAGCAAAGTCTGCACTCTTTTCACACACTTTTCTGTCACCGCTGCTTCAAATACGACTGTTTTCTTCACCGTGAGAATTTATATGTTTTTGCCATTTCATTATATTAGAGTGTGTTGTGTTGTCCTTTCTTTGAATGCAAATGATGTACAGTGTACTCCACCCAAAGATTTTTTCAAAAGGAAATTTATACAGATTTGGAACAATTAGAGAGTGAGAAATTCATGACAGAAGTTAATTTTTTTGGTGGCGTATCCCTTTAATACCAGCATTATGGGTCATACCTACAGTAAATTTTGTAACTGGCAAAATTGTATTCTGTGTGTACAGCATTCCATGCATCTCCCAATGTATATAAGAGGAAAAATAAAGAGATCAGAATAGAGACAGAACCCTGTGGACTGGATTGCTTTCTCCTTCAGGTAAGGCTTTAACTGCAGGTAAATGCTTATGTATTATGAAATCTTCACCACACATTTTTCTCTCACTCACTTTTCCATCACAGAAAGGGGCGAAAGAGTTTGCTGACCAAAACACACAGAGGTCTCAAAGGCCTCGTCGTAAGCGCCGACAGCCCCGCGCCTCAAGTTCAAGTGGCCCCATACCCTCAGGGTCAGGTGAGGTGGGAAAAGGAGACAGCGACCAAGAGACCACCAGCTCCTCAGGTACATACACACATACTATTGTGAACAAGACATGCAAAAACATACATAATGTCTGCATCTAGACAACATCTTACCGTAACAGGTCAACGTCAGTTGATCCAGACTGAGATAATACAGATGAAACTCACAGACATTCCTTTCTCCTGCCAAAAACTGCTTTGTAATAAAAGCAGCTGGAATTGTGCGCAAGAAATAATATTAGAAACAGATTGTTTGTCTGTATTGGACTAAAGATAAATCACTCACATAATATTTTAGCATCAGCTTTGCACTGGCAAGCATCCCTTAATCGTCTTTAGGAAATGTTCAAATCTGGTCAATTATTTAGAACAAGACTTATGATACACTGTCAGACTGACCCAATGTGTGAATGTAAACCAGCCATTTTGTGTGTGTCAGAGGGAAACTCTAGATGTCCAAGCCCCACCAAACTGAAACCAAGCGAGGAAGGACCAAAGGAGTCTGAGTCGCCTCCCCAGTGGAGCGGAGCGGAGGAGTCTCTGTTCAGAGTCCTTCATGGCACATATTTCAATAACTTCTGCTCTATTGCACGACTCATTGGAACCAAGACATGCAGGGAGGTACAAACAACTGTACACAATGACTATAGATTTAAAATCAAACAAAAAAACAGTGTTTCTGTATGTGGAGCTGTTGAGAAAGTTCAAAAGCTAAGACAACAAAACCTCTGTGTTGAAATGTATCAGCGTGTGTTCTTGTGTGTTTTCCCAGAAAGTCTGTGGTTTGGCTAACTGGAAATGTCATTACCTCAAATTGTGTGTTTTTCTTGCATTTAGAGAATGAGCCAAATCTTTTTCTAGAAGAACGTTGTTTTGATTGTGTGTTTTCACGTGCGCACATGTAAGTGTGTGTGTGTGCTCATTTGGCAAAGATCAACAGGATAATGAGCAGTTACGACCCAGATGGGTTTCAAAGTTCTGACTAACGCCAATTAACCATTTATTAAATGTTTCATTGAGGGATTCGGATGTAGCGTGCTTTGGGGTGTGACGTCTTGCAATGCTTCATCTCATGTGTGTAATGTATCCATGTGTGTGCGATTGCGTCAGGTATACAAGTTTGCGGTGAAAGAGCTATTGATTCTCCGTGTTCCTCTGGAGGATGGCGGGACATCGCCACAGAAGAAGAAAAGAAAGCACAGGCAAGATTCTTTCCCACCACCCAATGTTAACACACTATAACACTAGAACTGATTTATGGTTATTTTCCTTTTTAGATTATGGGCAAAGATACAGTTAAAGAAAGGTAAGAAATTCTACCAAACTGGATCAAGAATACATATCAAGATTTTCAGGTTTTAATGACACTATGAAAAGGACACTAATGAAATATGTGAAATAATCTGTCTGTCATTCAAGCCATGTAATAATTTCTCAGAAAACTGACGGTGTTAAGAGATGCAACCCTTTTCATCAAGCTGTCTTTTTGTTTGCATTGTAGACAATTCATCCAGTCAGGTGTACAATTATCAGCCATGTGACCACCCTGAGCACCCGTGTGACAGTTCCTGTCCCTGTGTGATGACCCAGAATTTTTGCGAGAAGTTCTGTCAGTGTGATCATGAGTGTGAGTTCAACACAGATGAACATTACACAAATACATGTGCATGCACATAGACACAGACTTTTGTTTTTGTATTTAAGTCGTTTTCTGTTTCGTAAGATGCTCTTTATTTTTGCAGATCTCAAATACTGCAAAGAAATATTCACTTTTGAGCAGTAATATTTTAAAACAGTAATATTTGTATATGTACTTAGGCGAAGTTATAAAAAAATAGTTCTATGTGATAACCTTGATTTTTATCACAGTTTTCGTGTGTCTTGTCATGCTGTCAGTCTTTCACGTTGCTGTTGGATGACTTTGTCACGCCTGAGGTTTGATTTTGTTCAATTTCAACAGACACTGGACTGAAATGGACACAGCACATCTAGAAATGCTGATTAAATGAACATTTGGAATAGTCTCTTAATTTTTTCTGCGGCTGTAAATAACATTGTGTCATTTCTCAATTGTAAAGGTACAACATCTCTTTACCACTAGAGGGCATCGATGCAAAGAAAACCCAGTCTCTACTTGGAGCTGCTGTGTCTATTCTGTTCCGATTGAAACAAAGTTTCATAAATGTATCCCAGTATTTTTAGAAGGTTTACTCATGTAAAAAGTAAAACAATGTGGCTTTTTTCATTATGCAGCACCAACATAGCGACAACTGACCAGCACAACCATACAGTAGCTGTATGTTATTGTTTGTCTTTGAGGTGTCACTCAAACTTCAATCTGCTTTTTGTTGTGGTTGTAGGTCAGAATCGGTTTCCCGGCTGTCGCTGTAAGACTCAGTGTAACACCAAGCAGTGTCCGTGTTACCTAGCTGTGCGGGAGTGTGACCCTGACCTCTGCATGACCTGTGGGACGGCAGACCATTGGGACAGCAAACAGGTCTCCTGCAAGAACTGCAGCATCCAGAGAGGCCTCAAGAAGGTATTAACTATGTGATATCTCCATATAAATGGAACTTGCATACTAAAAAATCTATACCTTGAAGCACCGATAAACTTTGACCTGTTTGCCAGCATCTGCTCCTGGCCCCATCTGATGTTGCTGGTTGGGGTACATTTATCAGAGAGTCAGTCCAGAAGAACGAGTTCATCTCTGAATACTGTGGAGAGGTATGTGGAAATCACAAACATGTGATGAGCATTTAATGATGTGTGATTTTAACAGTTACATTCTTGGTGATCTGATTCATCCATTGTGTCTCTATGTAGCTTATTTCCCAGGATGAGGCAGACAGAAGAGGGAGAATCTATGACAAGTACATGTCCAGCTTTCTGTTCAACTTGAATAATGGTATCGAGACCATTTCCGTATTTGGATTTTGTTGAATATGCTTTAGGTCTCCGTTTGAATTTGATATGTAATATGTATTTGTGATTCATTACAGACTTTGTAGTGGATGCCACACGTAAAGGGAATAAAATACGGTTTGCCAATCACTCTGTAAACCCCAACTGTTATGCGAAAGGTACAGTTAAATCATTCACACGAGAAAAGCCCAAAATAACACTCGGCTGATATTCAGCACATTTGATATTGGTATGCTAATGGTTGTTTCAGTTGTCATGGTTAATGGAGATCATCGCATCGGAATCTTTGCCAAGCGAGCCATACGATGCGGGGAGGAGCTGTTTTTTGATTACAGGTAGGATATGTTTTGTTTCAGTAAAACTGTTGTATCAGAATTGAATACTAGGCAAAGTATGTATTTTAATGAGAGTAACAATTAAGTGATTTATTTTAATCTTTAAGGTACAGTCAAGCGGATGCATTGAAGTATGTGGGCATTGAGAGAGATATTGACATACAGTAGTGTACACATGCTTGTCTCTACTGCATCTGCCTGCTAACATTTCTTGCCTACCAACAATGTTTGCACTTCGGTGAGTGGAAGAACATGAAAGAACATGTTAATGGTTTTCTACCATCTGGGCTAAATAAATGCCCACTGGAAGTTATTTTGTTGTTCGTATGACATCGCACAGTCATTTGACGATGCAGTCAAAGGTCGATGTCTCTACCTTGATGCAACATGCGACGTGACTGAATTGTCTGGACAAGCGTTCAAATTTTTTTGTGAAAACAAAAGGTGGTATCCTTACATTTTCAAATTAACATTTGCACTAAAAGGCAGATACCACAGGATGTTCCTGAGACAGATATAATTTTGGGGTTCCTCTGTCCACTTTAAAAATATCACAAACAGTAAAAAGTTATAACCTATGTATACTCAATATATACTGTAACGGCAAACTAAATGCTTCACGCCTGACTGTTGTTGTTTTTCTTGGTACAAATATTCTGTTTTGTAAATAATCAAGCAATATTTTGTAGATTCACACTTGTAGAAGTCAAAACAGTTTCACTTCCTGCACAGTATTCTGTAAACTCATTTGCAACTTGGTGTCATTTAATGTAAAATCTATCTATCTATCTATCTATCTATCTATCCATCTACCTACCTACCTGTCATCTACCTACCTACCGGTCATCTACCTATCTACCTATCATCTACCTACCTATCATCTACCTATCACCTACCTGTCATCTACCTACCTACCTGTCATCTACCTATCTATCGATCTATCATCTATCGATCTATCATCTATCGATCTATCATCTATCGATCTATCATCTATCTATCTTGCTGTATTGCAGAAAGCCAGCTTGTGTTAGAGTTTAGCTAAAAGCACTAAGGCAGTTCATCTTAATTTCTGCTTCAACTGTTAAAGGTCAAACAATGTTTTTTAGTAGTAATAAAACAAGTAACCATATAAACCGACAAACTGAATGTGTGCTAGAGAATGTCCTACAGGACATTGCTTAGCCGGCTTTTTTAGACTGGTTGTACAAAATGGGTCTAACAAATTGGTTCCACTGGCATCTGTACCAATTTATGTACAATAAAGAACTAAAGAAAAAATGTAAAAAAAAATCTCAATCGCTTTGGCTCATTTCTCGAACAAGACTTTTTTTGGGGGTCTCTGAACTGATAGTTTCTTGTTTACATCAGACTTGAGTTGTTGATTTAGACAAATTGCATGTGTTTAGGCACGTGTGTGCAAAAGGGTATGTACAATTCTCAACAATATGCACAATAACTAAAAGCATATAGCTTGTTGATCAAAACTGATTAGCTGATTCTTGTGAAGACGGGGTGGTTACGCCACTCAAGGAGATTTTCATGGATGTCATGTCGTTTACTGTAACATGTATAAAACATATTCCGTAAAAAAAGCAAATTTTTCAGGTTAAATTTGTTATAAATCTTTTTTCTGGGTACTACAGCACTGATTATTCCCAGTGAATCTTTAACTACTGTACTGCAAGCTTTGTAACATTTTCTGTATATTGCAGTAAAAAGTCATAAAGTAGAGCATAAATGAAATTTGTATACAACAACAATTTTCACATGACTGCCATTGTGAAAAAGAATCTTAACATTTTGATAAGTATTGCTCGATGCTAAAAACACTTTCTATTTTGGTGGCACTGGCCAATTGTCTGACAAAATAGCTAGCCTTTGAAGCAAGAACTAAATGTTTTGTATCATGTACTACATTTTGCAGACTTGCAATAGAGTTTTTATGTTGAGTCAAAGACATGAATTTATCTCATATTCCAAAATGTTCATTAATATGCAAAGAAATAATAGGCGGTGAAAAATCAACTTATGAGGCTGAAAGTGAGAAAATAATGCAGGGGGGATTTGAGCAGTCTTGAGTGCACTAGGACTAAATTTTAATTTTAAGGTAAATGTGATTTGGTTGTCAACAATTATATGAAAATTATACTTTTATTGACCTGTTGAGCATCATTTTATTAGTTGAGCAACATCATTTGACAAAATCAAAGCAAGTTTGTTTCAAAATGTATAAATCATGAAAGAGCTTATTTTGATAAGAAATTCTGTAAATTACAGTTACATTTAAGGAAATATTCATATATTGTTACTGTGAATGTAATCGTTTCAATTATATAACCACAGCTGTTTTACACACACCTGTATCAAATGGAAAGAGTCACACAGCACATCCACAGTTTTTCTTTCCTTCAGGCGCTTTTATTATAGTGTCATTTGGGGATTTGTGTTGTTTCTACACAGCCATGATCATTTACAATGAGTTTGACACAAACAAAACCAGAACAAAACTAAAGAGTAGAGAAAATGAGTGCTTCACTTATCCACTAAACTGAAAGTGCTTTTGAGGGATCCCATGAAACTAGTTCATCTTTAGCTTTGGGCTTTCAAACAGTAGAGAATTATAAACCTTTTCAATCCTGCAGTAACCTAACCTGAAGCAACCTGTGTTAAGGTGCTCAAGGGCACAGTGATCATGAAGGACGAATGGTATCATCTTCTCCATGTAGGACTTAACATGTAATGCAATCGGAAACCATGAATAAAGAAAATATTTCACAGTGAATTAGTGTATATACATGGAACGTTATTTTACCAAAGATGTATGTGTAATGTGTTTGAATTAATTGATACATTTGCTAAAAAGAAACAAAAAAATGTGAATTTGGTTTCCACCAACATTCAGTTAAATTGTCATTGCTGGACACCACCTCTAACAAGACGTTCATTCCTGTTTTTATTACACTAATATGGCGACTATCCACTTTACGAACCATTGATTTCCATTAACATTATGAGAATATGCTGTCTGTTACTTCATCTTGATTGTTGCCAGTCAATGTGTTTAACAATATCAATTAACATAGTTTGGTGCTATTAAAATAATTGATCATAAACTTAAAAAGAAGATAATGTCAGGCATGGGAAGGCTCTTTACAAAGTGAAATATGTTTTATAACAACAGCATTTCATTGTTTAAACTTAAGCTTAACTTTAAAATGAAACATTTTGAAAGTCTTCACTCCACTGGTGTGGAGGACATGAAAAAGGGGATGCGAGGACAGAGAAGTAAGAGAATGAGGGCTACAACTATTGATCAAACAAAATCACGAAGACAACACAAAAGAAGTGGGTTTCATAAACCTGGCAGAGCTCATGAAGTTAATGTCACTCTCTTACATACGATCAAAATATTCACAACTTTAGTTTTCTATTGAAATGATAATGATACAAAGAGAAGTACACTTTATTTAAATAAAAACATAAACGGTAGAATCTGTGAGTGAACATTATGCGATCTCTTTGATAAATATTATTTAAAGAAAATATTTAAAAGAAACAGACTAAATAACATGTGCCTGGCACTGGAAGCAGCTGATTCTTTTTCTTATTGCATTTGGATGAAAAAGTGCAGTAGTCATGCAAAATGCATAGCTTCTAAACTTTATAAATACGTCCTATCTTATTTGCTCTTGATTTAAATGGCTATTTTTACATCTGGAAATGATGTTAGTGCTCTAAGCTCTGAATATGCACACCATGAAAAGCAGCTAGAACAACCAGCAGCAGTAGATGTGTCCTACAGCAAATGCATGGTTTGGTTTTATAAAAAAGAACTTTACATAGGTGTTCAACATCCACAGAAACTGTCCTGTCTGTGATGTGTAAAGCCCACTGACCACAATAACCAGGCTGTGGCTGAACTGCTCAGTGTTTATGTCAATAACCAGAGAAACCTTCATGTGTCTGTGTTTTCAGAGCATGCTGGAGGACTGTTTCTGTATTTTCGTCATCTTAAACCATCTATACACACTAGATTGTTACATCAAAGAATCCCGATGCATTTTCCGAATGTTACAAACCAACAGATTGCTTCTATACCTGCTGTCGTCTTTACGTGTCAGATGACTCGCTATTAAAGAAGTGCAGCCATTCTTTTGCTGTTTTTAGGGCTTTGATTATATTTTTTGGTTGTTTAACAGTGTTTCTAGTTTGCAAAAACACATTATATTCCACATATTTCAAATGAAAAGTCGGAATAGTGACATCATTTACCCGGGAGGTAAAGGACTGTAGTCTTATTCTAGCCGTTCTCTGTAGTCCTTGAAACGCGAATTCTGTTAAAGACAGTATATCGCTTGGCATTGAACTTTGAGCTTTATCATTTTGCAGATATTGTTCTAACAGCAACATTAAACACTAGCTAAAGTTTGAAAATTGGCATCACGGGGAATGGTCCCTTTAAATAACAGATCTGAACATAAGATAGTAGATAGTACATAACATAACGTTTTCATTGTATACAAATATAACAATATCGTTTTACTTTGGCTTATAGAAGGTATGCTCTTAAAAACACATAGATAGCTTAGACTTCATCATTCTCCTCTGTAACATAATATCCACTGGACATACTCGAACACAGTAAAGCCTGTCTTTGTCTCAACTTGTGTACGCTTTCCAAAGTATAAACAGATTTTCATTATTAGATTCCTGGTCCTTTAGTGGTGAAATGCATTAAGAATGCACAGACATATGGTGTATGTTGCTGTAGCAGCGGTGAGATGGTTTGAATCATGATGACCGTAACCAGCCCTGAGACACAATGTGTGTCATTCTGACAAAAATGTCCTCATGGATGCTATCTGATGTTTGTCACAAGCATGTTTGCTAAAGAAGCCAAGGCCATTTGATGCAAACTGACCTTTCAACTTGTGCAAGCGCTGCGTACAGTACTATACAAGAACACAGTTGTACTTAGTAGTATTAGCTGTTTCTAAGCAATTACCTTCATACTAAATGTTCATGAAGTGATGTTTTCTTCAAAAGTGAAGGTTTTTGTGCATTTCTTTAGATTATCTTGCATTAACTTGACTAGCAAACTCGCTATGATCTAACACTTAAGGGCTTATTCTGCCAATAATCATTAATGAGCCGAAATTACAACTTTTAGATCTTCTCATAGCTTCCTGTTACGTTACAGAGGCACTTCAGTTGGCCTACGCACATTCTGTCAGAGCATACATACTGTATAGATTGAATGGTCAATGATCTCTAGCCTGTCCTGTTTGAACCCTGTCAAAAAGCACCTGATATCAGATACGCTGTAAAAAACAAGGGAAAGAAAATAAATATATACATTACCATAAAGGCAAACCATAAATAAAAGAACACATTTGTAACTCAGTCCTCAGTTGTCACCACCCCATCACTTCGAGATATCTCTGTAGTTTGTTATTTGTTATTCATTTGGACTTTCCTCCTGTATCTCGGGCAGGTTCTTTCTGTCCTTGCGCAGGGTGTCAGTGAGGGGCCGGGAGGAGCTGGGGGACTCCAGCTGTTTGGGCTCATTAGTGTGATAACTGCCTTTATACCTGTATAGGTAGATGTAGAGGCCGTACAGGATCAGGAAGAGTAGCATCAGAGACACAGTCACGATTACTGTGGGGTGAGAAAGAGAGAAGCACAATCATCAGAGACCTGCAGGTAAAATATTATATAAATGTCACAATACAATCAATTAATATGGCAAACAGTTCTTTGCCAGCATTGGCTACCATAGGAGGAAAAATGGCTTTATACATTTCTTTTTTCTGTTAAACCCAAAAGAAGATATTCTGAAGACTGAGGGAAAGCAAGCCGTTCTGGAGCACTTTTGATTACCCTTATAATTTTTCCTACTATAGTAGTCAATGGTGGCGAAGAGCTGTTTGGTTATAAGTGTTCTTCCAAATATCTTTCTCTGAACAAAGAAATGTATACAGATTTGGAACAACATTTAGGTGAGTAAATAACGTCAGACATTTCATTTTGGGGTAAACCGTCTGTTTAATACAGTATTGTGGGGTATATATTGCATCTGAACTATGAAGCCCTATTCGGACGGGACTATAGTTTGACCGGAAGAGCTTCAAGAAATTTGTGTTTCTCCGACCTGCTCTGTGATTTTCAACCCGTACGAATCTACAAAGTCCAAAGCAAATTATCTACTGTTTTTCACCGAACTCAATGCTCCTCTGCGAAATCGAATCCCGTCCGTATGCGAATGTCTGTGATGACTATATCTTCTCAAACCGCATTTCTTTACATGTTTTGGTCAACGTGAACTGCTGCCAGCACTTACTAAAGAGAGCATACTTCCTGCATCCAATTCATTCAATCATTCCTTTTGAATAGATTATTAACACGTGAAACTGTATTGACATGAACTAACACTGAAAAACAAAATTGTTCATTGTTAGTTCATGTTAGCTAATGCATTTGCTACTGTTAACAAAAAGCACCTTATTGTAAAGTGTTACCAATAATCATGTTTACTTCATTTCTGCAGGTTTATTTTAAGCAGGCTGCCGTTGTTGTTTCATATGACTATAAGCAATGCAATTATCCAGAGCATGTGATCTTCTGCGACGCCCAAGCGTACGAAACCGTTACTCCCACCTCTGTTATAACATATAGATCGAGTCCTGTCCGAATCTGTACAAAAAAGTCACAGATGCGGTCTGAGAACAGTGTTACTAGTCCTGTCCGAATAGGGCTTAAGATGTCTGCAAATGATAAAAATCATAATTCATAACAAACATGTTGCTGGGGAATTCACAGACACACATAAAGTGAGACATTCAAGGTCTGTTCAAACACACGCACGACCTTTAATGTCTCTCACCCACTGGCAAAGAGGATTACATGTCTCTGTATGTCTCTGAATGTTTTTGTGTGCAGGACAAACAAGACTTATTTTTAACTGTCTCGAAAAAGAAAAGAATAAGTAAGGATATTGATAAACCTTCTAATGGTAATGAATCATTTTGTTTTTGTGATAACAATCCAAACAGAATATAACATAAGATCAACAGATTTGTCAAGAAAATGCCAGCTTGAGTGCATGCCCTGAAAAAAGTGAAAAGCACTAATAGTTATATCCTAAAGTTATATCCGACAGAAATAATTATTTTTGGTAACAACGGCAGGTTTTGACAGTGTTTTTCATTCTATGACCGATTAAACTGTAGATGATCGTGGGTCTTGTATATAGTTTATATTCCAATGTAACATTCTGAATATTCACTAATCCTGTGCTCTGCAAATTAAGAGGATTTCAAAACTAGATTTTAGCATCACAAATACAGAAAACATCAGTATTAAACAGTAGTACAAGATCAGCAGACTCTGTTGCCATGTTTAAAAAACGCCTGAAAACGCTTCTCTTCCGTCAACATGTAGCTGATTGATTTTAACCTCTAATTCTTTTCCGTCTTCTTAAAAAACGAATTAGCTTTGTATACTGTGCTAGGCTTTAATGGACTAGTTTTGATGCACTTATGCATTTTGTTGCATATGTTGTCATAATTGCTTCCAATGTTTCCTCATCTGTAAGTCGCTTTGGATAAAAGCGTCTGCTAAATGACTAAATATAAATGTAGTAATATAACAGTAGGAATATGAGTGGGAGACAATAACTGTGTAACATGGTAAAAGAGTAATGTTTTGTCATCTACTAGATGCCTGATGAACGTCATGAGACCATAACGTTGGCACCGGTATACTTATTAAATTAACCTCTTTGCAAGCACTTGTGGTGTGCGTGATTTCTTTCCTTTTTTGCTTATATTTGGACCTGTTGGTCTTTTTTCCTAAGCACCTATCCAATAACTACAGGTGGGCGAGGTTGACTTTTAATTATCATCTACCAGATAAAATTATAAAAGGAATAATAATAGTGATTTTGGCTTTAACCATACTTACTGTCAATGGGCTTTTTATCACTTTAATTGAGAGAACCGTGGAGAGCTGACAGGAGCATACAGCTTATTTCACACAAAGCTGATAGTCATGGTCATCGACCTCTGGAGCCACAGAATCATTCACAACAAAACAATAAAGTGAGTGTTATATTTAACTTACATGTCATCCAGGGCGGTGTCACATCATCGTGAATATAATAAAAGACTGAAAAAAGACAAATACAATCTTATTTAGACATGAAGAACAATTGCCATCACTTCAAAGTCAACTGATTTTATTTGTTTAAACAAGTTCTCTAAACTAAAATACTGGCACTAATAACTTGCTCTAAAGGTAATAATGATGGGGTCCAGTTTGCCTAAACTCACCCAGGCTGTTCAAATATAGCAATCTTAATATGACTAGTAATGACGTCTTACATATCCCGGTGAACCATGGGTCATCCTCCCAGGGGACGTATCCTAAAACTGGAGGAAATGCCCCACAATTAGACTCTACTACATAGCCTTGAGTGGTGACGGGTGGGTTTGTCACATTGGGTCTGAAATAAGCCTTCAGCGGGGCAAAGATGTTGTATCGGACCCCTGATATACAGCCCGTGAAACCAGGACTGTTGTGCCTCTGAATCTCATAGTCTACACCTCCCACCTCTGTGAAGACAAGACCAAACAACAAAAATAAGATTATATGCCGAAATATGTTTAATTAAAGATTATGATTCTCTTACCCATGACTCTGCCCAAAAATATGGATTTCGGTGAGTCAAATCTGGGGATCTCTCCTGGTATTAACCTCTCAATCCATGGATCCATATAATCCACCTATGCAGAAATATACACTGGTTTTTTACACAAATGATGACTGAATATCACGTTCTGTTGTGCTAGTGATGCAATCACATTGTACCTGTGTCCATACAGTGTAGTTGTGTCGGGTGATATTGACAAAATGAGGAAAGCCGTCAGCCATGTTTCTGTCAGTCAACTTAAATTTATAGTTTATTATGCCGAGACGGTATCTCAATGATAGTGTACCTGCAAAAAATGCATGTGATACTTTAATATAATGCACATTCCTTCCCAAAAGATCAACGGTCTTAGCAAATGTATTAATGTTCAGAAAGCTTAACCTGAAGTATGTGTCTATTTTGTATGCTATTGTGTGTGTACCATCTTTCTTGAGCAGGACAGCGATGTAATCATTGCCGAATGAGCTGATATACAGCAGCACAGCTGGGAACTGTGTTGTGCTGAAGCTGAACTCGATGTCATCGGTTGTCGTGTTGTAGCCGAGCATGAAGTGGTGCCAGTGTGGCTCGATCCAGTAATGTGCCCACCACGCATCGAACGAAATCGGCTCTTTCCGGATGTCGTAGCGTAGCCACGCCCCGACGTCAAAGAATGCCCCGATATCTGAAAGTATGGAATAAAAGTATATTTAGAAAAAATATTTATATATATATCATTTTCGTATATGATTTTATTTAACTGAATTAAGATTGATAAGGCCTGGGGACGCTGACAATAATACGTTTATTACAGGTGCTATTAGTATACTTTTAAACAAAAATTATTTCATACTTTAAACTCAATACAAGTATACGAGTATAAATTCAGTCTACTTTGATCTACTCAGAAATATACATCAAATTACACTGTAGGTATACTTCTATACTGACAGAAAAAAATCACTTTATATCTGGTCTATACATGTACTCAGTCTTATGATCGCAAGAGACTCACCTAAATGACAGTAATAGCCATCAAAGGCTGTGTTATTGCAGTCGCAGGTGTACGCCGCATACCCATCAATGCACTGGCCTCCATTTCGACACGGTATGGAAGCGTTCAGACACGCTCCAGTGCAGTTCCTACGTATTCCTATCCTCTCATCAACCTTCCCCTCCAGATCCACAGGGACCCCGTTCATCCGCAAGCCCCGTAAACATCCCAAGAAGGGCCGCAAGGTGTGATTGGCCGCACCTGAACGCAGATGCACGGTATGTTGTATAAAGCACTGTTTTTATATCAAATCTATTTTGATATCAAATCTATCTAGATCTACAGAACTTACCAACAAGCAGAGGTTGTGTGAACTTCATGGTGATGTAGGTCTGGCCTGGAAACTTGTGTATGGCCGGGGGATGGAAATCCACTTTGAGACGTGCCATTTTCACATTGATTTCAGCCTCCACGTAGTGCCATTCATTATCGTTGAGAGGTTTGGGAGAGCGCAGGGTCACGTTTCGAATCCCGTCACCCACCATGAAAATGAAAACCACCTCGGTTGTGGCTGTGAGAGGGGGAGAGGAAATGAAGGAGAAACTTTATTTCCCAAGTGTCAACGCCACGGCATCATGTTTCAATGCAATTGGACACTCACAGTTAAGTTCTATTCGTATGAAATTGCGGAGGTGGTCGTCTGAGTTTTCCACAAACACTCCGTTGGTACGGTAGGTCCTGAAGTGAAACGTTATGTCAGCACTACTACCGGGTTTGAAGGTGGGGAACGTCAGATATTGAGGCTTGGAGATTGCTATGGTGTTCCAGATACTCCCTAAGAGAATATTGGTGTTAGTTTATACTATGGCTTTATACTTTTGATGACATTTGATCTTTAGCACAGCTGTTACTCACTGTCTCCATTGCAGTACAGTGCTCCCACACTATATCGGGCCTCTGAACCAGTTCGGTTTGTGTCACCTATGATAATCCTCCTGATGGGCAGATGGTCTCGAAATGACAGATATCCTTTATCTGAATGCCTAATGAAACAGAAAATTTGGGTCAATGAGCATTTAACTTTAGTTCTGTAAGGGGGGCTTTCATAAGACATCACACTGTGTTTATTAATAAAGTGTTTATTTTATACATTGTATTTCAATAGATTTTTGATAATATACTATCAAACAGAAAACACTTGAAAGGCATTATTAGATTCAATTTAGAGTTTCTCTCTCTACATCTCACCATTGGCGGTAGTCGGCATCACAGTTGCACCAGTATTTGGAGTCAGTGCAGGTTTGATTGACAGCACATCCACATTTTCCACTCTCAGGGAAAGCCCCGCCCCAGTATTCATGACTCTCGTTATTTCGACCAATCCAGTAAGTGTACGGCCTTCCATCTTCCAACATTACCCCAAAAATACAAAAAAGACAATTAACTGGGTAATGCAGTCAGATCGGTAAAATATTTTTGCTCTTTTATGGTCAAATCAGACACTTACGTGGAGTATTGAGTAGGCGGGACTTGTAGCATGAGAACTCAATCCACTGTTCGCAGTATAGCGAGGTGTTTGCTAAGGCAGTGACTTCATCCCACGATGCATTTACATACTGGAAGTCTCCTATATATGGTCGATCCACAGTGGAGCCGCTTACCTTGGTGCTCTTCATGCGGTTGTGCTCGATAACCGTCCATGATTTTTGCACTAAAAAATGACATGATTGTCATTTGTGAAATTCGCTTTAAGTCTGTTTTTAACAATTGAAATTCATTTATACTTACACATGTTGCAGTAGACTGTGAAAGGCTTTAGTGGTCCACTCAGATCTGGATCTATGGTATAGTTTCCTGACCAGTATTTCCCATTCAGTCTGTAAGCCTCGCATGACTCTCTGTACACGGCTGGAATAGAGAGAGATTTAAATAGTGTTATTATCATATTTCGCCAACCATAATCAATAAAAGTCCAAGGACATTTCCTCAGTAAAGGACACTTACAGTTATGACAAACCTCTCCCTTATAGCCTGTGTTGTTACATACACACAGAAAGTCATTCCAGGACTGAATACACCTGCCTTCATGTTCACATGGATTTGGAGAGCACCTGGAGACATTCAATAATTCAACATATTATATTTGGTCCAGTTCTCTATGGGAAGATATCAAATTAATATTTTCTGCATGTGACATCAATATTAGGTTTATTAGGTCAGATAAATGTCAAGATCAAGCATCAAATGTTAATTGAATTTCTCTGGTTATTTTGTTATTGTGCACGTCTTACCATTTCGTCTACCGTTATAATTCCCTTTTGTAACGTCTTGTTGGTGAAATTCATTTATGAGTATTATGATCTAATTTATGTTTTTTCATTTCTATTTTCACAATAATTGGCATTATTCACACAACCCGCTGTACAGGTTAAACACTATAATCCACAAACACATTTGTTTTGGGATTTTACATTCACTATTGTTTTTACAATAAGCTAATGATGTACACCATAGATATAAAAACTAGATGCTGCATTAGCATATGTTTCTATGGGCCGCTATACGTAGGTCGTCTGCCATATTGGAACGGTGCGAGCCGGACTTTTTCGGGAATTTAAATCCTGTGGTTTTCACAGCCATGGCTGTGGCGCAATGTTGGGTCATTCCAGTCAACTGTGAGTGATGTCAGTGGACCGTTCCAAGATGGCGGTCACGTCTACGTGCTTGGAACGCTTGAATGTGGCATCTAGTTATATATATCTATGATGTACACTGTACATTTAGTTTTATGGTGTCTTTTTATGCAATCAAAAAATCTGTGTTTGAGAGTAAAACTAATTGAGGAGCTCACGAAGCATAAGAGAGGAGCGACAGGAGTGAGAGACGAGAGAGGACCGGGCCCGGACATTTGTTATGGTTTGTGTGTGTCGCCGGCAGTCGCCCGTAGTCCCCCGTGAGGGGGCTGCCGGCTTTGTTTATTTATGTTTGATATTTGTTAATTAAAAGTTATGTTTGCGGGTTCCCACCTCCTTCCTTCCCTTTTATGGAACTTAGTTACAACTTTATTCCCCCATGTAAACAAAAACTCACTTTGCATTTTCACATTTTCATTACAACATTATTTAGTATAAGGTGTTTTCTATCTGCCCCAACAATTTCAGGCTTTTCCTTGTAGTATTTGGTCTTTTCAGCTTCAGCTGTCTTCAGTTTTAGACATGCACACACACCTATCTGTAATTCCACAGGTACCCATTAGGACTTCAGCATATCTGCCCCATTTTCTCTGCAGCATGATTTCTACATCCACAGGCTCATCATCTATAAAGATCTGCTGCATGCAGCCGTGGAAGCGAGACAGCTTTGTGACACAGCGAACCGTGTTATTGGTCTTAGGACAACCTGCAACAGATATCATACATTCATGGTTTCATTACCTACTTTTCAGCTTTGAAACGACTAGTATATTCTCATGTAGGAGTGAACATGATGCATTAAACACTATATATTTTACAAACAGGAATGATGACTCATCAGTATTCATTATCAGAAATCATTTTCTTTCACTTACCCCCAAAGAAGTAGCGGTCTCCTGTACGGACCATAAAAGGGTTGGTGATCTTCAGCGGTGAACTCTCATCTTCATCTATTGTGATGGACAGTAAGTTGTCTTTGGCAGCCAGGTCCACTGTGTGCCAGAAGCCGTCATTCAGACGATACCCTGAAAAAGAACAAGGAGAAATCTGGGACTGTGGACAAAGAGCAATGTTCAAGAGCTAGCACACATGAAGAGAAAAGTGTAAAAAAGTAATAATATTATGGACACTAATTCTAAATGATACCTGCAGCAAAGCGTAATCTTTTGTTTCCAGGCTGCATGATAGTGACGTTGACCTGTCCTTCACTGAGCCCCAGCTCCAAAGAGCCTAAATCATCAGCAAACCTGGTGAACATCAGCAGGCCTGTGTAGTCCCAGGAGCGGAACTTAAACTTTACCGCCAAACGGTTCTTCCGAAAGAACCCGGGGAGCTGCAGGTAGTTGTTGGGCCCCGCAAAGGTCATGGGCTTCCAGAGGAGGTCCCGGCAGTTAAAATGCATCGTTTTCTGGAGAACCGGACATTTTTTGAGGAAAACAGAAGGATGACAATCATATGAAAGCAATTTCCAATACAATACATATCTTATGTTAAATTCTCTCTTATTGTAAGTCAATTTGGAAAAAAGCGTCTGCTAAATGCGATTTATCTTATAGAAAACTTTCATAAAAAAATACAACATGTTCTTTTTTTATTTTTGGGAAAATGTCACATACCTTTTTAGGAGCCAGTCGGATTTCAGGCTCCTTGTACTGAGTCATTTTGATGATATTGATTCCATTGATGAAGACATTCTCCATGCACCCACGAAAGTTTACCTTACCAGGGAGGTGAGGCAAATCTTTCTCAATCACCCCACCAACATAAATCTGAAGAGTAAATGGATAATTATCAAATTTAGGGTATTATATATTGTGAAAAATCCTAATGAATCATAACTTTCTTGAGAACATGTTTTATACTTTTAATTACTCCATATTTAAGTCTGAAGTGCATCATAAAAAAAGTACTTTTTGATCTCCTTAATCAATATACAGACTTTATGCAACGAGAATATTTTTTACATATTAAATGTCAATATATTTAATCATTTAATGTACGTGTATAGACTGTTTCATTGCATATACATGCCGGTTAACCGGAAGTTAACTTCCGGTCTGTGTTTGCTTATAATATAAAAAATATTAATTGTACTAAATTAAATGAAAACTACTCAAACGTTAATGATTCTTTGCGGAGGTCAACCTGAGGTTAAGTTTCGGACTCTTACATAATGTTTGTTTATGTATTATTAAAAATATGATTTTTTATGTTGTACAATGCTAAAATACATTGGAAAATACATAGGGATTGCTGCTTTTCATATATTTAAAACTATAGACACTTCGGTCAAACACATGGGAATCTTTTTTTATATACAGTATTGGCTTATGTTTTTCAGTGTATTCCCATATATTGTTTTGTAAGGGGAGACAAACCTTAAAAATAGTGGCTTTGTGACACTTTTCAAATTAAGGCACAAATAAGATTTTCACCTAGTTAAGAAATGTGTAATTTAATAACTGTAATAAAATGTCAAGTAGTTGAACCTGTTTGTCCAGATCCAGGTATTGGTACTCTCCATTGAGGATTGCAGTCTCAGTCTCACTATCCAGGGTGAAATTCACCTCGCGACCGTAGCGCTTGATGGTGACATAGTGCCAGTGTTGAGTGTCCAACAGGTTTCCCAGTCTCATTGTGGTCATGCCATTGGTGTTATGGACTGTGCTGCTCCCTTAGGTAAGAATACACATCACCATAAGATTTGGTCCTGATTTCCATCTTAGTTCTTAATATTTGTTAAGAAATGTTCTCAAAATGTATCAAAAACATATCAAGAAATCATGATCTGTATACTTGTGGTTCATGTGCAGTTGTGTAATGTTTACCCAGGCTGATGTGTAAGTACAGCCGTCCAGTCTTCAGCTCTAGACTGATGGAGTCTCCCTGCAGCCCTTCACTGTGCAGGAGAATGCCGTCCTTCTCCAGGGTCTTAAAGTTGAAAGCATAATGGTCTTGAAGTGTTCTCATCCGGCCCCTTGGGAACGAGTACGCCGCCATGTCATTTCCCTCAAAATTCATCACATATGAGTCTGTGCAGGGTAAATGTCAGGAAGATGGAAAGGATTGTCAGAGATTGCCTTGGGAAATTGTATTTACCTTAAAATGTAAACATGAAATACAAAAGCTCCTGTATGCAACAAACAATCTGTCTTTCCTTTAACAAACTTGTCCAAAAACAGTCCAAACATGCTGGAGTTTCTCAGTTTACCGTAAGGGCAGCCGTAGACTTCCAGTCGAAGGCCAATCTTGCCTCCATTTTCAGTGTTCCATCCCATGGGATAGATACGCAGATGTTTGGCAGTGAACGCATAATGAAAGACGTTCCTCTTTACCTGGTAGTAATTCCAGTTGCCAGGCAACGTCTAAGAGAAAAAGCATCAGATATTTAAACACTTTTAACAACACTTAAATCATCAACAGCCACATCTTTCTGATAAGCACATTACCAAACACAGCCCACGACTTTCCGGGCTGTCATAAAAATTCAAGGCAGACAAATACAGACAATGTTTACCATGTTGCCTCCTTTCATGACATACGGCGTCCATGTGTCGGGTCTGTCTCCATACAGCAACATGTATTTGGTCATCCAGTCGTAGGAGTTGAAGGTACCCTGAGTAGCGATTGCCACGATACGATACTTTGTCCAGAAGTCTATCTGCATCCATGGCTGTCTGTCATGAGGGGAAGGAGACCAGCCACTGCTCCCTATATCATCACATACGTACATGTTTGAGGAAGTGAAGGAATAAAATATGCATGTATATTTGACATGCCCATTAGCAAATATTTAATTGTACATAATGCTATCAAGAAACCTTTTATAAATAATGGCTAAAAAATAATGTACATCAAAGATGTTTACGACACTTCGATATCATTGTACTGCGTTCACCTACCGTACAGTTTGGCAAAGTGTGCAGAGTAAAGAAAGTTATATCTGGTTGATGCATGGAAAGCGGAGGAATAGAGCGGAGACACCAGCGGATCTAAGCATGGCCCTGGACAAAATAGAGATTTGCAGATTAATCCTATTGGATTTATGCCCAAAACACAATACAAAAATGAATTTGGCTATGTTATTAATGGAAAAGCTAATGGTTCATAATTTGACAAGTGATGGTTTCTATTGTTTTGTTCAACAGGGAGAGTGAGACATAAAGAAATGCTTTGTGGCGTGTCCAGCTGAGGGAAATAAACTGTAGTTATTACTAAAAACAAAACCACTGGACTGAATGTGGCATGTAATTGACCATGAACTCTTATTCAGTAGCAAAGCAAATCATATTTACACCTTTATGCCTACTTTATACTTACCAAACAAATGTTATCAAACACAGCTGACCTCTAAAATCCTACATTGTTACAGTTTGGGTATACTTGAAATGAACTAATAAAAATGTCAGATTACATGTAGGGTGTGTTGAAAATCTAATTTGCAATCCACATGTACTCACTAAGAAACAGAAATTAAGGTAGGACTAATATAAGACAAAATATTAAAATCTCAATTGTGTTATTTTTCACTCTTTTAACATGTTTTAAGACCGGAAGTGCAACTCTGTGTTTAAAAGCAGACACACGCTGTATATAGGATGATCTTCGCAAAATGTCTGATGATTTCGATATTGAGGGAGACTTGCACTTTTTTGCCCAACCGAATGCTCGTGTGAACGTGCACCGTAGACTTGAAAGACAGGAGAGAATATATTGATTAAAGTTGTTATTTTGGTTTATTTTTCGCACATGAAGTATTCTCTTCGCACAAAAAAAATCAATTGAGTCACTATGAGCTGATGGACCAATTTAATGATGTCTTTAATACTTTTCTGGTATTATAACCATGATGTCTATGAGGAGGAGTGGAAGTCTCTCGGATGTCCTTATCTTTATTTGTGTTCGGAAGACGCCAGGTGGTCTTAAATGATGATGGACGTCATGTGGGTGAGTAAAAAATGACACAATTTTGATTTTGAGAATAACTTTATACCGAGGCCTATCTACCGAGTCTATGCTCAGCTGTTTCATTTGTCATTCTGGTACACAAATCCCTGCTTCAATTAGACCTGGCAACATTTCAGTCTTATCTAAACAGCAGCGTCAGATAAACGCACTTCAATCTCAGAGCTCTAATAAAACCATCTGCACAAATAGCATCGCATATATCCTCATACTGTAGCACATCCAGCACACCTCACTATCTACAGCAGAGGATGAGGAACTATCAATGTGTATACAGACAACCAGGGAAACAAGGAGACAGATGTGGGCAGAGATAATTATCCTCTTAATTAGAACCAATAAGAGAGATGGTATAGTACACACCCACTTTAACTGTTTTCAAGAGCATTAGAACAGTAGATCAATTTTTGGTTATTTTTGCAGATGGTAATAGATGTCAAAACCAAATTAGATCAATCTAATCGAACAGGAAAGTACCAGTTGTGAAAGCATCACATATAAAAGTGTCTGTATTTGGGGGTTGTGTACATTATTAAAATGTACTCATTTAAATGCAAGACTGCTAGTTGCTGTGTGCACGGTGTTAAGTAAGGGATAATGTACAGGCCGGTTGTTATCGCAGAAATGAGCTCAGACAGTGTGATCAGGACCCAATGCAAAGCGGAGCCCCACTGAAGGGGCTTATTTCGCTATAACAGCCGGCTGCTTGCACATTATGTCCCTTATTACACGGCTACTTGCCACATGACAAAAAAACTGGACATGAAATATGAATGGAAATTTTTTAGCTCTTTTTTACCGTTTACTTTTGGTTTTAAGGTAAGAAACGATGTTCAAATGTCACGAACAGGCAATTTGGTTTAATCATTTGTTAATATAATGGCATATATGTTACTAAAATATATATTTATATGACTTAATTTGTCAAAAAAGGATCCAAATGATTTTTGAGAGGATGTTATCTGTGAATAAAGAACCTGCAAATGTCGCTACTGGTCAATCAGAATCAAGCATCCCATTGAGCCGTGTAATAAGAGGATATTATCATGTCCTGCAGAAATCACAAAGAGACTGCAGGGCTCAGACTGCTCAGATTTTCAGGCAGTATTAGTATTCAAAGCACTGCAACTGCAGTGAGAGAACAGAGAGAGAGAGATGACAGAGCACTGCATGACTCATCTAGTTTATACCCAAGTGATTTTACTCCGGGATCTGATTGAGGACAGAGAGAAAACCCCCTGTGATCTATAAGCCTCTGACTAGCCAGATCATCATGCCATGAACCCGTAAGAAATTAACTGTGTCCTGTGGTAGTAAGTATTTCTCTATTCCGGCCTGATATTATGAGGAAGGTGCCAGTCTGCCGTCTCATGACTCAGTTACAGAAATAAATGATATTGACCTTGCAGGTCTAATATGGTATGTGTGTGTGCAGGTGAGGAAAAACATAATTGATCCCCTGCTGATTTTGTAAGTTTGCCTGCTTACAAAGAAATGAAGGGTCTATCATTTTATGGTAGGTTAATTTTAACTGAAAAAAGACAGAATTGATTTGCATTTCAGTCAGTGAAATAAGTATTTGATACCCTACCGAGCAGCAAGAATTTTGGCTCCACATATGTGCCTATATGGACCACAGATTAGTCCTGTAAAATCAGCTTGTTATGTATATAAAAGATGCCTGCCAACAGAATCTGTATCTTCCATTTCAACCTCTTCACCACCAGGGTCAAACACCAAATAGGTTTCAAATGATGTCGGACAAGATTGTAGACCTGCACAAACCTTGAATAGACTACTGAGAGAAACTTGGTGAGAATTACAAATAACAATAATAGAAAATAACTATAAATTGCCCTTGGTCTGGATCTCCCTGCAAGATTTCCCCAATGGGGTAAAGATGATCATGGGAAAGGTTAAAGATCAGCCCAGAACTCCACGGAAGAAGCTTGTTAATGAGTTCAAGACGGTTGGGACCAGAGTTAACAAACAAATCGTTGTTAACACGCTATGCAACAATAGATTGAAAACCATGAAGAACCTGCAAGGTCCTCCTGCCCAAGAAAGCCCGCCTGGCTTCACCTTATTGAGGGGCTGCGGGACGGGCCCATGTACCGTAAAATCTTGGGCAAGAACCTCCTCTCCTTAACTTGATCACTGAAGATGGGTTGTGGATGTTGCCGAGCAAAAAAACATATTGCCGAGACAACCAAAGAGTAGCACATTGCTAAAGGGAAATCAATAATTTCAACCACCACGCTAATTACAAAATCATATAAAATATCAAACTTTCAAAGCAGTTAATGCTAGCTGGATATTCAAGATTGTTGGAAGTCTGTCATATTTGGACATTTATTAAACAAAATGGATATTAAATTGTGATTTATATTGCAAATCAAAAACTAAGTTTCAAGATGAATGATTCTATTTATTTCGAACTAACTCATCAGATTAAGGTGTTGTTCTAATTCTTTTAATAAATTCCTTAGATAGAATATATTGCAATAAATCCCACTCTGTATCATTAGATGTTAGATTTCTCAACACATTTCTGTGATGTATCATTAAACATATGATTAAATCACAATGAACATTTTCCCATGTACCAAGTGTTGGTCCAAATTTAGCTGAGGCTCCATATCTTCCCATAAATGACAGCACAATATTTTATTCACATTTGGGAAATAAATGAATCTACTAAATGTGACCCAGACTCATCCATCTTTGTTTCATATCGTGTCGCAGGGGTTATTGTCTATGACTGTGCTCTAAATTGAGGTTTGCAGCACCATGTTTGTGATTTCGGAGATCATTGATTTTCACCCTGTGCTATTCTTTCCCCTGGAAAAGAAGCATTATGGTTACTAAAGCTCTCAGTGCAGAAGTGCTGCAGGTTAAGATGGGAAAGTAATAACACATCCACATCCACAGACACCAACATAGACAAATGCAGAGCTTGTAATATGTTACCTCAATGGCAGTTGCATGGCTGATGAGTTAGACATGATCAGAAATCTGCCATGTTTGCTCAAAGTCAAAGGAGTCGAAGGAAACCTCAGCAGCCACATCACCCATTGAAAGCATAGTTTATTTCTGTCATCATCATTCTCCCTCATATTGTTCAAGACCTGTATAACTCTTTCATCTTGGGAACACAAAATGATATATTTTGAGAAATGTCTAAGTGGATTTGTGTCCACATTATGGAAGTCAATGGGATACAATATTGTCTGATTACCAATCTTTTCCAAATATAATCTTTTGTTTTCTTCAGAAAGAAAAGTCATAGGTCTGCAATGACAAGGGGGTGAGTAAATGATGAAAGAAAAGTAATTTTGGGGTGTATTTTAAAGCTCATTCTTTAAAGCTTCTACCTCATTCCCTATCCTGATCTCTTAAAAACAAGTCGTGTTGCAATGTGAAATCCATTTCACTCTCCTGTGATGTGATATTATTGCCTCTTGCTTTCTTTCCGCCTCTCTCACTTGCTCTCTTTCTCTCCTTACCTCTAATGCCCTTGGAATATTTCTATTTAAAAGCAAGGGAGAGCAGCAACAAATGCGAACCAGCCTGATGCACGCTATTGAAAAAGCATGCTCTCTCTCACTCTCGCTCTTCCTTCTAACACATATTTCTTTACAGGCACTCCCCCATGTATCTGCAGGCTGACACAGCACTTCTGCTATAGGAGAAGTGAACACATCACGTGAGCTGTGTCAATGGGAGAAGGCACTGCATTAGGCATGGATCTTGACTGATGATTTGAATAATATTGGGCAGGATAAAGGTGTGTTTAGCATTTTAGCATGGCCAGCTGAAGACAAAGGTGGCACGTTGGTATGAATTATTTAGAACAGGACTGGCTGCACTGTAGGTAGAGGCTTTGAAACTACAGTTCTGTCACAAACTGAAAATATAAACACACTCCTTTTACACTTTGAGGGAAGTGGATCTAACACACATCCATGCATTTAAACATACATATTCACAGATGACATCATTTTACCCTGCCATCCTCTTTCATTCCAAGCAGATGACCTAAAATCTTGTCAAATCATTTATGGTGGGGTAGAGGGCATCATTTTTTCCATCCCGATTTGCTGACACTGACACGCAAAAGGTATCTGGAAGAATGCTTGTTCTTGGCCACCATTGACTACCACAGTAGAAAAAAAATGCTTTATAAATGTTCTTGTTCTGTTGAACACAAAATAAGATATCTTGAAGAATCTAGGAAAGCAAAAAGTTGTAGGGCACTTTTGACTACATGAACATCTCGAGGGTGAATAAATGATGACAGAATTTTTATTTTGAGGTGAACTGTCCCTTTAACATGCAATACATCTAACTCTCATTCAAATACCAATAGGGAAAAGCCATGAAACCCGATTCAAAGATTACAAAGGATTACATTATTCACTAAAGCTCAGACAAACGTCATTTTAATGCAGCAAGTCCTCACAAGCCAGTTCACAAAGTCACAACCTACATCATGTGTCATTACAAGATGGTCTATGGAAACAGAATAGCTAACTCATTCAAAACTCACGTGATGACAAAGACCATTTGGCGAATTGCTTCATACAGTTCGTGCGCGCGCACACATTATAAGACCATTTTGATATGATTGCACACAATCGCATTTCAATGTTTAGTTAAAACCGTCAGAATTTCATTACCCATACCCAAATACTAGTCCTCCATGACTTTTTGAATAATGTATTTGCGTGCGAATTCGCATGCAGTGCTTCTACGTCATGTTAATTGTAATGCGTCCACCCTCTCCGCATCAGGGTGGCCCACAAGCCTAACTTTATATAATTAAATACACCCAATATAAACTTTCTATACGCTGCCTATATGGCTTTGACGATCATGCAAAAATTTCAAAAATAGGATTTCAACAATCTGACGAGTGTCCTTTCCGCGTGTCCCTTGCGCCGGGAGGTGCGCAAGACGCACCTTGCCATGCAGAAACTTGCCCATGTGGGCGCGCGGAAGCACTGCAATGCAGAAAGAGCCCGTCTGACACAGGGAGAGTCGCGAGCTCGGACTTATGACTACATCGATGATCGATGCTTTATTTTCACAACAGCAAAGACCTCTAGACTAAACATTCAAAACAAAGATTCGCCAAAATATGAACAGATCCGTTTTACATCAAATGTCATTACGATTTAGAACAGCAAAGGCGCACGTATCGTAACTGAATACATATACAAATTACGTCTTTGCTTTAACGATGCCATTGCGCTGGCAGGAGCAATAGTCACATATGACAAAAAAATAAATACTGATTTCTGTGCCTGCAGTTTCACTTACGTGTCGAGCAATCCTGAAAGGAGAGAAAGAGTAAAAGGCATGGGCCAAGAATTTTGATATCCATCCTCTGCGGAAAACGGAGTCGCTCTCGGCCACCCGCTTAGATGAATAAAAAATGTTATCCTCTCCGCGTCACCGGACAGTACAACATCGTTTAGCCGTCTTTCGGCCAACTTTAACACGCGCGGCTCCAACTCTCTCGGCCGGGATGGCGATGCACTTGCTACCGAGAGGCGGGCGCGCGCGCGATAGAGTGGTGCTGATGCTGCGCTTTGGCGGGAGCGCGCATACTTTCATTAAACCCAAATCCTCAGAATTTGAACGTTTTTAATCTGTATTTTATAAATACGCTAGCACCGTCTGAAATGTTACAGAGGATAAGGGGTGTTGCACGGTTTGGGTATACAGTCGACAGCCACGACTTTTGTGTCCTGGTTTGTGGGGAGGGAGGAGGGACAGCATGAGAGGAGAAAAAAACTTTTGGACTAGGGCAGTTCGCCCTGGCTCAGTATGCAGTGCTGCAGAAAAGAGACACAACTTTATGTTCCTCTATTTATATCATTATTGAAATGAGATAGCAGAGTGCATCGTCCATGGGATCAGGATAAGAAACAAGAGACGAAACAAAGTCTGCATTTCCGGGGCCTATACCCTCCCGCAAGACAGGTTTCTCCCTGAAGCATACAATCATAGTGCGCTTGTGGGTGCAGTTAATACAAGGTGGGGGGGGGGGGGGCGGATTTGTGTTGGAAGAGGCTGTCTGTTTATAAATCTGTGATATAAAAAGGCTTTGGGATTAAGAAGTGGGTTTGTAGGGCAGCCGCAGAAGAGTGGGGTGGAAGCCTGGACATATTCATGGCCAGAAAGGGATTTGTAATGTTTTAAATCAAATAAAGCTGTAGTTTGGTCAAACTCCCTCCCCCAACGATAAATCTATGCAGTACACATCGATTCTCACTCATGATTATGAATAGGGTAGAAATCTGCAATGTTGGGGGTTCAGACACACACATAATCCTCTGATGCAGGACACAATCCTATATCACAATTGAAGGAAATGTAAACATTATTTTCAAAGCAACAGTTAAAGTTATAACAGAAAATAAATTTAGACTTATTCCAGGCAAAACCTTTAACCCTCTGTTGATTTCTTTCCCCTCAATTCTCTCAATCATGCACACAAATTCACACAATCTATTTTGATAATCCTAACCATCTGCTTCCAGTTGTCAATTTGTCATAGGGATGCTACTGTTATGCTTCACTACGGTGATGCATGACATCCTGAGACTATACATGAAATCTTATTCAAGGTTACCTACTGGTTGTAAAAAATGAGTAATCCCTATACTAAAGAAGACTGTGAAAAATGTTTATGTCTATCTTGGAAAACTAAACTCTGAAAAAAAATCTTTCCCAAGTAGAATTCCTAATTAATAATGTTGTTGTTTGATCAGTAAATCAATTAAGACCTTTAACACGCAGTGTTATTGACAACTGTCCTATCTGCATCCAAGTCTTGATTTCTCTGTATACAGTATAAAACAATACAGTCGACCACTAGATGGCAGTCGTAAGTCATAACATAAGGCAAAGGTTAACCTCAAAAGATATCCAAGGACTGTACTTGTCAAATATTCAAGATTTCCATAAAATCTGCAGCTCTTGCTCTCTCTGTATCCCTGACCTCTCCATAAAGAGGAAATAACACTGTAAGCTAAATGACATAATGAGGAACAGAGCATTGTCTCTTAAACTCAACATGTGAGGGGAAATGTCACGTTGAATCACACAGGCACACCGTTTGGTTTGCTTTGTTTGTCATGTGTCCCGTTTACCGCCATGCAAAAAAAAATCTATCTAGTTTTTTAATACCAGGCTGTAAATTACCTTTGGGTGAGAAAGGAAACCACTGACCTTCTCAGATGCTTTTGTTCAGGCTTAACAGTCATGCCAATAGATAATGGGAACTATAAATTCAAATCTAAATCTACACACTTCCTCTTCCCCATTATTAAGCATTTCTCTGGCTTTTACACATTTGTAAACGTTGAAAATGTAATATTTTTTATTCACTTTACTTTACTTTTTTTAAGTTTATCATATGGGTTTGAAACAATAGGAAGGTAAACACATTTTTAAAGTTTTTCGTCAACTATACACATTGCTTTGCTGCAATGAGTATGCCCTATTGTTCTATTGTCCCCCTTTCCTAAACACTTTTTTTAATCTGATGTCAATTTACCTATCTATGTACAGTAGGCATGAATTGTCCATATGGGTGTTTTAATTTCTCTCACCATTTACCAACATTTGTTACACTTCTCCCAGAATCATTCTCTAAACATTCCCAAGACAGTTTGCTGATGTTGCCTGATCTCTCCGAGCTAAGATTCTTTATGTTGAATGGTGTGTTTTTATGTATGGTGTGTTTAATAATGTGTCACCATTACTAAACATAAATCAAGTCTTTGTAGATGTGTAGATCTGAAACATCCAGAGAGATCAAGACCAGATCAAGTTCTGGCTTAAGATTCTAAAGTTCATAAACATTTACGTGACTGGAATTTATGCACGTCAAACAAGTCCTTTGACTCTCAAACCCTTCAGCTGTCCTTCTGCCCAACAGGGGCAAACAGACAATGGGTTACCTGAAGCCTCTACGTGGCTCACCATCCACTGACAGGACAGCTGCTAAAACAAGATGACTGTGGAGAAGTTTATTGGGCAAATAAACAAATAAATACTCTGACCGCAATGGCGGGCCACCTGCCTGCCGCCATCCGCCATCCACCACAGAGCGAGAAGCCAGTCAGTATTAGACAATTTTTAGCTGGAATGTCCAACTAAAAAAGAAAAAACACAACTGCTTCCTCCTAAATGTCTGAATTTCCTTTCAAAGTGACATATCATTTAATAGGCAAGTAACAATCGTATTTTTTTGTGATTTCAGACATGGAGGAGGTTAGCGTGCAAGTCTGCTAGCTCTGTCAGCAACAGTTTCAATAGCAGTGGCATTGGTGCGCAAGCGGTGTAAGCAAGTATTGTATTTTACAGAGACCAGACTCGTTCTGTCATCAAGTTCCACTTTACAGTTTTAAATAACCATGACTGCAGCTCAACTCACAGGCTAGAATATGTGTTTGCCTGATCAGGGTGTCAATGGCCATCTACCAACACCTTTTAAATGAAATTAGAATGCATTCTCTCCACGAATTGACTCGCACGTTACTGCACAAGTGGGTGGAACGGTATTCAGGAATTACGTATGGGCGAAATTTGCAAGCATTTGCAAATGCATAAGCATGCAAAATGCAACCTCGACACACTCCGAAATACAGTGCCACACAACACAACCAACAAGTTGGACTCAAACGCCGAAACACAATCCTAGTAACCGCTGCCAAGTATGACAGTCAGCAAAGCGCAGTCAATATCAAACAAACACTTTGGCGTGCAAACAAACGGGCAGACCGAACATGTGCGAGCTGTCCGCTGTGACATTGTGTGCATATAGCCCATACGTTGCTGTGAAGGTATATTCGGACGTCTTTGTTTTGCGTCAATGCCTATATGCATGCAAACTGAGCATAAAAGAGAATGTGTGTATATGATGTATGTGTTGTGACCTGCTGAGCAAACATTTGAAATAAAAGGTGTCTGAGCTTTAAGCTTTAATCCCCCATCCTCAGTTGCTACTGCCTGAATTTGTTCCAGGAGCACGCGGACACCTTGCCAACTGATCCAGAATGTCTTAGTCTTGGCTATTTGGTATTTTTCTGCATAAGCCCAGTGATGCACAAATGTATGTGAATATAGGTTCCAAAAACATAGACAGGTAACCTTTAAGACAACATACAAATAGTCAAAGCGTCCACAAAGCGTCACACAAAAATACAAATTCTGCAATCATTTACTCACCATGTCATTTTAAATCTGTATCACTTTCTTTCCTCACCAAATCACAAAAGTCGACACTTTGAAGAATGTTGTTAACTGGCACCCACTGACTTGCATTGGTTTTCCATACAACAGAAGCGAACGGGTGCCATATTTGTTCGGCTAACAACTTTCACAAAAATATATTTTGTGTTCTGCATTAGAAAGAGAGTCATACAGGTCTGAAATGAGAAGAGGGTGAATAAATGATGACTGAATTTTTGGGTGACCTATCGCTTTTTTAAGTAAACGACTTCTATTTAGGCAGCAACAGAAGCACAGAAACAACAATTGAATTAGATGCCTAAATTTGAAATCAGTCTTTGCGTCAGAAGTGTGTATATAATGCCTTAAAATACTACCTCTGTAGGCAGTTGGCTAGGGTTTAGTGTGCTTACAGTATGTGTCCTTGTGTGCATGTCTGCCTAAGCAGTGAATGTCTTTCATTAACAGAGTCATAAGTGCTAAGGGTTTTGACCACAATAGCTTATAAATTGAACACACTCGACTGATGGCTAACAGTTTAGTCCCACCTCAATACTGAAATAGGTTTCATTCAGCCATATTTTTTAATGTCTGTGTATACAGGGTGAAATTGCAGGTTTCTATGATTATTCACTGCAAGGCCACCCTAGCCTTAAGGCACGAGGCATGGGTTTTCTGAGGCCCTATGCATAAGAAATCACAGCCAAGCATGGCAGCTACAGACCTGGGAAAGCACACAAACATAACACAGGCATAGATTTTCATTAAGTTGAACAGAGCTACAGAACAAAGAGCCAGAACTTTAGTGTCCAACATTTCATTGAATTCCTGTTTCTTTTTCTCTTATAGCACATGGATTAAAGTTTAAATCTTTAGTATTGACATGGTTCAATATTCAGTGTCACACATACATATACACATACACAGAAGTTCAGGGATTTTGTCAGCAGAGTTCTGAGTACTTTCACACAGTCTGAAGGCTATAAATAGAGCAAGGCCTCTGGATGACTGCCCACCCTTCCTTAACTCTTAATAACCAGTGGGTCTACCCTACAGTTCTGGTCCGTGCACTTCTGCTCACACGCACACCAGTAATAAAGCTCTTTTAAGGAAGCATATTCCACGAATATCAGTGTAATTGCAAACACATGCATAAACAGACTGGCATTTGAATGCTGCTAGACACATTACAGAGGACATTCACAGTTTCACGAGCCGGCAAAAATAAGTCCAGGCCTGGTGTTTCGCGATAAAGTGATCATTTTGTAATTTCCAAAATCAAATACAAACATTTTGTCAAGAGAGGATAAGAAAAGTGAGGTGAGCATTCCAGTCGGGCTTATCTTTTTTCCCTCTTTGGTGTGCACATACCGTGCAGCATGAGGGCATCTGGATGCAGGTTCTTTCTCCCTGCTTGTTTTGCTTTGCCACTGTTTTGTCTCATTCCTCATGTGCTTCAACCAACCCTACGTAAATTTGTGTCTGTGTTTGCTTATGCACACACATATCTGTCTGTTTCTTCCTGGTTATTGTTGTATGACTCCGATTCAAGACATTGATAAGGCTTTTGTTTATGTCCTGCTTTCTGCCTTTAATTTTCTAGGCCGACTCACAATGGACAGAAATCAGCCACTATCAGATAGCAGAGAAATTTCTCAGATCCTGCTCTGTCATTACGGTGACTGTAAGAAACATTTATCTGAAGGAAATGCCAGGATGTTCACTTTGAATGGCATTAACTGGACACAGCGTGCAGAAAAGGAAAGACTCGCATTCTTTCTCAAGAGTAAAACAACTTCCTTAAACAGAACAGCACAAGGGCTGCAACTGGGGTTCTGTGAGAGGAGAAGGGCATTTGGGAAGGGGAGAGTAGGAGGAACTGGGGTTGAAGCTGAAGTAATGGAGACCATGAAGGGAGGTGAGGGGGATGGGATCAGAGGTCAATAGTTTATGGAGAGAATATTTTTTTCTTCTATGTGCCCTCTCACTGACACCTCTCTTTCCAGAGAGACATAGAGAGGGGAAAGACCCACAACACTGTTATATTACTTAGGACATCTCATAGACTACCATTGTTTTCTTACCTACTCATGCTGTATTTAGATTCCCCCCCACATTTTAGAAATCAAAATCATAGAATATCAGAATTGGAACTGTGGGAATCTTGAGATGAAAAGCATGAAAAATAAATGAACTCTGTTACATTTTAGCATATTCATAGTACTCACCCTTTGCCTAGAAATTACAAAATTGTATCATCTAGCCTCTTGAGGTCTTAACCTGGGATGTTTTTAAACACTGAAAGAATTTCCATCTATGCTAGACTCTTATTGGCTGATTTTAATTCATTAATTTGACCCAGTTTATCATTTCGAAATATTTTTTAGAGAAATATAGTTTTCTAATGAAAGAAATTAAAATGTTGGCACAACTATATTTTTGTCTACAAATGTGGTTTTAAACATTGAAACAAACACCTTGAGATGAATTTATTTGGGCAATTGTAAGTAACATTTTGTCAAGCGATCCTAAACTTTTTACTGGTAGTTTTTTTGTTGGTGGACAGCAGTAGATCATCTCTGTAGATGCATACTCCAAAAAAGAATAATATTTTGTTAACTTTCCTCGATTTAAAGGTCCAGCGTATGAAATTTTGTGACATCTAGCAGTGAATTCGAAGCACAATGGCGGCTGACACAGAACTAAGATGTTGTCACATTTTCGCTTCTTTGCAGAAGGAGAAAACTAATTTATGAAATGCTCTCTGTAGAGCAGTTTTTCTGTTTAGGACTACAGTAGAAACAACATGATGAACTAAGATGATCTGCAGTTTATATAGATAGAAATGGCTCATTCTAAGATAATAAAACCACCAGGCTTCATTATGTAAGGTCTTTAAACACCTCTGAAGACATATGTTATATTGCATTTCTGAACATCCTCCCAAAAATGACACACTGGACCTTTAATGCAATGCAATTGAATGGTGTCTTTTTATTATGCTAAATACAATTACTCACAAAAGTTAAAATGTAGGCTGTGTAAACAAACTTTATTCATATGTTTATCATATTAACAATAGACCATTTGATCTGACCCCCAGTTCCAGTTCGTGTTTGGCTAGTGTCTAATAATAAAACAATTTATATTTTATTTAATGTATTTTTTGTTGTATAATAATTTTATTAAATAAACAATTTGTTGAAATGGTCATGGAGTTTGGTATCTAAGTGTAGTGCAAATCTGTTGTATCAAAACTGAAAACCGAAAGAAGACCCCTGAAACCTACATTCAAGGGCTCCAAGGGTGTATTCAATGTGAAATTGAGACAGAAAACTGAAAACCAAAATCCTCTCACTCCCTTGTCTTTCGGCGCACAAGATGGGTGTGATAATGACAGTCAGTTTTTTCTTGTAAACCTCATTCTCTCACAAGCCATATATAGACACAAGACTCCCTTTTTCATCTTAGCGTGGGCAGAGAAGAAAGAGGGAGAAAGTGAGAGAGCGCTCTAAAAATAAAATATCTGTTCCAGGAGCAGGTCAGGTGGGAGGCAGGTCTGACGCTCCATGACGGGGAAAACGAGAAGACAGGAAAGTAGTTGAGGAAGGAGCCGCAAGGAAAATAATACTGTGCTGTGTTAGAGAGAAAAAAAAGAGGAGACTACAGAGGAAATAGGGAGAATGCAGGTGGCCATTCATTGGACAGCACACTGCATGCCATGTTCCTCACAATGTGTGGGAGTGTGCGTTTACGTGCAAGTGTGTTTGGTAAAGCCACGGCAGACTTGAAGACAAACAGAAGGGCCAGCTTGCAGAGTGATGAATGTGTGGAGAGAGTCAGTAGAGTTGAGCAGAGCAAACGAGAGGAAATTAAGGCAAAGAGAGAGAGAGAGAGAGAGAGAGAGAGAGAGAAGGCACAGAGGGGCCCTGAAAAATATCATGTGTCATCAGCGTGCATATGTGCGAGCGAGGGTGTGTGTTTGGTCTGTTTTTCGAAAGCATGATTTATGGGTGTACATGACTGAGTGAATGAGCAGGGTCCTGCGTGAGACTGAAGGAAAATAAGGATTAGGGTAAGAGTGGAAAAACTGACAATGTGTGTGATGGAAAAATAAAACTTTGAGGCGCAGTTGGTAAAAACATACTCCCAATGAGAAATCGGTTACGATGGAGATATTAACCGTGACTTGACACTTAATCGTTGTCTTAATAACAGAATTGAACTATTCAAAGACAAAAATTCTACATTCTATGTAACTAAATCAGATTTGGCCAATGGCCAATTATTGTAATAAGTTGCTTACCAGAGGAGGACGGGCTTTTCCAGATGAGTTTGGTTCACCTCTTTGTCCCACTTCATCTAAACATCTTAGAGAGATCATTTCTTCAAGCCTCATCCTTTATTTCTTGCAGCCTTTGTCTTTATCACCGTGGACTGACAATAGCTGCTTTGAGACAAAAATCCACTGCACGAATTGCAATACAAGAAACAGACTTGACTGTTCTGTTGGTTTATCTAATTATGAACGTTTCTTGCATTTTCATTTCCGTTTTAACTTTAACTTTTTAACATAAAAGTTTTTTTTAAAGAGATGTAAAAGGGATTTTGGTGTAATCACTTGCTTCTTGCTTTACAGAAAACAGAAATTGCACAGACGAAAAAAATGAAGGGGATCTTCAGAGCTGTTGGAAGCTACACGAAACGTCTTTCTGGTGATCATATCATATTTTTCCTTCTCTGTCTGTGTCCCTCTCTTCAGAGCCTCTCGTGACGGGAGTTTCCTGGAATAAAGGAGTCCATCTGCTTTTCATTCAGGCAAGTAATGTGTTTCAGGAGACTATCTTACCCCCAACGCACACAGAAACACAAAGTGCTCATTGACTCCCTTGCCCAGAACTTCACACTTGTTTGTAAATGCAACTGCACAGTCATCGCATCCTAGTTTTATCCAAATAAAAGAAGCTGAATCTTACATTGCCAGTCACATGAGTTTACCCACATTAGGGACAGGTACAAGGCTGCATAAAATCTAGCATGCAATTTACATCCTGTTATTATTAACTGGCACAAACTCCAGACAGCTTGTTAAAATATGCTAATTGCCTGTCTATGGTCATCATTTGAGGGTTCAGTATGGGCATTTGACATTTGTTAAAGCAATGAACCTTCAGAGTCGTTTCTAATCCCTCAGCCAACGAATTGCTTCCATTTCCTGAAATGCTCTGCTTCACATGTGCACTGCGCAGCCAGTCAGCCGGAGGCGGAGCATTTTCTGGGCGTGTGCGCTGTAAGCCAATCATCCTCCGAGCGTTAACACATGGGGTGATACGCCACGCCCCCGTCACTCACGCTACTGAACGAGTCTGCATGCCGCTGACATCCAGAAGAAGCATACGAGAAAGAAGCGGATAAGACAGCGCGGTGCATACAGCATATTAAACTTCATTTCAGTCACTCTTTGCTCAAATTGGACACGTGTTTGGATTTACTCCGTCAGACAGACCCATCGTTACTATTTGTCATTTTCGTCACACAAATCCCGAAAGGAGAGAGCACAAAGCCTTACTTTTCCCCCAAGAGTGCGTTGCTCTTATTTACTCTGCGTTTATTTTTCTATCATTTCCTGTTTATTTGTTTCGGGATCCATCTTCAGGAGTGCATTGTCCTGGAACAGGACGTTTCATGCGACTACTCCATCTGACCCCTCGCGCGAGAGCACCGGGACAGTGGATATCACGGGACATTTACCGATCGAGACTGGACCACACGCCGTAATTTGAATGCCTTTGCCGGGTCTTTGCTGGCTGGTGTGCTGCAGACAAGGCTTCAGTTTGTTGGCTCGAGACCATGGGGAGAAAGAGGAGGAAGAGTCTTTGGAGTTACGCAATCAGGACGGGCAAACGGGACGGGTATGTAGATTAAACTAAGGTTGTGCTGCACATTTTTACAGAGCTGACTACAAAGACTGCATTTTTGAAACCACAGACGCGTTCCGACGCATTCTGCACGCACCTGCGATGCTTATAATGCTCGAAGTAGACAGACGTTAAGAAGTCTGGCTTAAAGGAAATATTTTTATATACCTGAATTATGATTTTCTTTATACAGTATTGGTTTAGTCGTGTTGGAAATCGTGTTATTATTAGGAAACACCAAAGTGATTCTTGCAAAACTAGTTTTACAGGTCTTATTTAAACATACAGTATATATACAATATAGGCTACTGTATGTTTCACATATACAGGCTTTCAATGATTTAAGACTTTTATGTATAAACACTATGCGTGTATGTGTTTTAAGGAGTTCACAGTAGTCCTAAAGGTGTATCTTTGGCAACAAAAAAGCAGTTCATTTTTGGTCGTTAGACAAGTACACACACACACCCCCCACACACACACTCTTGTTTGGTTACCGTTTTGTATGGGGACACTCTATGGATAACGATGTTATATTTCCCAAAACCCATTTCTGTGTTTGTACATGTTCAATACAGCATCAATTAGTTTGATATATATGTTTTTTCCCTCATCGGGACTAAAAGTGTCCCTGCATAGTAAAACATTACGTGTTTTACTATCTTACATATCGCATATTACCTACATTACATTTGGTCCCCACACTGCAGCTTTAACGAGGGCCACATACACGCATATCAATGGATGTCCACTGATCTCACACAAAAGCCTGTTGTTTATGTTTAATTAACAGCTAATTTAGTATCCTGTCTCTGTATAGGAACCTTGTGTGCTAAAAAAAGAAAAGTACAAATCAGAGAACAGGGAACATGAAAGGGTTACTGTGAGATGTAAAGAATAGTCAAGTGGATTCAGCTGAGCCGGCAGTCCAATTCCCCGTCTATTTTACACCTCTGTGCAACTGAACACATCCTAATGATAAAATATTTATAAATATCTACTCTGTCAGTAAAACTCTCTGGTATTGATCCCGACTTTTAGACTGAAGTAGGTTTGCAACAGCCAACTAACCCCTCTCTCTCTCTCTCTCTCTCTCTCTCTCTCTCTTTCACACACACACGCACGCACGCACGCACACACACACACACACACACACACACACACACATTTTTGCAAATTAAGTACACAAATTAGGTTTAAAGCAGACATTTCAAGCTTTTTCAAACAATTTATCATGAGATGTAAAATACACACTTTCTCCAATGACCCACACCCATTTATTCCCTGGTTTTTCCCAAGCCTACAGTCCATATCACTCCTAAGATAAGCAGATACGAAATGCTATTGACATGACATGTCTGGACTTATACACATAGAGTCATAAATGAGATTCCCGTTGGTTTTCTAATCAGGAGTCATATATTGTGTAACTGTGTGTTACATGTGTGGCTCAGTCATACACAGGGCCAATCAATATAGGAAACAGCCTGAGGGCCTTTGCGTGATGGACTGACCTCTTATCTGTCCCCACCTCAATCTTTAACAGCTCATTCTGTGTCTTTCCTCTGCGGACAAATCACCCTAAAATCAATAATCCCCCTATTTCCCCGTATAAGTATTTCGCTGTTAACCGCCTGTGTAAAGGACTTCTGTATGTTTGAGTAATGAGTGTATAGGAGGTTAATAGGTCAATATACCCCCTCCCCACCCCAGTTTAGTGGAGTATACTCATTGAACCGGTCTTTCTTCGTTGTGTGTAATGTAACCGTTAGATAATGTTACAGAGTCAACCGACAGTCTACTGCATCTTTAGGTATCGTGATTACCAGTGTAGAAGAAGCTTAAAGACTCAATCGGCTCTGACTGTTTGAATGGCTTTTGTGATACGATTTCTATTTGTCGAGTCATTGTTTTAGGGCACATGAGCCATTCTTTATGTGACAGGGATGTTGCACCAGAATTTACTTTTGCTTTTATCACCGATGCCACGGTGTCATCATTGATAACTGATCAAAGATATTGATATCTAGAGTGCATCTGCAAAACCAAACTTCCTCCTCTTGCCCGGCAGGATCAATAACCCAAGCATCCTCAGATGTCCTCTGCAGGAGACTCGCTGGTTGCTGCTTACTTACACGTTGTCTTGATAGATATTGTGAGGTTTTGTATTGTATTTGGAGGTATTTATTATAAATGTTTTTTGTATTGAAATCCACCCTATTTTCTATGTTTAATAAAATGTTTGTACTTTTTAAGATCTATTTGGCATTTCAGTTCCTCCATGTACTTTAATGATAGCAAATCCCTTGGCTTAGTGTTGACCTTTAGCATCATCTGTAATAGCTTTATCCTCTGCGAGCTAAATCAGTTTATTGATTAAAGTAAAAGTGACTTCACACAAGTGCTGTAGGAAGTTTCAATCGCTGTAGCCAGATCGCTTGATGTTTTCTGCCTCATCATGATGAAATATTAGCGGGAAGCTTTTCTCCCCTGGTGGGACATAAAATCAGATACTTGAGCGAAAGCTGAGCTTTCACTCTTAGCGATAATTGCTGAATAGGAAATGCTTTGGAGACGTGGAAGGTGCCGAGAGAATTTGGCCAGGTTTGACTGAAGACTGGGAAAGCCCTCTCTGGAAACTTCCACCGTTGTGTTTACACAAAGACCTCCTCCATTGCACCCAGCCCACTAAATGGCACACACTCGAGCAGGTGGTTGGACCCCACAGACATATGTGTGTGTTTGGATACTTCCTCTGTACAGCGACTGTTAACGGTCCTTGTTTCTGCCGATGGAGACCGCAGCCGAATGCATCCTCTTGATCAAATTTTTTTCTAATTTTAAAATACAGTTTTCAAAGAAGGATATTTTATATTTAATTCAATTTTATTTGTATTTATTTGAGTTATACATTTTATTTTAAAGTGCAACAAATTACTTTTTTAAAGGGATGGTTCACCCAAAAATGAAAATTCTGTCCTGAATTACTCAATTTCTAGTTGTTCAAAATGTGTATACATTTATTTCTTTGGTTTTACACAGTGAAATATATTTGGACAAATGCTTGTAACCAAACACTTCTGAGACCCCATTGAAAAATGACAATGGTAGTAAAAAGTGCCCCAGAACTGTTTGCTGTCCTAAATTCTCCAAAATATATTATTTTGAGTTTAACTGAACAAAAAAAATATTATTTTCCTACTATGGTAGTCATTTTAGAACAACTCGAAGGTGAGTAAATGAAAAATTTGGGTAAAATATCCCTTTAACAGAGGTGTAGTCACTATGAACTGTTTCTGTAAAAGAGAGAAATGTATCCTTTTTTAGTTCCAGGTACAGGTTTGCTCTTACAGAAGGGTGAGTAAACAATGCCCAGATTTTAATTTCAGGATATAACTATTCTTTAAAGGTCTTTTGAACCTGGATACTATAGATGGTACAGCGGTACAGTGATGGTTCAGGGAACTGTCCTTCCATGTGTAAAGCTCTGACGTCAACAGCTGCCCCCCAACCAAGCTGGTCAAACAGACAGCGGGTGAGCTGAAAGACAGCTTCTGTTTGTCCTTCACGTTCTTCCCCCCTCTTGCCTATTTTAGAGCAATCGCTCTCTTCACTCCTCCATGTTTCTTAGGAAACACAAAACTTTCCTTTTTTTGACATTCGCTCTGTGCCTTCAAGATGTTATGACACCAAAAACCCTGCCCTCTGCAGCTGTTGGGGTGAGGAGCAGGGCATCCTGGGAAAGAAACACAAACTGGCAGGACTTGCTGGCAGAGGTTCAGTGCTGTTAATGTATAACGGTAGAACCGCAGAGCACTTGTAATGGTATTTCCCCCACACCCGCCGTGACGAGCCAAAATGTTTCGCTATGCAGGCTTAAATTGAGGTTTAACACAGTAATGTGGGCAAAATAAGCGAATTTTCCATAACGCTACATTTGTTTGTAATCGCATGTTTTTCCCCTTATGTTTTCACTTTTAAGTCGTGGTTTTTCCAGCAACACGCAGTAACTTGGATAAACTGTTATGTAAACATAAACACATAAAGGCTTAGACTGATACCTTCATTAAAAAATAAAAAAACATTGTGGTGATATTTTGATCTAACAACTCGGAACAAGAAAAAGATAAATTGTGGTTTGTTACGAGTTTCGTCTGTCCCGAAAAGTCCCCTAAGGGTAGAACCAAAGAAAAAACGTACAGGCACAGACTAACATCTGCTCCAGTGGCCCGTGGTTGGCAAAGCGGCGGCATTTCCGCCTGCTTACTCAATCCCCGTCTCTCGGGATACAGGAAGAGAAGTGAGCTATGGAACGAACCCATCACAGCATCTCCTGTCTGGATGATTCATCTAGCTCCTCATCCTGGTATCCTCCTGCCAAAGGTCCCGCTCACACGCCATACCTTTCCCGGCCTTCATACCCCCCACTCTATTCAAGATATGCTTTTAGTGCAGTCAACTCTTGAAATGTCAGAGGAAGTGTCTCGCTGTGGAAGAAAGTAACAGCCTGAAATTCGTACATCCCTGAAAGTCGTCTGTATTTGAACTCTGAATTTTTGGTCTTAAAGGACATGCACGTACACTAGTGTTATAAGGGAAGCAAAATTACGGGTAAAATGGGAAACACTGAGAGAGGTTTAATGACACATCTCAGTCTCTCCTGCTGAGCCTGTCTGACATTTATGGTACCTCTCCACCCTGGTTGAACATTAACCAAGTCTCATTATACAAACCTCTTTCACTCTACAACACCTGTTACCCTCATTCTCACCTCCCTCTCTCTTTTTAAGTAGTAGTTTTTCCAAAAAGGAACATTTTGTCATCATTTACTCACATCCCCCAGTCATTCCAACCCTCTTTATTTACTGATGTTCACTAATGTAGACAGGGTTAAACAAAAAAAAAGCATAGTATTATGACCTATATTTCAGTCAGTCTGTTTATCAGAAAAGCTATAAAAAAGGCTATCATGTGCCTACAGAAGATAAAGTGCATTAGTCATGTGAAGCGTCATTTTGCCGCTAACCTGTCACATGTGCCTCAGAATAGGAGAATAATTCAAGGTTTCCCAACGATGGATTATCTATTAATTTAATAGTAGAAAAATAATGTATTTAACAAGTGAACAATAATGAACAGTATGACATACTTATGTTATTTTATACATGAAACGATTATCCTTCTCTGGAAGCTTAAAAAATTCAGAAATTTCTGTCATCATTTACTCACCCTCTGGTCATTTCAGTTTCAGTGATGAAAGTTACGGCAAAATTTATGGATTGCAGCTTATATTACAAAAGAATTGACAGTAAGCTTCTGTAGTGTTGCGCCAGCTCAGGTGTTTCCTGTCAACATGTCAAGTAATAGACATTCGTAACTTCATGTTGATTTATGTTTTTTTTTACTTTTACTTCAAACTGATCTGCTGCATAAAGTTTCAATAAAAGAAAATGTTATTAAATTATAAAAATAAAAAAAAGTAGAAGAAAGAATTTTGGATCCCACTATGTTATTCTCAATAAAATGGAATGTTTGCCATTTCTTTGAAAGTGTTTGTGTAAGAAAAGCACTGTCTTGCTGGCACTTTAGCTTCTTGACCCCCGGGAGCCCCTGGCCCGGCACGGAACGTTCCTTCAAGGCCTTGCCAAAACCCTGAAACATGACTCCGCAGAACACAGTCTCAGACTTAGGCACACACACACACACACTAAGGTGCGTGTCTGTGAAAGGGGTCAAGGTGAGGAGGGGCTAGAATTACAGCTGATGTGGAGCAGTTGGAATGAGTCAGTTTACAGCCGGGATCGATTCTGATTAACCTCGCGGAGTCACTAGACCAAAGGGCTGAATGAGTGCCAACACATACCAGCCATTAAGAGGAACCCACAGCCGAGCGTGGCACTGCAGCCCGTGCCTGACAGTGGGTGGGCGGTTGACGGGGTCAGATGGGATGGTCATCTCGGTGGGTAGAAATACACGGTTCTGTAAACGAGCCTCCTTGTAATTTTCCTGGAAATAAACTTTAACTAGAATCCGCTCATAAACTGTATTTATTGCAAATTGCTTGCTGCGTGTATGGTGAAACAGTGGCGTTATTGAATGCCATGCCATTCACAAGAAAATTGTTGGCCGTAGTGCAAAAGCCAAGTGAATCCCTCGGGACACTTATATATATGTGGTCTGTACTCTTCACCTCCCAGAAGGTATTGGATGCTTCGCTGTTTGCGTACTTTAGTTTAATACTGTGGACACAGATCAAAGCAGATCAAGGATAATGCTCTCTGTTTCTTCCTCTCTTATACCAACAATATGTACTTATATTTTTTGTACTAAAGAAAGATTGTCATTGTTTTTCACCCTCATGCCATTTGGTATACTGTTGCTCAGTTTTAAATCCACTCTGGCAAAGTCATACAGGTCTGAAACGAAATTTACAATGACAGAGCATTTAAGATTTAGGTGAATTATTCCTTTAACATGTAATGTAAGCAAACATCAGATCTCCTAGCGTGGAAGGACAGAGTGTGTGTTTACTGTCCACTGGGTGTGCAGGGTCTGCGGTACGGGCAGGGTTGGTCCAGGGGGGATGGGTGGGGCAGAACTAGGTTGGATCACAAAAGCTCTCTCTGTTTCTTTGTCAGTTCAGAGACTGGCCCTCATTTTGAATGTTATGTTTTGCCTGAAGCAGCCGACCGGCCAGGACTGCTAAGTGCGGGTGCTTGAATCCACTGCCAACTTAAATAACACAGAAGAGGGGATGTTACTAGGTGCAGTTGTTTCAGGGTGGATGGATGCGTGCGTTTTATGACCTAGTAACAAAATTGCTGAAAAATGTCCCAAGTTAGCCAAGTTGGAAAAGCCTTTTGGGGACTACTTTCATGGCCAAAATAGTTCATAAAGAGGTTAAATGACTGATGGTTTAATTCCCTTCTTAAGATATTGACTACCATAGTAGGGGAAATTTCTTTATAAATGTCTTTGTTCTTTTAAACACAAAAGAAGATATTTTGAAGCAAACTTTACTGCTTTTTACTTTGGTAGTCAATGGTGGCCAAGAACTGTCTGGTTACAAGCATTCTTCCAAATATCTTTGTAAATGTATACAGATTTGGAACAACTTGAGGGTGAGTAAATGATGACAGAATTTGAATTTTTGGGTGAACTGTCCCTTTAAGGTTGTTTCCGGGCTTACATTTACATTTATTCTTGTGGCAGAAGCTTTTTATCCACAGCAATTTACAAGAGCATATAAACATTTTGTCAGCATGTTAAACAGTACCGTTAGTTTACAAGGCCATGCTACTGAGAGGATTAAAGCTGGAGTAAGCTTGTTTGACACAAGACAGACAGTTATTTGTTAGTCAAATAAATGAGGAACAGGTATGTTTTGAGCTGTTTTTTGAAAGTTGTGAAGGATGCTGCAGTTCGGGTGGAGAATGGCAGTCCATACCACCACAGGGCAACCGAATGAATAATGGTTTTTGCAAGCGATTTGGTGCCTAGCTGTGATGGCACCAGGGTCGCTCATTTTCAGACCGAAGACGATGGGAGGGGATGTAGACCAGAGGTTGCTGTGATGTGGGAGGTGAATTTCAGCTGGTCGTCGAACATCACTTTGTGGGTGTTGTAGTTGTGGATCCGAGCGGAACGGTAAGTTGGTGTTCAATTAAGGGTTGGGCAGGTGTAACCAGGAGTTCTGTCTTGGAGAGGTTGAATTGTAGGTGATGCTCTTTCATCCAAGAAGAGATGTCCAGAAGGCAGGCAGAGACACTGACAGAGATGGTGGGGTCATCTGGCTGAAAAGCTGTGTTTGACCTTCATAAAAATGGTATTAGAACCCATGTGCCTTCATAATTGGACCTAGGGATGTGGTATGGTACTAGCTAGTATGGTTTTTGAATGGTTTTTGGTGTATTGCTATCTGGTTCCTTGGGAGTCCATCCCCATTCTCCAAGCCTAGATATTGCAAGTTTACTCTGTCACGGTCAGTCAATGGAGTTTTCTTTATTTCGCATTGAGATGCTATTGTATGTCTTGACTGTAAAAAAGTAATAGCAATACTTGAAAACTCGGGGTTAAGAGTATGAATGGGCAACACTTAATTAGCTTAGTTTTAGATCTTAAGAGGTCAGTGGAAAGTCCCTATTTCGATTGTTATGGTGTGTGTGTGGTAGTCTCCAAATTGTCAGTATCGAATGGCAAATAGGAAGTGCGGTCAGTTTTGTATCACTCAGCATTATATCCACAATGGGCTGAAGGGTTTTTTCAACTTGGGGAGACTTTTAGATTTCAGTAAAGAAACGTATGGCTCATACCTCTGTGCGGAAACAACGATTCTTCTCTGGAAGCTTAAAGTTGTAGTTCACCCCAAAATGAAAATTCTGTCATCATTTACTCACCCTCTTGACATTTCAATTCTCCATGACCTTCTTTCTTCTGCAGAACACAAGAGAAGATATTTTGAAGAAAGTTGGTAATCGAACTGCACTGGCCCCCATTTATTTCTATTACAGTATATGGACACAAAACCAACGTAGGTCAATGTGGGACTGTTAACAATATTGTTCAAAATATCATATAGGTTTGAATTGACAAGAGGGTAGTAATACATCTGGTCTGCATAGAAGGTTATTTTACATCTACAGTTTTCTATACAGTTATTTGCGTGGAAATGAGTGCCAAGGCATCTAGTTTTTTCATGCAAGTCAAAATCAAAAGGAGCTGTGACTGGGAACTTTACCAGTGTCAGTCCAATAGCTCTTCCTAGTGGGTGGTTCTGGGGCAGTTTCAGCTTCGAAACGCGTTGAGGTCTGGCTACATGAGCCTTTTGCCTTTAAGCAACTTCAAAGTTTTGCCATTACTAACAGACCAAATGGTACATTTGCTCATAGTTAGACATGTTGAGCTACTTCAAAGGGTTTCAAGGTCATCCCGATTGACCTTTCCTGGATTCCAGCTGCAGTTCTTCTCTTCACTATGAGCTCTGAGAGGGTACAGGGGAAGCCAGACCCAAAGAATGCACGGAGGAATCCGGATGTCCTCTCCAACCCTTGCCCGCCACACTGTCAATCACCTGCGCCGACGTCAACTGCCAAAACAACTCCAATGGCTAGTTTATGAGTCTAGAACTCTGTCGAGTACCAGTTGTGTACGGTATTCAAAGTCAGTCAGGACGACAAAGAATTTAAATGTATGCCTGTGGCGCATATTTGGTAGAATGTCAAACCATAATACAAAATCCAGTTGTTTCATAACATGTTTAATGTTTAATGTATAACAAAGTTTCGTCATAGTACAAAGCGAGTTTATTAAATAATATTTTGATGAAAGAAGGCAAAACAGAACTCATTAATGTTTTCCATTGACTGCAGAGCCTTGGAGAATATGTTCAGTACTGTTTACTGGAAGGGAAGTGGAGGGATCGATACCTGCCAGATGCTCATGTGTTCTGTCCTTGTTCTTTTACAGGGGCAGCAAGAGGTCACCCTGACTCCGCCCACCCGCTCAGTCAACGGCACTCCCTGGTGAGTACAGAAGCTAATGTTGATATAGAATTTGTGTGGATGTGTGTGGATCTTAAACCATCTACATATTGGGGAACAGCCAACATATAATGTAAGAAAATGAACAAAATATGTCAATAATGAAAATCTAAAACCCCCAAAAACGTAAGGAGTATAGGGGATAGACAATAAGAATTCAGAGATTTTATGCGACTATTTCATTTTGTTAGTGTAGACTCAACTGTGTGTGTGTGTTTATTTGTATGCTAGTGTTATTGTGTTACGTAATTTGTAGGGCACAGTACTCTAATAAATATAATGTTTGCATGTGTATGATTATGTATTGATTTGTGTTTCTTAGAAGTGTATTTCTTTGAATTCTCCCAGTGCATTATGGGTGTAGAGCTAAGGGACTTTCAATACTCCACCCCCGTTGAAAAAGGGTATGTTTTGATGCTGGTTTGTGCTGGTTTAAGTTGATCACGTACTGGTCATGTGCTTTTCATGTGCTGGTTTAAGCTGGTGAAGAACCAGCATATTACCATCTTAAACCAGCATGTGACTAGCTTAAACCAGCACAGACCAGCAATCCAGCATCAAAACATATCTAACCCAGCATATGCTGTTTTTTCAACAGGGACACAATCTGTCTTTTCTGTTTTCAAACGCACACCATCTTTGTTTATTATCACTATCAGAAGCACACACGTCAACAGACATTTAGAACATCAGGTTATATAGTCACTTGTAAGACACTGGTATGTGGGCCAGCCTGACTGTGACACACTCTGGGTGTGTCTCAGGACAAACAATCAAACAGAAAGTACTTCTGATTGATCGATGTTAAAGATGAGGTAACACATCTCATATTAATCTTGAATATCTTTACTGTATACTTCGTATCTTCCAGGAGTCTTTAGTTTGATAAAATGTATAAAAAACAGATACAGCTGTAGGATTATTTCTGGATAAATTTGAGCTCCTGAAGGCAGAGGGGGGAAGGAACTATAGCACAAGCACACAATCCATCATCACATTATCCCTGCATATCTGTTGATTCACTTTAAGATTGTGTTGTTTACATTGTTTAGACATACACATAGATTGCCAACAAAACACAGACATATGACTTAGTTTGACAAAAACAGTTAGACTTCCGTCAGCCGAGTGAAGCGGCATTGATGGGCGTGCTCTTTCTCACTCTGGCTGGTTGAAGTGTGGGCGTACTCTTTCTCTCGCTGGATGACGCGTGGGCATGCTTTTTCTGGAGAATTGTCCAATAAGGGAAAAAGAACCCTAGTTATGAAACGGTAATCCATGTTAAGAAAAAACTTTCGGAAAACCCTGGCAGAGTGAATTGAGCATAGAAATATTAACGTCATACGTTTAACACGTTTTCTTATAAGTTGCCTTGTGCTTTCCATTTTGCGTCTTAGCCTTTGTTTCCTTATTCATTACCCCATTATTAATTCAAGCCCTGTTGTTCCTCTCCTATTTAATAGACCAATGTTTTGTTTGCAAACAGTGTGACATGATTCTGTGGGCGGAGCCTAACTGGTGGCAGAAAGTGTCAATTTCCCTGCTAAAATCAGATTGAAAGTTTAGGAAGATGGATTGTCCGGACACCTTCTCCAGTTATTTTAACAGTTTGCCAGTAGAGGACCGGTAATCTTATATTAATAAACTTACCCTTAGCAACTGTCAGGTCAATGGGTAAAAGATCCAACTAAATGGCCAAAGGTACAGTGGCCAGACATCTTCATGTACCTGGTGGAAAAACCCAGTGTCTATACCAAAGAAAAACTCAAGGCATTCAAATCGCTTGATCCAATTTTGTACTTTGCGGTCATGTCCAGCATATTAAATATCAGGATTTGTCTAATGATTTTTTTGTATTGCGGACCGACGTGCTGCCTAGCCAGCGGCAACGACATCAAATCCAGCTGTACAGGACGTGGGCTACAATAAATAAGACAAACAACTACGTTCTGAAATGAGCACTGCAGAGACGAAAATTCTGACTTCGTCAGTCCAGTCTATCCGTTTAATGGCTTGTAACCGTTAACCTCTACGTTTAGCTTGGAATGGCGTCTTTAATGGTGGTATTCTAAAAAAATTGACCCCATCTTTTCTGGCATTCCCATTTTGACACCCCAAAACACCACACGTTTTTTTTAGAAGATTTCTTGACTGTTTCACATGTTCATGGTTTATTTCGGCTGTTGTTCTGCCACCATGATGCGCGCATCTGGCAGCGACGTAACCGTGACGTAAACTACAAATTGGTCTATGCCCTTGTGTTTTCTGTCCTTCGGTGGATCGTTTGTTTATCCCTGTTTGTCCCTTTACTCTTTAAGTTAAGTCAAGTTTTAAGTCAAAGTTTTGTTCTTGTTTTCCCCCTCGAGTGATTTTGAGTTATGTTTTGTCCTTCTTGTCAAATAAAGTTTTGTTTTTTGTTGAGAGCTGTCTGCATCTGGATTCTGTTCCATGTCAGTTTCATGACAAACACAGTTCATAAGTATATTAGCATACTGTGGAGCCTTGAGCATCTGTGTCTGTGTGTTTAGCAGGATGAGATTTGCATGAAAGCCTCAGCCAGACAGTGACTCAGGCTTTTTTATCACTGTAGAAATCGGTCAGTCTCCTCACAGATTGGACATACACACAGACCGGGTTCTCATGAACTACTATGAAATATAATGATACTGTACACCTCACACAAACCTGTTTATATTAAGATTTTTTCAGTTTTACTGTATTTGTGAGAACATTTTAAGAATTTGTCCCTAACAAATATAGCAACCCCCCTCCCACACACACTCGGAGTGCTTTCTGTCCTGCTCAGCTGGTTGGAAGTGTAATGTTTTGGCAGTATTCTTAAGTAAACTAAATTATTTTTAGCGAAGGTCAGACTTCACTATCATCCTCAGTCACAACATATAGGTTAGAAAGTATAAAGTGGTTGTTCTTTGTTGTATTTCGCACAAAAGATGTCTGAGTTAAAGTGTACTGCTTATGTGTGGTCATAGGTGTTTGTTCTGTTCCCTGTTGGTCAGCTGTTAATGGGAAATTCAAGGAATCAACCTGACAGGTCACAGATTGGCGCTAACGTGCTTCTCCTGTTTTAACAGCTGACCACTGGGACTTTCATGACTTCTGTATTGAAATGTTTTTTGTACTGCCTGGCTTCTCCTTAAAAAAGGGTTCTTGTCATTTCTATCTACATACACTGCAGGTCCGCTTAAATGGATTTCACCATGTTGTTTCTACAGTAGCGCGTTTCGAAAACACGTTGTCTCCTTCGGCCAATAAGCGAAAACGTTACAACATCTTAATCCTGTGTCACTGCAAAAGCGAGGAGGGAGGGGTGTAGTGAGCCGTTGGTTGCAATTCGTAACCTCACCACTAGATGCCGCTAAATTTCATACACTGGACCTTTCAATTACAATTGAGAAGAGTGTTATAGCTTTTCAATATTTAGTTTTAGAAAGTGTGTTTGTGTTTGTAATACATAACTGAGTCCATATCCGACTTTATTATCCTTATTATGATGGCTATTGATTAATCAACATATTGATGACGTCCAGGTGTTTATCATTCTCCTACTGAAAGTCATCTGAGGTTTTTAGTCAAACTTACACATTTACACCCATACACACACAAAGGATTCCCATTGATTTCCTTAGACATCTGGGGAAATGTTTCGTCTTCCTTTCTATCTTTTCTTTATCCCTCGATTTCTTTTATCAGTTTCCTGTCAATGTGGAACACAGATGGTTCAGGTTAGTCTGTCTGTGCCACAGCGAGCGTAAGAGAGACTTTACACACACTTTTCATATTAACTGCTCTGACTGGCAGGCGGCATTGAGTTTCCAGTTCCATGACGTTATTCTACTAAAAACATGCAGTCATTTGTAGAGGTTGTTAGTTCACGTGCAGGATTGTCAAAAAGAGCTGAATAAATAGAATGTGTTGGTTTTGGGGGAGTGTGTGACGTGAAGAGTGTCGAGTTGGATTGCAGTGGTTTTGAAGCCGCTGGACTTATGCTTCCTTATTTCTCCCGTGATCACATCAGTGCTCAATGTGTTTTTTGGTCTAACATTGCTTTTCTCAATACAAAAATAATAAATGTTTGTTCACCTTGCAAAAAATATATTACACATGAACTCAGAATGTGCCTGTTTATTGCATTTAAAGGAGTCATATGACACGGCTAAAACGAATATAGAAACGCGGTATTTTCCACACGCTGTTTGTATCTCCTCTTTGCCCGCCTCTCTGAAACGCCAGTTAACCACTGCGTAGTGATTGGTCGAATACTGCAAGCATGTGGAGGAAATGCAACACCTCTTATCATATTTAGAACGTCAGGTTCCAAAGCAATAGTACTGATGGGTTCGTCCACCTTAGGGTATACATTTGGGCGGTCTTAGTCAAGTCATACCATGAACTGACGTAGATTTGTGGGGGTGTGGTTACACGAGGTGTTTCAGGCATGTCTGGGTGAGCATTCGCTTTTAGATAGAATGCATCTTTTGTTCCGACACTTCAATTTTTGCTATTTTACGTATCTAATGCATGCATGGGCAACTTATAACACAAGAAAAGCCACAGAAAAACACGTATTCGAGCCATAAAACCCCCTTAATCTTTTTCCTTAATCCATGTGTAGATCTTCAGTGTGTCTCACTTTGATTGACAGAGCTGTTTATTTTTTCTCTCAGCCTCATTATCTTTTACTTGTTTATGTATTTCTCTCTTGCTGTTTCTCCCTCAGGGGTCCCATGTCTAGATTTGAAGAAAGGCGCACTTTTCCTCTCCTTCTATTATTCCTGTCGTTTAATCCTGCATGACAAATTGCTTCCTGCTTTGCTCTCCCTCTTACAGGAAGTCGGCTTGTATAGGCCCCTCTCGGGGGCCACTGAAGTGAACTTTGGGAAAAGAGTGGGCAGCAGCGGGTCGTGTTTGGATGGGTTTGATTGGACAGCTGTGGAAATTATGGAGACAAGCCCTCCCCAACCCAAAATACACACACGCTTATCTTCCACTTCTCTTGCTCGCCCACTCGCTCCCCCTACAGATTCACTACGCCAGTCCAAACATGTGTTCCATCTGTGACTATTGAGTGGACCCTTACTTTACAATTTCCAGACTTAAACTTCAAACACGCCTCCACATCTGATTCACAAAGCATGTACGAATATTTATTAGTCCCACGCAGAGGAAGCAACAATTGTAAATATTGCTGAGAATGATTGAAGATCACTGCTATTTTTCACACTTTTCTCCTAACAAAAAGTGGTATAAATTCAAACCCGATTAACTGGTATTTTGAAATACAGTGCTACATCTTTTAAACACATATTTTCTCTTGTCACTTGACAGGATAACCGAGTCGGAGCGTCAGGCACTGGTTTGGCCCAGTGCCATGCTGATGTCACTCTAAGGACCACTCTTATCCTATATAATAGATCAAACAGTCGCACCACGCCAAAGCCAAGCCTGTGCTTTATCCGTGTGTTTGTATTCAGGTGTGGCATTTCAAGTTCAGACACAATGACTGCGGACACGTGTGCGCATGCGTGTGCATCTGACTGCGTATGTGCACACGTGTATATTGTGAGGTATGAATGAGATGTGACCTACTTCGTGTCATTTGGGAGCGGGTATTGTTAAGTAATTGCAAATGCATAAATGTAATTGTAATTTGCGACAGGTAAACGTGTTGCCCGTTATCTGGCTCGGAGGGTCCAAGGTTTTTGTATTGATCTAGACTCACTTATTCACTCGTAAAGGGCACCACTGTATAGAAAGCCAAAAGTCATTATTTCCTGCCTTTCTTTATGCTTTTCTTTTGGATATTGTACTAACAGTGTTATCTCAGAGAAAAAGGGCAGGTAATGTCATTTTGCGTTTGTGTCTGCGCTTATAACAATTAAGGTTTACCTAAAGTATCTTGGGTTAAACAAAGAACCCTTTTTACATTAAAGGGATGGATGAATCAAAAATGAAGATTTAATCGCTCTCATGTCATTCTAAACGTATTACTTTCTTTTGCAGAACACAAAAGATAATATTTTGAAGAATGCTGATAACCAACCAACTTTGGCCACCATTGACTTCCATTGTATGGACACAATACTAATGAGACATTTCTCAAAATATCTTCTTTTGTGTTCCACAGAAGTAGGAAAGTCATTAACAAATGATGACTCTGCCAGAATCTTCACAATATAAGTGCTTATCACAATCGAAATAGTAACATTTAAAACGTAATCTGGGTTTTTTGTTTCACATTTTACACTAAGAAAATAACCCTGTTTTATACTAAACACTGGGGTTAATTTACTTTTTTGCATATTTGCGGTGTCAACAGTGGATAAATGCAGCATGCTTTAAAGAACTGATTGTGTCATGCTTCCGCATCAGTGAGAAAACAGGTCGGCACGTCAATCCTCTTAGCGGTTGAAAGCCCATTTTCAACTTTTCTCTCAAATAATGAAAAGACTGTTTACGCAGGGTTTCTCTGATTGTAAACAGCTCGTGATATAATATATTTACTGTTTAATTTCCAACTGAGTGTTTAGGACCTAACCATAACATTTTAAGCCTGCTTTGTTTCACACTGCACACGTTCAACACCATAATGCAATGCTAACCAAGTTCAGAGCAGGGTCTCATAACCCATAGTGATAACCACGCTTCTATTAGAAGCGTGAACCTGGTCTAGTGGTGAGGTTGCTCACTCCACCCCTCCCTTTCAAAATTCTACCGTAGCTGACATAAGACAAAGATGTCGCTTTTTGTCGAAGGAGATAAGTTATTCATGAAACGCGATCTGTAGAGCAGTTTGTTCGTTCAGGGTTACTGTAGAAACATTATGGTCAATTCCATGTAATGGCACAGCACGGTGTATGTAGATAGAAATAGCTAATTCCAAGGTAATAAAAACAAAACGCTTCATTATATAATGACTTTATATACCTCTGAAGACATAGCTATGTCTATTCATGTTCCCCAGTTTTCTTTTCCATAGTGATGTTCAGTATTTCCAATTGTAAAGTCAGTTTGGGCAGAACACATGAAGTATGCTTTTTGCAAGTATGTCTGAAGCTTTTTGTTTACATTACATGCTTTGCTATGTGCAAGTTGTTTTCATGTGGAATTTAATGTGTAGTGCTAGATTTTGTCAGTGTTTTGGTTCTTTCCACAGTCAGGAAGTGAAAGAGGAATTAGCTCTGACCTGGATCAGTCATCTCATGCTGCTCCGCTTTTCAGTTTAGCTCTGAAATATTAATCCTTTCAGATCACCGCCACGGATTTTTCTCAACCGCATATTCACAAAACATTTTTAGTTTTACTGATAGTCTAGACGGATAATAAAAACACTTGCAGCCCCTGAGACATGAGTTATAAAGCTCATCTCCTCTTTTATACCCCGTATGCATATATATGAGATCCTCCTGCCCTCTGAAGTCTGTATAAAGCCTAGTATGTTTAACTGTGTCCTGAGCCCATTCCAGCGGCCCTGATATAGACGGACCTCGGTACGTTTTTATCTGAGTCTGTTAATGCCGTCTAGATTAGGATGAGGGTTATTCTCATGCCTGAGGCACAGGAACGTTTTTTTGTTCAAACTGGATTGTTGAGGCCAGCGATTCGCTCAGATCCATAAACCGGTTCTGACCGGCTGATTCCAGCTCCGGCGAATGAAGGCTTCCTCTTTTTGTGCTTCTCTCTCTCTCTCTCTCTCTCTCTCTCTCTCTCTCTCTCTCTCCTCTCTCTCTCTCTCTCTCTCTCTCTCTCTCTCTCTCTCTCTCTCTCTCTCTCTCTCTCTTTCCCCTCTCTCTCTCTCTCTCTCTCTCTCTCTCTCTCTCTCTCTTTCCTCTCCCTCTCTCTCACTCTCTCTCTCTCTCGCTCTCTTTTTGACAGATGTCTGTAAACTCTTGACTCCGTCTGAGCTTCAACTTAGAGAGTGATGCAAATCTACAGTGATCTGCCACTGAAGCTCCATTACTCACACACACTCGTAAACAGACCTGTAAATAAATGTACAGAACATTGATATGGATACAGATATTCAAAGAACACAAAAATACTCAGACATATGCATGTCACCCCAGGGGTCGATACTTGATGTGTCGTGATGTGATGTCAGATTACAAATACAGCATCACTATGTGAGTCTGAGTGACTGGTGCTATATCAGTATTCAAAATGATCAGAAATTGCTTTAATTTTGTAACTCTTAAACCTTGCACTTCTGTAATGTGACGAATCATTTTTTGTATTATGAAAAGTGGCTTATCGGTACCAGAATGGTGCGACATCTAAAAGGGAGTTTACTGTTAAGGAAAGTATCCAAGTTTGTTTTAGGGAATTGTGTCAGATTGACCATCAGATCATGTGCTCACACCAGGCCAGTATCTGTCCAATCAATGATCATATGATCCCTGGGGAAATGAGTTTTGGGTCTCTTGATGATTGACTTAACAAATGGTTCATAAGAGGAACATATTAGCAAGTCCAGTTATCTAAATTCTAAAGATCAAATTAATATTTCTGAATTTTCTGAATATTATTTATATGCAAAATTGCTTTTATCAACTGATACCGATTATGTGACGATATATCGGTACATCTCTAATTTGAATCCTTCGCGGCAATGTCCCCACAAGTATTAATAGTACATTTGAAGTTTGTAGGGAATTCTTTTGGTCCCCTTGTTGATAACAGCTCATAAATCAGACTAAATTGTGTTTTTAGAATATACAGTTTGCACATTGTAAAAACCATTATGTCTATGGAAAGCGTCAAGATTTCTCTTTTAAAACACACCAAGGCTTACATCTGCCATGTCTGTCTTCTAGAAAGAACAACCTTTTTTTGCTGGGTCTCTGGAGATTAACTAAGCCGAACTGAAATCCTTCCCAGTAACTTCTGGAACTTGCTCAAACAACCTCCTGGTGCTTGTACCCTTCACTGCCCCAGGCCACAGCCTTTCTCCACGACTCTTCCTCTATTTCTTTCTTTGCATGCGAGCGTACTTGGCGTCTCTTAGTCACATTTATTTTCGGTCTTTTCCCTGGCTGCCAGACCGATAAAGCCCTGCCTGCATGGCCATGGTGGTCGAGGGCTGTGTGTGTATTATGTTTGTGTCAGTGTGTGCGTGTGAGATGTGAAATGTCTGCATATGTGAAGTGGTTTGGGTTTGTGTTAGGGTCCGTTTTAGCAGCAGAAGTGTGATGTTGACCCCAGTGTCCCTGAATATGTGTGTGTGTTGGGGGCTGAGGGGGGGTTGTACAGTAGTTACTGGGTTACAGTAGGAATTCTGCTGACATGTGTTTTGTGTTCTGTGTGTATTTTGTTCAGTCTGTCGGGGGTCTCTGAGGAGAGAAGAAGCCTCATCACAGAGAAGAGTAAGATGAAGATGGAGGAAGAACCTGAGGTGCTCGTGAAGGGTAAGAATTAATTTCTGCAGCGTGAACGCTAATTTGCATGCACTGGTGCGTGTGATTGAACGTTGCGTGTTACATTTGTTGTCTTGTTAATTACTACTAAACACTACAAATCAATCTGGTCTATTCTGTAGATCATCTAGATCATCGTAAATCAACTATATCTGTGTTCGTGCCTACATACCTGCATATGTTTACTTGACTATCTAGTATAGCTATCTATGAGGGCATACCATAGACTTCTTTTGTTCTCTTTTCTACATGTTTATAAAACCGTTATTTGCTTTTTCTGTGAATCATTTAAACAGGTTTAGTCAAATTGTCCCCCTGTGGTGAAAATCAAGTTTTTATGTTGATGTCTATGTGTTGTTTTTAATATGCTTTAAGATAAACCATATGCAAGTTTATCATTTTAAACCATTGCAGTGTCTCTTGCCCATAATAATGCAGTTTAAGACAGTTAAAAATGCCATTTTAAACGTCTGTTTATGACATCATAACCCTGTAACCAATCACCTTAACAGATTTTAGGATGGTGCATATACTCGGCTTCTACAACACAAACATGCACTTCTTAAACATCGAATGAGGCATCTATGTATCTATAATCAACTGAATGGAGGCGGGGACTAATTTGCACATTCAATAATCCACATATACTAAATGAAGCAAGGGTGTACAATTGTAAGGCAGGAATAAGTTATGATCACAGGAAAAAACGTTTACATATGTTATTGTAATGCTTAAAGATGTTTTATAAATGATAAAATGATCGAGTTCAGTGGGACTTTAAGTATTTTTTTGTAGCACATACACACGCTATTATAATAAGCGAAATAAAAATATTCCAGCCCAAAACCTCATACGAGCCTAAATTTTGTACATTTTCATTCAGACTTGTGTTTATAATACTGTTTTCCTTGCCGATCCCCACAATATTGGCCCAGTCTACACATTCACACACGTGTGGGTTGGCTTGAAATATTATCAATGACACACAGATTGTCCGATGCACCGCACACCAATTGAGCCAGTTAAACATCACTTAACCAGCTCTTAAGCTGCTGACCACAACTCGAAGTGTGTGTGTGTGAGTCTTCGATGACCTCATGGCGTGTGAATGCCAGCGCTGTGCGCTATTTGCTGCAGCCGAGTGGAAGTAATACTCAATCACATGTAATGAGTAATAATAAGCAGGGCAGAGTAATATTAGTGTAGAAGAGGCCAAATACTCCGCCAGTCTGTCTCATGCTGCTCCGCAGAGCTACTAAATAAGACCGTCTTTCCCCAGTCTGCCTGTCTGGCTCTATCACACGCACACACATATTCAAAGGAAAAGCAGGCAGGTGGTGTGCATCTGCAAGCCACAGTGGAAAAACAGTAACATGGTCCGGGTACCACAGTTTTTGATGAGGGCTTACCAAAAACAGCTTTTCTCATGCAGCTTTGCTCGATTATTAGATACACGCTTGTGCATAGACAAAAAACTCTCTGAAGGTCCGGAGGGAGATTTCTATCCCTGGTGAGACCTCAACACAACCCTCTATTAGGCTGGTTTGGTCTCTTGATCGGCGGGATGTGGACGTTCTGGTTTGTGCGATTCCGCCTTTTCTGTGACCTCTTGGGCTGAATCAGCGAGAGCAGCGCTAACTTGTTTGCAAAGACTGATGTATTGCATTGGAAATCGTTTATTTCAGTCATTTGTTTGTATTTATGTAGCTTAGTTGGTAGACCATTGCATTAGCAGCGTAGAGGTCATGGGTTCGAGGCCAAAACACACATACTGATTTTGAAATTGTAACATTAATATTCTCATTCGTTTGGTCAATCGTGTTTGGTGTTTATAACCTGGCTCTGTCTCTGTGGTTTCTCAAGGTTGGCTTCTCCGGGAGGTGCAGGGCGGATGGCTCAGGCAAAGGAGGTTCTGGTTTGTGTTAACGTCCGATTCCCTCGACTACTACAGCGGCCCGGACAGAGACGCTCGCAGACTGGGCACGCTCGTACTCACCTCCCTGTGCTCTGTGCTGTGGCCCGACAAACACACCTACAAACAGACAGGTGAGAAATATATGTGCACATAAACTGATAACACACTAACACACATAAGTAGATGGCTCAGATACACAAACCTTCGAACAAATAGGTGACATACAAACAAAAAGAAAATGCATGCGCACACCTATACACACTCTTACAAGATCAACACGCCTACAGACTGTCACACACCTAGAGAGAGTGAGGTAGTGCACACACAAATCCTGTCCGTGATTTAAACAGCAGCAAAATCTTCCTTTGATCTCTCATGTTTGAGAACAAAAAGCAGGTTGTCATGAAATCGATGGTGTACTGAGCAATGTTTCTCAGACTGTGCCAACCATTCAGGGGCCAGCGCAAGATAAACACAGTATTTCACCAACTGTTTCACACGCTTTTTCAGGGTTCTCACGCCAATGGTGACACACGCAATTTTTTTTATCACCGCAAGGTTAGAGAGTTGTGACCTTCACGGGTCACGGGCAGCCGTGAGATCTGTTTACCAGCTCCTGTCAATAATGGTGTAAATTCTTTCTAGTGGGAAGACTTTGATTCGGGAAATGAAATGGGGGATTGTTTGGAAAAAGCACATTCTCATAAAGGAGAAATGAAGCCATTGTTGTCTGGACAGATGGTAGCCAATGACCAGGCAAGCTCAGAGTTTTAGTCATACTGAAGCTTGTATGTGCCGCACTGCTGAAACACACACATCCACAAACTTTCTAACCAACACATTCTTCTACAGAACTGAACATTTCCCAGATTAGGTTTAGGGACTTTCCTAGATAAAAGTGTTTGTGTGTGTGTGTGATGACAGTGAAGCTTTGTGCATATGAGGGCAGCAGTTGGTCATTTATTATAAAGCGCACAGCATACATGATGGGAACAGTTTCTTTTTTTAACTTACAACTTCAACATGCTGTCATATAATATAATGTTTTGCTTTGACATGTACACACACATAGATCCGAAGAAAAAATTAAGAGACAATACGAAATGTTCATTTAATCTGCATTTTTATATGTATTGTGTCCATTCCAGTCCAGTGTCTGTTGAATTTCAACTAAAACAAACCTCAGGAGTGACACAAAGTCATCCAACATGTAAAAGACTCACAGCATGAGAAAACCTGAAAACTGTGATAAAACTTAACTTAAACTTTTTTTAACTTTTCCTGATGGCATGTACTAAATACAAATATGACCTTTTTATTGCTCAAAATTATTTGAGGTCTGAAAAATACAGAGCATCTTTTCTGTTACATTGACCTGTTTCTCCAGTTTTCATTTTCCACCAAATAAATGTGAATAGAAACAATATTTTACTTAGAAATTTGGGAGAAATGTAAGTAGTTCACAGAATAAAACTAAAATTATTATTTTACCCAAACACATACCTATAAATAGTAAATTCAGAAAAACTGTACAGTGTATTCAGTGTAAATTTTATCAGTTCATGTGTTCTCTGGATGTTAAACCCACAACATAAAGTATTTATGTTGAATGATTATTTAATGAATAAACATAAAATTAATTGCCTTTAACATTTCTAGTCATACCGAGTGTTTTACCATGTCTCATAGTCTAGAGAATATTGTGGGATTCATGGAGATGAGAAAAAAATGTCTTCAAAATCCAGTTCTGAAATAAAGCTTCATTCATTCGATTGCCAAAGTTAACAACAGGGGAGAAATTAGATATTGCTTTAATTCTTATAAAACATCCAGCTCTAAGAAATCTGAACATATTTAACAGGCCAGACACTTATATTATCAGGTAGTCAAAATGCAAGAGCTTATCTTTAAAGATCAGGTATCACATGCAGTTTCTTCAAATCTCTTATTAATCTTGAGTATCTATACAGTAGTTTTGCATACGCTGTATCTTCGAAGAGTGTTTAGTTTAATCACATTTATAAAAGAGAGATACAGCTGTACGATAACTTCTGGAAAAACATGAGCTGCTGGAGGCAGGCAGTGGGACGGAACAACAGCACGAGTACACAATTATGCACATATGCGCAGAATGCCAACAAAACACAGACACATAACTTAGTTTGACTTACCGCTTGCAGTTCATTTCCGGTATCTTTTATCTTCTACGTCAAACGTCCAAGTAGTTTTTTAACAAGTTGACCATGTTAAACATGAGAAGCCAGCACGTTCAACAGTGTAAAGAAGTCAGAATGCATGAAACATCATGTTTTCCCCCCTTTAATCGGTATGTGCGTGTTTTGTTGAAGTTTTGAAAATTTTCTTAGGGTTGTTTGGAGGTTTGTATTACATTGATTGACTAATTTCTGACTCATATGATGTGTGTGACAGGTTACTGGAGTTTGACGGTGTACGGCCGAAAACACTGCCACAGGCTCTTCACTAAGCACTATAATGAGGCTGTACACTGGGCGTGTGCCGTGCAGAAAGTCATAGACAGCAAAGCCCCAGTGGACACGCCAACCCAACTCCTCATACGAGACATTGAGGTGAGACAACGCAACAAACACCTACCGTATACACAAGATCATAGACACACCGTACAAACTGCAACAGCGACTATAGATGGCATTATGTGGGATTCATGGAGCTGCAGCTCATACAGAACGCTGCTGCCCGGATTCTGTCCAGAACCAAACAATCTGACCATATCACCCCAATCCTCAGGTTTCTACATTGGCTACCAGTTACATGTAGAATCGATTTTGAAGTATTATGCATTGTCTACAAATCACTCAATGGCCAAGGACCTAAATACATTTCAGATGCGGTTTGCTTATTGAATAAAAACCTGACAGACTTCTCAGATCATTAGGATCAAGTCAGTTAGAGATAACAAGGGTTCACTCAAAACAAAGCGAGTCAGCATTTAGCCATTACGCCACCCTTAGCTGGAATCTGAAGAAGACATTAGATGTTCACCAACATTTTAGTCCAGATTAAAAACACACTTGTTTAGCCGTGCATTTACACCCGACACTGTGCTGGTTTACACCAACTGCACTTTTATTTATATTTTCCTTTGATTTTGTATATTTTTATATATACATACACACATTTTAAATCAATTTTATTTCATTTAAATTCTAAGGCTGTATCTGTAATTTAAAAAAATCTGCTTTATAAAGATGTCTTATTTATGTATTTTATCTTTCCTTTGTCAATCGTTTTTGTAAAGCACTTTGAATTACCTTGTGCATGAAATGTGCAATATAAATAAACTTGCCTTGCCTTGCATTTTAATGTTATATTCATACACACATTAGGCTACAGAAGTCTGACACCACATTGATAAGGTGAGATTCAAAATCTAATCTAGATATAAGAGTCCATGCTTGCACTGAAACACATTAGATATTAAATTGTATTAAAATAACATGGTTTCGCACAAACCTGTGGAGTTAGGTCCATGCTGTAATTAAGGTAATAGTTCACCCAAAAATGACAATTCTGTTATCACCCTCTTGTCATTTCAGAGCTGTGTGACTTTCTTTCTTCTGCAGACTCAAAAAAAGATATTTTGAAGAATGTTGGTAACCAAACAGCGGTGTGACCCATTGACCCATTGGTTTTGTGTCCATACAACAGAAGTGAATGTGTATCGCCGTTGTCCATTCTTCAAAATATCTTCTTTTGTGTTCTGCAGAGGAGTCGTACAGGTTTGAAATGACAAAAGGCTCAATAAATGATGACAACATTTCATTTTGGGTTGAACCATCCCTTTAAAGCAAAAGGGGAAATGAAAGAAATAATAATATAACTTGCGATGATCACCAGTTGTCTCAGACTTCTAATCCTGTTGTACAATTTCTTATTGTATATGGCAGCTTAGCTCCTTAAGACCTGGTCGGGTCAAACACATATACACACAGTTTGTAAACTATCTAAACCCCTCCCACAGTCATCTCTCTGGGCCGGTATATTATTGCTATTAGGTTGTTGGCTAGTGATTTTACACTAATAGCTGTGCTCCTCCGTATCTCGTGTCTCTGGAAATAGTTCCTCAGGCAGTGTGTGGCCCATCAGAATATCCTTGTTGTTATGATGTAATCCTCTGGGCGAGATCTGTATTAATAGGGTGCTAGTTGCTAGTCCACAGAACTCTACGGAATCCCATTGAGGTTACACATAGACAGACAGGCAGACAGAGCATTGAAATGGTAGACCATCAGCCCCCTAAATGACCTAGGCCATTGCTTTAATAGGCTACTTATATAAAACATATGTATGGGTTTCAAATGTTTAGGCAATAGGCCTACGGCACAAGAGGCTGTGCTATATTATGACTAGTCATGGCTAAACTGTTTTAGTCGCTTTCTACACTCATTTAGTGCTTGTCGTGTGTTCACTTTAGACTTTGGCTGGATGGACCAATCAGCTTTTAGAATACAAACTGTTTTGATTCGAAATCATATTGCATACATAGAGTGTGTTAGATTCAGATAATGGTTCAGAAACATGCACAAACACATAGTGGTTATGGCAGGTAAGCATGTCACGTTCTGGTGCCTCTTGGGTTGATTTATCAGGTCCGATATAAACAAACATCCCACACCAAACCTAAACTGGACTCATTCTCCAAAGAACTTTACACAACACTATCACTATCAACGGCACATATACACACAACCGGCCCTTAAGACAGGGTCAACGAGTCCATTGGCAAGTCTCGACATTCACACAACATTTCCATTCAACATTACATTATAGACTGCAAATCACAGAGGTCATATAGCAAAATAATGATACAGAGTGGAGATCTCGATTGTTTATTTAAATGTATTCAAGTGATTTTGTATTACTTTTTGTGTGTTTATCCAGGAGAACAAATTCAATCCTGAGGTTGTCGAACACATCTATCAACATAATTCTATCCTGAGGTACACGCAGAGCCCTCTTTACGCCCCACTGCTGCCTTTCCCGTACGGCAGCCTCCTCCACACCCGTGAGTAGCTCCACCCACTGTGAAATGTCACGGGTCCAAAATCCCAGAATGTTCAAAATCTCCTTTTCCTCCATCTGCAGATATGGCCGGTAAAGGCTACACATCTATCCGCGAGGAGGCCGTGAGGCTGTTTAACTGCCTTCAGCAGTTGGAGGCTGCCCACGAGCCCATTCCTCTAATCCAGGGAATCCTCCAGACTTGCCTGGACCTCCGGCCGCTCCGAGACGAGCTGTACTGCCAGCTCATTAAACAGACCAGCGTCACCAGCACGCACACGCAAAGTCCGACACAGCCAAACCCGCGGCTCAGATACTGGCAGCTGCTGACCTGCATGAGCTGCACCTTCCTGCCCAGCAGCAGCATACTCCGATACCTGCGCTTTCACCTGAAGAGGTCAGTTACACATACACATGCCTTGAAGAATAATTCACCCAAAAATACAATTCTGTCATCATGCGCTTACTAAACTAATATTATGTAAACACAAGCTTTTATTCTGGATGCGAATAATCACGATCAATAGTTGAACAGCCTTACATGCAGTTGCAATGAATTGGTAGTGGGACTTATATGTTTTAATAAAGGACGTAAAACTACTCTTAAAATCGTATAACTATTCAATATGACACACGAGTTTAGATGATGACAGAGTTTGCTTTAACGCAATCACTTTCTTGCAAAAGTATACACACTACACAGGATGTATACATTATCGAGGCGATTCAAACATAATCATCTCTCGAAAGAATTACCCTGGCATAAACACGCACTGCCTCCGGTCCTGTGGTCGAGCGCGTAGGAAATATGCCTGAGTTTGACTGGATCGGATACTTCCTGCTCGTTCTTTTCCCATCTCTCCTCGAGGGGTTTGGGAATGGCACAATGCATTCTGCATCCCATGGCTAATTGAGTCTTAAAGTACTGCCAGGCCCAGAGGACAGGAGAGAAGGATAGACAAACAAGAGAATAGCTCAATAAACGTGTGTGCAGTGAGGAAATGGTGCGTTGACCACAGGGCTTTGATTACGGGGGCAGCTGGTGCAATGGAGACGTAGTGGTCTCTGTTCCTCTGGGGCCCCAGACGCTTCCCGCATGTGTTTACTTAACGCAATTAGGACCGTACGCCATCCATGTGATTACCAAATGCCTGACACTTCATATCGCAAATTGGCACATTAAGCAGAGCGGGTAAACAAATTCTCACTACTTTTTGATTTTTGGAGGCATTTCTTGTGGTTTTTCAGCCCATGAAACTCTAGATGGATAAAGCAGGGACCCCTGTTAAATGTTTGATCAATTTGAGTTATACATTTTAAGTTATGTGTAAAAATTGTGTACGGTAGCAAATTCATGTAGATTGTGTATATACCGTCGCTGTCGAACGAAACCTTTTTTGAACATTCTTAATCCCTCTTTCTTTCGTTAAAAGTTTTGTGAAATCAACAGGTAAACACATGTGACAAATGGCAATGATTTATGAAAACATTGAAATGCATGAAATATGGATACACAAGGTTTTCGTCCAGCAGCAGCAACACGTTTAACCCATTGAGTTAGTCATCATTATTCCACATCATGTTTTTATTTTACTCACTTTGCTGAACATTGGTTAATGATGGCTTATTTTTTCATCACAGTTTGAGATCAAACTATAATCGATCCTTCTTTTTTCTTGGTGTCAGGGTTCAGAGTTTGAGTTTGGATCCAGAGGTGGAGAGCTACACGTCATTCATTGCCCAGGCTCTGGAGAAGACGCGTGGCCGTGAGTGTGTGCCCTCATGGGAGGAGATCCAGGGGCTGATGGGAAGGCAGGAGATACTGTGCACTGTGCACTACCCTGGGCCAGGCTGCTGCCAGATGCCGATCACCTCGCACACTACAGCTAATGAGGTACACACACACGCAACTGTTTCCTGTATAATGATTCATAAAAGCCAGAGGAGACTCTAATGCTATTCACATATGTATGTCATTGAATCAGATGTTGCAAGACAGAGCACAAGCAACCTTTTATAAAACAATAAATGTAAAAAGTGTATGCACACAGTTGTACCCCGAGGGGCATTTTTACCTGACATGACATTGATTTGTGTTAAGGTGTGAAATACAAGCAAAGGTTGTGTCTTTTGCTGCTTATCATAGTTAATATTTGGTGAACTCTGACCTGAGAATTTGCAGAGCTCAAACTCGTTTGCCCAAAATTGAATGTAAAAGACACAGATTGATCTCTCGACTTAATACAAATATTACAAAATTCAAAGTCTGATTTGCAGTTTTGGGGAAGTTGGTTAAAAGTCATTCCAAATATAGATTTAAATATTGGTTATTTCTTAAAAAAGAGGTCAGGCATAATTTGGTTGGATACACAGTACTGCTTTGTTTAATACATTGTTATTCTATTGCATACATTTCTCAGACATCTATAGGTGTGAATGCGATTTTTATGGGAATAATTTATGGGAAAATGTATGTTTATCAGTTTTAAATGCAAAATGTGCAAGACTCTCAATATTTTTTCCTTACTCAATCTTTTCAGGTTGTGAGGAGGATGGCGGAGCGCCTTGGGCTGCAGGACAGCCAAAACACATTTGCTCTCTTTGAGCAAAATGGACGTTGGGAGAAAGCTGTCGGAGGAAACACCATCATTGCTGACGTCATCACCAGATTTGAAAAGTAACTCCTTTAATAAATCTTTTCAATAACTGTATTATTGTATTATTGTATATATCGGACGGAAAGCTTACATCTTAAATGCCAGGAAATGGAAAAAACTACGGATTGTTTTACATAAACACTGTGTTGTCAAAGTTGACAAGCTATTTCGGTTAAATATTTGTAAAACCCACAAAAACACGAAGGTGACCAAGAGTAATGATTTATTAAAAACGTGATTCATACATTTTTTTATGAAAAATCTAAATATGAAGTTTCGATCCAACAGCGGAGATATACATCATGATAATAGCCTGGAGTAGTAAGTAAACCCCATTTCATCTGAATATGATATCAGTTGTTTTAGCCCTTTTCTAAGATAGCTTTTTATCTTGGCTTTTCCCGCTTTCAAACAAACCCAGCTCTCTCACACGCACACACACTGTGAGAAGAGACACGGGTCAACCAGGCCTTTATTAGAATTCAGTGTTCCAGTGGGAATCTCAAGGTGATACTGATGTCATCAGTATTAACTGATGTGAAAAGCAAGCTGCGGGACAGATAAGCAATCGCCACCAGAAATGCGTGCATCCGCTTTATTCTCGGAAGTGTGTTTGTGTCTGTCTGTGTGTGTAGCTGTGCACGTCTCTGTGCCAACTGTTCCCAGAAGTTGTTTCATGGACACACGTCTTGTCTTCCTCCCACAGAAGCGCGTGTACACACACACACACACACACACACACAAACACATACACACAAACGTGCACATGCAAAACTGCACATACAGCAGGAAAGACTGAATCAGAGTGAGTCATTTTTTGAGGTGATTTGAGTCGTGCGTTTTAGGGAGTGTTGGTGGATTTTGTTTGTTATTGTCATGCCCTGCCTCTTGTGTGTACTCATGTGAACTTAAATAGCTCTTTTTATATTAATATAGAGCAGCTGCTTAAAACAAGCAAACAAGGCATTTGGAGAATGCAATTTTTATAGGATTGCAAAAAGATGCATAAAAATATGGCAAAATTGCAGCTAAATGTGAAAAACTTGAGCTGTTATTTATAACATTGTTTAGTATAGTTGTACATTCCTCGAGGAGTTCAGAGTATTTTTAGCATAAAGTTTGCTTGCGCTTGACATGTATATCCGATACGTTTTCCATCTGATATACATTTGATCTATCTGATACATTTTCCATTAACACCCCCCCTTCTCTTTCAGTCTGTCAGCTAAAGAGCCAGATTCAGACTGCCAATGGAGACTGTGCTTTAAACTCTACTGTCTGCTGGACACAGATAACATCAGCACAGACAGCATCGAGTACCTCTTTCTCTACGAGCAGGTAAAGAAACAACATAGAAATAGACAAATCAGATTATTGAGTGTGAAACTGAAATAAACCTTTTTAAAGGAGCAATGTGGAGATTTTTGCGGCGTGTAGTGGTGAGGTTGTGAATTTCAACCTACGGCTCACTCCACTCCTCCCTTTCAAAGCACTACGGTGGCTGACACAAGACAAAGATGTTGTCACGTTTTGCTTCTCTGCTGAAGGAGATAACGTATTTAGGAAACACGCTCTATAGAGCAGTTTGTCCGTTTAGGGGTACTTGTCGCCTTAGAATTATAAGGTTCTATATGACATTTTTGTCAAAATTTAGTTATTCACATATTCTTATTCTGTTAGAACTGCTTTTTTTAAAATGTGTACATTTTGGGACTTTTTAAAGAAAGCAAAAAGGTTTGAATTATTATTAGGTTCTATAAGATTCTATCTGCAAGCCAATCAGCACTTTGAATGCCCGCAAGAGGACCAATAAGGATTGGCTTTCTTTGTCATGTGGCCAGGCTCCACTGTGACAGTGGCATATATCTGAGGAAACAAAATAACGTTTAAAAGAAACCTCAAAGTTGGCTGTTTTATTGACACACTTGTCAAGGTGAGCAGCTCAAACTACAGTATTTTTACTATTTTGTTTTAGGTTTTGTTGATGAGTCTATTTTTATATTTGTAGACACAACACTAGCCGGCAGAGCTAGCTTCCTAATTCCTATGTTTACATGAACCCTCATAATGCGATTAATGCCTTACATTTTACAATATAAAGCCCTAAAGGTCAAATAGTCAACAATGTCAACAGTCTTACTATCAAAAATAAACGTTATCATGTTTTTTCACCAATACTCGTCTCTAGAAAGTAATTTGACCTGTCCCACCTTCTGTGGAATAAAGTCTAGGTCAGAATACAGTAGCTGCTCTCTGTCTAAGCCAACGGAAACTTAATGGTTCCTGCAATAATGTGATGAAATACCCATCATATACCTAACCAACATTAACATCTGCACTAAAGATAAAACATTTAGTACTGCCTTTTATGCTTAACTTGAGTAAATATGAAATAAATGTCATAAAAGCATCAACATTTGACAACACCAATTTCCTTTTTTTTAAGTCAATTGTTTGTGTTGCCTGAAAATGTATTGCTTTAATAAATATTTTGCAGATAGAACCTTATAATTCTAAACTGAAAGAGATTTTTCAGAATCAGAAGGTTTTATCTGCGTATGAACTGTTTTTACACATTAAATTTGTAAACCCCATTTACACATTTCGGAAAATGTTGATATTGTACATCTAGAATACATTAAGGGTCTCTGTCATTTTGATGTTTGAAATAGATTTGTTCCCCATATTATTTTTGCTATATGAAATGCAAAAACTTTGAACGCAGTACGCACTGTAGAAACAACACAAGGAATTCCATGTAAGTGTGTGTAGATAGAAATAGATCATTCTAAGGTAATAAAAACATAACCCGTCATTATGAAAGCTCTTTCTTTATACACCTCTTAAGACATAGTTATGTATATTATATTGCATTTCTGTCAATAGATCCTCAAAAATAAAATACACTCAGCACCTTTAAGGAATAACTGTGAGAAGAAATGGCATTTAGTGGAATGTGTTTTCTAATACTTTGGCTTAATGATGGATATCTTTCTCAGAAGGTTCAGAATAAAAGCCACTGACTCCTGCTGGATAGTAAGAAAGTATGGTTAGAGTAACACAACTGCTGCCAAGCCGGTTTCGATCTGTCTGCAAACAGCTATTAAGATTGTTTTATATCTGCATGAAATGGCAAACAAAGGTTCAGGGCCACAAAAAGAAAAGGGGTTTTCCAATTGTGTTTTATGTGGATTCGTTTTACACGTTTTGACAGATGTATTGTCCTTATCAGTTGAATCAAAAGCACATATACAAACAGTGAACTTGGTAAACTCTCTCTCTCCCTCCCTTCTCTTTCAGTGTCATGAGATGGTGGTGCGAGGGCAGCTGCCAGCCTGCGAGGATGACCTCCTTTCCCTGGCGGCACTCAGACTGCAATGCCTTCTGGGAGATTTCAGCGCCCTCTCTCCGTACCCGGCCTTGGAGCAGGTCTTCCCCGCCGAGGTGGTGGAGGCCCGGGCCCTGCTGGCCCCTGTGGATCCCCCTGGCTGCCCATCCTTCCCCGGGGGCCTGCTGGCCGGGACGTTGTGGGGTCACAAGCGACGTCAAGAACAGGACCAAAGACTGCGGGCCAGGCTGAGGGAGGAGGGGGCCGTGGTGATGTCGGCCATTTTAGAGCGCTGGAAAGCCCTGGTGGGATACAGTCGCAGAGACAGCATGGCCGCCTATCTCACAATAGCAAGGCAGTGGTCGGGGTTTGGCTGCACGCTTTATGAAGTGGACTTTTACATAGTAAGAATGCTCATTTATGTTTTTATTCAGGATTTGAATTAATGAATGCGATAATGTAACCACAAGACGGATCTTTTTACCACGGTTGTGTTCGTCTCCTGTGTTTTACAGAGTTCTACGGGAAGTTTCTCTCAGAAGTTGTGGCTGGGCGTGGCCGCTTCCTGCGTGTCTCTATATCGTCAAGGTGAGGCTGAAGCGTTGGAATCCCTGCCTATTGGTCAGATCTGTTCCTACGGTGTGTCGGATAGCAACACGTTCAGGATCACAGCAGGAGATCGCGACCTGCTCTTTGAGACCACCAAGGTAAGAGCCATCATCTCAACAACATCCTAGCATACATTTTTCAATAAAATATTTCAATATTCAGAGGTAAAGAGTTAACTTACGGTAGAAGAACATCTAGAAAGGCAGTGATGTCAAAGGGTTCTTAAACTCCCTGCAGCGCTTACAGAATACAGGTCAGACCAGCTGTGACAGTCAGTGCACACACATGTGGAAACACTGAGAGAACCAGTTTGACTTCTGATATTAGCCGCGGGCTAACTCGCACCTGTTCTCTGTAAATTCACTCCTGTGCGTTTAAGCTGATGAATCTACCTGTCTTTGACGTTTTCTTGCCAAACCACTTGACTTCACCTTCGCCCTTTGAGTGGTGCAAGAACATCTCTGCCAGCTCACGCACACACACTATAAATGGTGCTCAGTCATTATCAGTTAACATTCACCCATAGCTGCAGTAAGCCTTAAGTGTCTAAGTTTATCAGTCACATCTATCTTCTGTATGCTTTTAACATCTGTGATCTTTTTATCAACCGTTTTAAATGTAATCCTGGATTTCACACTGTTCGTACATAGTATAGTGACTTTTACACTGTACATTTGTAAACATTGTCGTATCATTAATATAACGTTACCATAACGTTAAAGGTCAAGTGTATGTGGTGAAGTATCTAAAGTAATCTCTCTCTCTCTCTCTGTCTCTCTCTCTCTCAGTTGACTGAGATCATGCAGCTGATGAATGCTTACTTCAGTGCCACCCGTCGCCAGCTAGGCAAGGATGACTGCATAACCAACCCTAAGCTCCACCCCTCCCTTCTTGAGCTACCCTCTCACCCGGTGTGAGGAACGAATGATTTGCGCACACACATGCACACACTCTGATGTACACGCATATGCAGTCCTGGTTCATTGCCTCTCTGAGGAGCTTTGCCACGGTGACAAACTCAGACGTGACTGTAGATACTCATTCAGAAAAGATGCTGAGCAAGGGGAATGGATGGTGCCTGGGGAAACCAAAGAGACACAACGGTAGCATTGCTACCCCTCCAGTGAAATCCAGAAGGGGACACAGTGGCCTTCAAATGGACAAAAAACTTGGACCGAGAGAGGTGTGCTGCAGGAAGAGGATGCATACAAGCTGCCATGACACTTATGCACACGCACACTCGCTCTCCTTTTAGCGTTCCCCAGAGGTTACAGTTCGCTGTTAAACTCATTTTTCAAACCTGCAAGAGCAAGTCACTTGTCATTGAGCAGACTTTCTGAACCGATGGTGATGTCTGTGTGCTTGTGTGTGCGAGAGAGAGAGAGAGAGAGAACGATTTTCTAAGCTGTAGAACTGAAACCAAAGGAGCTTTAGCTTGAGCGTATTTGTGAAACGTGTTGAGCCTGGTGCTGCTTGACTGAGCTGTTAGCTTACACTAACTCTACACTGCACGACCTGAAGCCACAACAGTCTGTGATCCTTAGATACGAATAAAACAAGCTCATTCAGATGCCCCGTTGCATTCTGGTACTTGTGAAGGTAAATTACAGACTTCTCAATGCATCCTAGTTTTAAAACACTGAAGATAGACAAATAATCAAACACTATTGTTATGCAACGTTATCGTCCCATAATATACAGTACATTTCCATAAGAGCGTAGCTTGTAGCTTTTGTTGTGCTTTATGAAGCCGTATGTCTTGATTATGTTAGCTTTATGACTAACAGTGCAAGCACATTGTCTTTCATCTGCTGAAAGCGCATATTGTCCCATCGTGTGTGTTATCTTTCTGGTTTTATTTATGGCTGTTTGTGTGAATGTGAGTTTTTATGTCCTTTTTAACTTCTGTTTTATATATCTTTCATAAAGACCTGTTTTTGTATTTTAGTCCTTGCGTTAAGAGCTGACGATGTCATAGTTCATTTATGACGTCATGTAACTATGTTATTTGTCGAGTTTATCTCCCCCACGTGGCAAGAGGTCTACAATGGCAACAGATAAATGTTTAATAGTTTGTTTGTTATGTAGATGCAGTAGCATTAATTTGATTTCTTTGTCACCAAAAATAAAGTTATTCGCCCCATCACACGGACCAAATATAGAGGTTGAAGGGTTTCTCCTCCTCAGTTTCTGACGTGTTCCCCTTAAATGACTGCCAAACTAAAGCAATAAATCCTGCCCAGTTATCCTAAGGCCATTATTAGTTTCACTTAAAGTTGCCTTCAGAGCAGCCACCAGTGCCTGTGAAAAATATAGCCTGTACAATCTATGACGTTCATAACATCCATCATTCTGTTGATTGTTTTATGTATAGGCCGACTTTGGGTTTGTGGTGTGCACTATCTTTGCTAAACGGCAGTCTGTCTGCCTTAATACAAATCTGAAAAAGGTTACCAACTACTTGAAGTTCCAAAGAGGGCAATCGCAACTTTGTTTTGTTTCTTTTTCCTAACGCAAATGTTTAAAATGTGTCTTCTGCCATACTCCAGCGTGTCTCTATTACAAACCCTGTTATTATTTTCTTTTAATGTCACTCTGCAGCTGCAGGCAGCTCCGTCCACTGTCACGCGTGTGTGTGAAGCCGAATGATGACTTCTGATGCTTTAGACGGTTTGTTATGCTGCATGGTACCTTTCTCATGTTACATGTGTAATACTCAATTGCACTATTGTTTGTACAACTAACTTAAATGTGCAATAATGCAAAATGATGAATACTGTATGTATGTAATAAAAAGCAGCACCATTACACCATCACTTGAGCTTCGATTTTACTGTGTGAAGTTAGAAGTGTGAAATTATTTACTTATAAAAAAAAATGTTGAACAAAATAGATCTCTCGGTTGTTTTTAAACTTGGAACAGACAAACAATACGCTGTTATACTGGGGTTATCAAACCAATGCGGAAAATTTTAAACCAAAGTACAAATATTTGCTGATAAAAGACATTTAGACAATGTATACATACAGTACTATAAGATGCTTGGTGAAGAGATGAGGAGCACTAGAGAGCTGTTACCAGAGGACACGACTTGTATTTCGGAGTCTGCCATGTGTACCTTATGGGCAAATGAGTTAACAGAAGTACTCTGCACTCTAAACACTAATAAAACCAGAAATCATAGAAATGTTGCTTGTAGAAAAACATTTATTCAACCTCATGAACTTCAAGTAAATGCGTCAAGTCAAACTATGTACACAGTATAACAATAATAACAACATTATTTGCGCAAAAAGAATTTGAGCATGAAAGTTCCACACAGAAAAACGCTGGAGACATTCTCAGCACTTGAGAATAAAGACTACAATAAATTGTTACATTGCTGTTGAATGAGTCTTAATATGAGTCTGTCAGACTTTGAGGTAACGTCACTATTTTGAGGGGATTCTCTGATGAAAGGATGTATTGAAGTACATAACACCACTTGAAGCTCTTTATATAATCTGTGAGAAGTGCTTTCACTTCTAAGGGGCAAAATTGATTCAAACGCCACACAATCATTGTCTATCCCCTGAAAGCATGTGTGTTTTGTCTAAAAGCATGCATGCGTGAAAGTGAGGAGAAAGAGTCTGTGTACTCATAAGCAACCTTTTCCTAAGGAGCTTAATCTTTCACGCTCCCTCCTACAGATACATTCATCTGAGACCACCCAGTTTTCAATCTGCTCAAAGTGTGTGTGGTCACGGATCACCTTGACATAGATTGATGCAGATTTTGTGCAGAAGAGTGCAGAGTGCGTTACAAAAATAGAGCATTAAACTGTTCAAAAAACGAAATAAGAGATCAAGAACAGAGAAAGAGTGAAAGAGGCACCGGGTTATGAAGAACTCATCTACAGTCCAGATGAAAATCACATCTATATACATATGGAAAAGGAAGTGACGCTCGGGTAAAGATCTTCTATATTAGATGAAAAGGCTCTGGAGCAACAGTATAATAAATCATGAAGGACCATGATTGTCTAGTTTAAAGACTTAAATACTGTTATTTGCTACAAGAGCAAGTCCATTTTTGACAGGATCAACTCAGGGCCTTTTTTGGATTGGGGATGAAGAGCTTCAGGGTGGTTACTGCTCTTGCGTGCCCCAGGAAATGTAGTCGGGACGCGTGGCTGCGCTGTACTCGTCTACAAGCTGCTGGACCACCTCACGTGAGTTATCCAGCTCATCAAAGTTCTCTTTGAATATGTCCTCCTTCCTGAACTGCTCTAGGAAGGCTTCCCTCTTCCTCAGCTTATCATACTGACGACAGGTACGCTCAAACAACTGCAGTGAGGAGGAGAGATTAGACTGTCTACTCAAATCAGAATAAATCTCGGATATGAACAAGGTTGCCTTTAAGGGCAGGGCTTACCGAGGAGATGCTGGTGTGATTGGCCATCATAAGACCACTGACCCGGTGGGCTGAAGGCAGGTAGGGAGATCTGCGAGACAGTGCCACCTGGATGCTGGCTGGACCCCACGGGATAAAATTTGCCAGCTTCCTCTCCCTGATCCTTTGCAGGCTCTTATGAACCTAAAAAGAGAAATGCACATATGGCTCAGAATGTGTTCGCTAGTATACACTGACTCTATTCAACTGTTTTTACCACATGAGAGAACCATCAGGACCATTAAATACAGATCTCATCCCATCCCTCCCTCTCTCTCTCTCTCTCTCACACACACACACCTGTGTTGGGTCCACCTCTCCCTGAATGATGTTGAGAATAGCAATATAGCAGTGATTGGTCTGTCGGTCTCGTCCTGTGGACACCATGACGTTCTTGGGTTGCAGTAGCCTCCTCATCACATCAAGAACTGTAGTCTTTCTCACACTCGCCACCTAACAAAAAAGGAAAATATGATTTAAAGAATTATCAGCATAGCAAAATGCTAACATGTGAAGCTCACACATGGTGCTCACTAGTTTGTTGAGCCCTCAAGGTTATTTGCCTTTTACAAACGCATTTGAACACTGAACTTGCAACAACTTACCGACTGATCGGTGGTCAGCGGTGTGTATCCAGTCATAAGAAAGTGGAGGCGGGGAGTGGGAATTAATGACGCGATCAGACCAATAAGATCATTGTTCATATAACCCGGGTAACGGAGGGTTGTTGTGCTTGCTGACATGATAGTGGACACCTGTTAAAAAAATGAATAGAAAAAGCAGTAAACACACTGGCCCTCATTTATCAAACGAATGTAGAAACCAGCGTACATCCGAGCGAAAACATCTGCATACGACAATGCTCACGTGTGATTCATTAAACTGCGGCGGTAGAAATCGATCGTAATTTACACATCACGCCCCTATACATTCAGGGTGTAGACGCCTCGCCCCTAGATTTTGCGACAAGGAGAACCGTAATCCGGCCAAAAACAGGAACTTTTCCGATTTTGATATTGAATCTTTAAACTTAAAAAGCGGAATCAAATCAATGTCTTTTGGAAAGACATCACTACTGTTTTTAGTAGGTTGTTTTTTTTACCCTACTATTATTTTTACACTGAAACTATTGTTGTTTTAAATGACTTTGTTTGTGTAGTGCATTTAAACTAAATTATAATCTGACCTCAGTCTTGAAGAATTTTGTTTGAGTTAGCCTACATTAATGTGTTATTGTAAAAACGAATGTAGATATAAATTATTTATAGTTTTTGCAGTGCAATTATAGAGTAGTGATTATATTTAAATGTTTTTACAATTTTTCAAAACATTTTTACAAAATGGTCTGTGGCGAAGAAGACAGATGTGTGTTTCTAAAAAGGATACAGTAAATATTTAAAATCTAATGCTGCTAATCTTGCATTTCAGGCTGCTTAAATCAAGCACGCACAGTTTTATGTTTGCTTCATTTCTTTTTTTACTTTCAGATCTGAAAGGCAAGAACCAGTGATATTCAGCCCCCACAAACCAGCTTGGAGCCTGTCACACAAAGCCAGGGAACCTGGAGCTGTGACCCAGTACATGTCTTTTACATATACCCAAGCTCAAATAAACATCACACAAATTAAAAAACATTAAAGCATGCGTGTTGTTTGTTTTCATAAGAATGCATATTTGATAAACAAAGAAGCTATCACCTTGCAAATAGATAAACTTACCCATTGCTTGTAATTGTTTTGATTATTGTAGTTTTTAATGTTTTATTTTTAACTGTGTATTTTAACTGTCGTAAATAATCTTAGAAGTAACCTAAAATCTCATCAGTTTTTTTACACCAAAGCACCCTTTCACCCTGTAATTTCAAGCAATTAAATGTTCATAAAATTAGGCTAGATAAGAAAATACTTTATTAATGTAATGACAATAAGAAATCACTTTGGAATCTTTTTTTTACATTTGTTACACTAATTTTTATTTTTTATATTTCTATTTGTCATTATTCCTTTTCAGTTAAGAAAAGGGTAAAGCTTAGACGTACCTTCAACTTATCTAAAAACTAACACGAGCTGTGACCTTTTGTGAGATTTGATCGTAGCAACCGCTCAAGTCCATATTGCTAAATGGCAAGTTTTGCGTGGAAGCAAGCGTACACACAGTTTCCTGGCGTAAGATCGTTTGATAAATGTGACCCTGGATCACAAAACCAGTCTTAAGTAGCACCGGGACATTTTAGGTAAAAGTCAAAAAACATTGCATGGGTCAAAATTATTGTTTTTTTCATTTATGCTAAAAATCATTAGGATATTAAGTAAAGATCCGGTTCCATGAAGATATTTTGTAAATTTCCTACCCTAAATATATCCAAACTTGATTTTTGTGAGTGGCTGGCCTGCTACAGTGCCTCCGATTAACAACTTCAAAGGCAATTTTCTCAATATTTAGATTTTTCTTCACACTCAGATTCCAGAGTTTTAAACAGTTGTATCTCTGCCATTTATTGTCATACACTAACAACCCCTACATCAGTAGAAAGCTTATGATTATGTAAAAATATCAATTTCGAAAAGTTCACCATATGACCCATTTTACATGATGGAGACGAACAGTGTTGGAGTTGACGGTGAACTTTTCACCTTGGAGCAGGAGGTTTAATAAGGGGCATATGAAAGGAAGCACAGATGATGATGTGTCACAGGTTATTTATTAGCTCATCACCTAGTTATGAGAATGCAACACGAAAGCAGGTCATTCCAACTGGTTTAACTTACTAAACAGACAACTGAACAGATAATTGAATCCTTCTGATATACAAGTAAGTACCTGTGGGGAAATATTTAAACCAAGCTAATTTACACTATAAGAGTAGAATTAGAATCAAAAAAGTTTATGGCCACCATTGACTACCATACTCGGGAAAATTGCTTAAATTTCTTTGTTCTGTTGAACACAAAAGAGGATATTTTGAAGAATGTAGGAACACAAACTGCTTTCCTACTATGGTAGTCAATGCTGGCTAAGAACTGTTTGGTTGCAAGCATTCGTCCAAATATTCTGTTCATCAGAGCAAAGAAATGTATACAGATTTGTAACAACTAGAGGGTGCGTAAGAAGACAGAATTGGAATTTTTTGGGTAAACTGTAAAGTTTTAATTCTGTGTCAGCAAATTTTATAATATAGAGATTGATTATAGAGTACAACATTATCACGATTATCAATATAATCACGGTTTAATTAACGTGTTTTGGAAATGTAAACAAAGTACTGATGTAAACCAAATTTAATATTGAGTTTACCTGCAAATCTACTTTGGTTTATTTCCAATTTCCAAAAATCTGTAAATTTTTGGATTAAAGTCCTAATTAGTAAAGCACTGTCATCACAAACTCGCAGGAGCAGATGCGAAGGTGTCTTGCGTTATTTTGTTCCTAATGCCAATACTCCTGACATAAATGTACGAAACCCACGTTTCTTGTTGCATCTATTATACTCTTGATAAATTTGTTAGATGCTGAACAGGGTTTTTCAAGATGTAACACTGGTATGGTTTAACGGCTATTCAAATATGATGTTTGTGTCTTTCTGGGACAAACCGTGCACTTCTTGGGCTTTGGAATGACAAGGACTCATTTTGGCTTGGATGCATTAGGCCAGATGTAATATGCCCTACAGCTAAACATACTAAATCCAATTAAGGGAGTTAAAAAAGAAAAGTGTCACTTTGGATTCAAAAAGTGAATATACAAGCACAAAATAATTCTGATTATAAGTATTATAAGTATTTCTGATTATATAAAACTTTTGACGTCAATAAAATGGAATATGAATAACAAAAGTATGTTATAAACATGAGTCTTTTTATATACAATATGTACGTCAGACAGCATTACACAAAGTCACGGGTCTAACTCTTGAAGACGTCACAGAGGACAGTGGTCTTATGACTTAAGCCTTTAGATCATGATTTGATCAGTCCTATAGAACATGCTCAAACACTGAATATAATTTAAGACGCCTGTCAATTAATCCTGACTGTAGATATTAAATTGACCCTGTGAGGGGTTATGTGAAATTGACAGACCCACATCCAGACAGTGACATTCACTAAACACTGAACACACAGCCAGTTCTCTATTAGATTCCTCTGTATATATAAACTAATCCATAATTTTGCAAGTGCTTTTCTGTTTACTGTTTTATCATTTATTATAATTCCATTCCCCACACAAAACAAATCCTCAGATTAAAAAAAGCCTCATTTTAAAAGCAAATTTGATGCATTTACTTTTACTTTAAAAATCTGTTTTTGTTGTTCAGTGATGCGAAGGGATCGGATATTAGGATGCCATCTGAAAACTCACCAGCTGGTTGATCTGAGAGAACGAGGGGTTCTGGATGTGCAGCCGGTCTGTGGCGATCCTGTTCAAAGCTGTGTTATCCAACACCACCTGAAAGAACAGAGACATACTGTTTGCTACATTTATATATAAATCACATTTATATTTATTGTCCTATCTATTGTTTATTGTAATAATAAATGTATATTTATTATTATCTGTTTATCTGCATATTTCTTTTTCACCAGATGCTACAAAACAAACGGTACTTTTTGTCTCGGATTAAAAGAGACAGATTAAAGAAAATCCTTGGCTTCGATTAGCCTCTATAGCTTTTTAGCTGACACTCTCGCTCTGAGGTTATTATATTAGCCTGACAAAGGAATGAAGCTAGCAGACAGCTGCGAGAAACACAATATGCATAAAACCGTTCCTAGCCCTCACTAATGACATCTGCAACACTAATGCCCAATCTATTCTGTACTCGCACCTCACAACGAGTTTTGCTAGAGATTCATATTAGAGGCAAGACCTCTTTACTAAAAAAAAGATTAAAACAAGCATTCACACACCATGATTAACACAATCACTCATAGGCTTCATAAAGACCAAACACCACTCTTAAACATCTGACTACTAAAAATGAGGACAACATTTCCTTATAATACACATACAAGTGATTCCAGGTGCTTCAGAAAGTCAATAGTGTCTGTTTGCAGAATAAATATCTGATCAATAGTGATGGGGCACATGTATATTTCTGTTTCAGATGTACAAATATGACAGTGTCTTCATCGAACCTTTTTATAGTTTAAGGAATGAACTCCAAGGCTCAGCTGTTGCTAATGAGGAGGAAATGGAGGGAAAGAAGTGGATAATCGCATAAGACTGTCCTCCTTTCCTCTATCCGCTGGCGTTTGAGGAATGAAAGAAGAAAGAAGCCCTGTCTGGAGAGGTGGATTGTGTAACTGAGGAAATGTGCAGTTAGCCTAGCAAGCTGCGTGTATGAGAGAGGCTCTGTTTCACATAGAAACACATTCATTTCAAGCCCTGGTGTGTGTGTGTGACACCACTACCAAAATTCTAAGCCAGCTGCAAAGGTTAGAAGACAGCATTTGTGTGTGTGTATTCTTACCACACAGTCTGCATTCTGGGTCAGTCTCTTTAGCGTCAGGAGAGAATTGTAAGGTTGTACGACAACATCGCTCATCTCATCCTGGTTGGGAAATACAGAGTAGGTCTGAACCAGTTTTTTGGGATACCTAAAAAAGACAGAACATAGCGTTGAAACACTTAAACACAGGAACCCGAGAGGAACACTGCTTGTGCCCTTGAGGTTGCACGAGTGATGGTATTAAACACACCCCTAAAGAGAGGTAATTACAGCCGGTGCTAGCTGCCTGCATTTCCCTCTAATTATACAGACTGCCACCCAAACGCTTCAGAGCTGCAAGTCTAGACCAACAATGTGGAGGGTGTGGATCTACCCTTCAGCAGAGGGAGTGTTGAATGCAAATATTATTCATACAGAGCGCATTTCACATATTCTTATAACAGTTTATAATCTTTGCTCTTATATTCACCTGTCGTTCAGCCGTTCCAGAAGATAAGACCCAAGACCAGATCCTGTTCCCCCAGCGATGGAGTGACACAGCACAAATCCCTAAAAAAGGGAAAGAGAACTAATTTGACACATTAACAAGCGTGTGTGTGGTGTGTGTCACAGCACTACTAAGGCGCTTTAGGGTGAAAGTAGGAAATTCACTATGAGGCATATCTGTCCAATGTCATGTCTTCCTTTGACATGTAGCCCCATATACCACACATACACACATTTGACCTTACCCTTTAAAACACTCCCTAACTCCAACTAACATATAACACACACACACCAGTAATTTTGGGTAATAAAATACACAACACGGATTACGCAGGAAAGGACCTCTTTCTGTTGTTTTAAAATTATGAGTGCAAAAAAGGCACTTTCGCAAAACTGTATATATAAATATCCATAATATAGACGTAGCTACATTTAAATATTGTTTTATATGGTCTGTATGCTAAAAGTGTTTCTGTCAGCACTGTAGAAGAGGCTATGAGTAAATCAAGGGAATAAAAACATAAAGTACGTCAAACTTTACGTCACTCAACCATCTGGATATCATCAGAAAGTGTTTAGTTCTATTTAAAAATGTAATCCAAAAAGACCCAAACCTTTTTCCCAGAATACAAAACAACAGAAGTAATGAATGACAAACAATTGTGAAAAAAAGTCATTCATAATACGTTTGCCTTTAAATTCCAAGTGTACTGTATGTTAGTTTTGTTATTTTCCAGGGTTTATTCCTGCACCAAACTGATGTGTGCTGTCACTATATGTGACTTTACAGTCCCCTGTCGAGTTCTTCCAGATGTAAACAGAGCAGTAGGCGAATGCAGTCTACTGTCTGTCTAATAAGAGTCATACTGTACCTCCAAACTGTCACTGCCATCTGCCTCTCTGTCGATGATGTCAAAGATGTCCTCATGGATTTTTTCACCCTAAAACAAGCACAGGTTTTAGATAACAGGTCAAAAATGTATTAGAGAATATGTTCATTCACATTATCTCCTCCAAGAGCAGGCTTTAAAAATGTGCTGAAATCACATTGTATTTGTTCTGTTGTGTTCCAGCTATATAAATAAAATGCAAACAATAAAACTAATACATATCTTTGTGTTCCCTATAGGCCATGTTGACTATACAGTAATAATTAAATGAAATATAGCTGCAAGCAGCGATTCCCGGGTTCGAGCAGTCTAAAGCGTCAAAATTGTTCAGAATGAAGAGAACTAGCGGCCAAAAGGCGCAGCCTTTAGTAGGTGACCTCGGAGTTAGTTCTTGAGTTATGGCCATTTTAATGTAAAAGGCTCCGCATATTTAGAACTTTTGGCGTGCGTCCTTTATCGACCTTGAAAGAAAATTTCAACTTTTTTTCGACAGTTATTGACATTCACACTCCACAGAAGTCATCTGCATTGGTTTGGTTCTGATCGGTCGAAAAAGCAAGGACTAGTTCGCGAAAGTAGGTTTGTTTGACAGAAGTGGTTCCAGAGGCAAAGTTGTTCAGAATGAGGAGAGCTGTCAGATGATGTAAATATTTTGAGTATATGTCAAATGTCACGTTATACACAATTGTTTTTGCAACCAAAAACACGTAAATTTAGCCATTTTTACTGTTATAGCGTCACCTAGTGTCCAAACGCCGCGCCCTTACGTATGTGACCTCTAAGTGATGGTCTTCACATATATTTTAAGCCCCATGATATATATATAATTTTTTTATGTCACACCTCAAACCGAATTAAATTTACTGAAAAAGCCAACATTTCTAAAATGAATAGAAATCATGTGGCAGTAACTGGTATATGTCAGTGTACCTGAGAGAAGCCACTGGCCCAGTTGTTACCAGCTCCACCCCCGTGCTCAGACAGATAGATGTTCTCTGGATTGTACAAGTTGGCATAGGGGGAGTTCAGTATGGTGTGAATGACTCTGGGCTCCAGGTCCAAGAGTACAGCCCGAGGGATGTAGTGCTCATCATCTGCCTGCAGGGTCCATAAAAATGACATGCTTGATGAGTCCTTGGAATTGCAACGTTTATATAAAAGGATACTATATTTCACAGGGTGTGATGCTCATTGTGTGATACAACAACAACAGCTAATAATAAAATTGATTACTGCCCCTTTATACATAAAATACATTCCACGTGACAATTTAGAGAAACTTATAGCAACACACTTCATGCATTAAAAGGATAGTTTCCTCACAATTACAATTATTTTATCATTTACCCTCATGTCATTTCAAACCTGAATGACTTCTGCAGAACACAAAAGAAGATATTTTGAAGAATGTTTGTTGCCAAACAACACCGCCCCTATTGACTTCCATTGTATCGAGACATTTCTCAACACATATTTTGTGTTCCACATAAAAATAAGTCATAAACATATTTTGATCAACATGAGGGTGAATAAAGTAGCATATTTACAACACATTACAGAAAATACAAATTCTATAAGGATTAGGAACATTTTACTGCAGTTTCTCAGAAATGGCTCATATTGTTCTGCGATTGAAGCAGCTCTTTTTGTTCTTCAAATGGATCCGTGTCATTCATTTCAAATGAAAAGAAATCTGCTTTTGAAAAATCCCTCTTTATAAAAACTGCAGTGAGATACTGGTTTATGACAGTGCAAATATTGGATTCAGGCTCCCCCTGGTGGTAATTAATATTAACTCACCCAAAAAGTAGGAAAGAGTAGGAAAAATTGCTTGATAAATGTCTTTGTCATTTTGAAGAATGTAGGAAAACAAACAGTTCTGGGACATTTTTGACTACCATTGTACTATCGCAGTCAATGCTGGACCCGGAAAGAACTTACAAGCATTTTTCCAAATATGTTTCTCTGTGTTTATCAGAACAAAGAAATGTAGACAGATTTGGAACCACTCAAGGGTGAGTAAATTATGATTTTGTTTGTGAACTGTCTCTTTAAATAATATTTGAGGCGGTGACCAAACTAGCACAGTAGTATATGCTGGGATTACTTTCAGTGTGTTGGTTTTTATTCTTTTGATGATGCTGGCTCAAAGAACAAATAAATCAATTAAATACAATCTAAAAAGATATTGCGGCTTGCCCAAGTGAATAGAAAATATGGACAAACTTGGCATACGATGCTTATAATTGGTGTTTGGCAGTCAATCTCCATCATCCTGTGTACCTGATAGAAGAAGACATCTTTCCGGTCAGTTCCCTCAGTGGCAAACTCCTCTACAATGCCCTCCGGACTGATGCCATGCTCAGCACATAACTGCTTCCAAAACTCAAAACCAACTGCAAAGACACAACATTATATTCATAAATGTGAAATGCTTAGGAACAAAGTAAAATACATGCAATATATCGTTAGTCATTATATATTTCTGGTTATAGCTAAATATAGATATTGCATGCTAGATCAAGCTGTCTCCTCTGACACTGCATGAACAGCATCAGCATCTTAAATAACATAAACTGTAACCAAAGAAAGAAACAAAACATCGCTCACAGTGTTTTAGAAAACACTGTGACAATAATTGCATTACAACCACCTCTAAGACACGTGAATTATTTACCATTATTGATTAGTAAACAATAAAAATAGCTCAAATATATCATATAAAAATGAAGACAACACTGAAACTAATTAAAGCGTTTTTAAAATTCTATCAAACCATCCCATAAACTTGTATTTACGGAGTCAATGTAAAGCTATCCATGCTGACAGCTAACGCTAGCCAGCTAACTGTTTATGTAGTGAAGTCCATAGCATCAGCAAACAATCCTAATATCGCGCGTGTTTCAAAAGCTCACTCTGATTTCCGCACTGTCCGAGCTGCAAGGTGATGATTTCTCGAGGCATGCTTTTGTTTCGGCTGAATAATCCGTAAAGGTAAAGAGATGTGCTGCTGTCATCCAGTAACTCCGCCGTGTGTGTATTCCCGCTCCAGCAACACAACGGCCTAGCAGACGTATACTGCGCATGCGCAAAGTCCTTCCCACATTCAGCTTTCAAGCACCCAGTCGATGTCAAAGTTATTCTACAAATATTTCTAACAAAAACGTGTTTAGACAGACGATAACAAAAACAAAGAACGAATGGTAGAAGTGAAAACAATAACGCACTGCTGCGTAAGTACTGACGCAATGATAGACGCAGCGTAAATTGAATTTAACAACATCAAAGCAGCTGCGCGAAGCCTACGCAGAGGAAATGTGCGCGCAGTCTAGAGAACGTTCGGGTCACGTTTAAATGACATCGAAACGTGACCTCAATAGTCCTTAAATTCACCAATGTCTAGCAACAAAAACAACATATTCGCTCCACAATTAACTGTCATTACGGCATTAATGCTTCCAAAATTGTTGTTCACAAAAGAATAGCTTATTGTGTTGAGTTAACCATATGTTATATGAGACGTTATATGACCAATGTGGCTACTATCACTATGGCAATCGTTTTTTTAATCGAACTACCGTTTGAGAGCTGAAACTGAGCTAATTAGCTCTTTGATAAAAACAATGTGTTCAATAAAACAGAATAACAAAGTATTTTGAAAGCATATTGTGATTGGTGGAGACAGTTGTAAAAATGAATGCTGGTTGTTTTTCAGCCCTAAAGATAAGCCCGATGCGATTGGTCATATCAAGCCCGTCCTCCGCCCTCTCGTCGTGTCGCTACAAGACAAAAACAAAGACTAGGCATGACAGTGCCACGGAGAAGACATTAAAGAGAAACGGCGTCGAGACTTTAAAACATAGACATGAGACTCTATAATGGATTTTGTTTCCCTTTTGCTCCGCGGTAGATTCTTAAACCCACGAGGTCTGCCTGCTGCCGCCGTGCTGTCCTGAACGGCTTCCGGCTAAAAGCTAGCAAGCAAGCGACGTATACATCCGAATAATATAGATCTCGGTTAACCCTCACATTGCTGTTATTTTTGCTGTATATTCTATTTAACACTCGCAAGGATGTCACATAAGGGTGGTGCGGAAGACGTGGCCGAGGGGAGCGGTGTCTCCGGAAAACTGCGCTCGAGGGTCGGCCTCCGGAGCGGCTCGTGCTCCGGCAGGAACCGGGAGCAGGAGTGCGCGGTGAAAGCCATGCTGCTGGAGCAGCTAGGACCGCACGAACGCCTGCTCACCTATCTGCAGTCTGTCTTACTGTGGGAAAGACCCCTTCATAGCGTCTTACTTTACACGGTCGCCAATCTCGTCTTCTGGTGAGCTTTATCTCCGTTTTGTTTACCACACAGCGCGTCAAGCTGTCACTTCTACGTTGACTATTGACATAATAATAAGCAGTGAGAATGATCTAGTTGTTTTTTCAGGGTGTATACGATGTATGCCAGACTTGCTGTTTTAATTTAAGAGAAGAAACAGCCGGGATGGGTGTCTATATTTAGACAGCGAGTTCGCGTTGGTGCTACTGTAAAACAAAACTTTATGTATTAGAGTTGATTCACGCAATGGTTGTATGGTAATGTAGACTAGTGTTTGCAGTTTATGGTTTTTGTTGCCTGTGCTGTCATTTAGAACACACATAAATAAACTTATTTATAAGTTTAAAAAAATTCGTTCCCAAACCGGTTGGTTGAGCCTGAACTGAACCCTGCCTGTATTGAACATACCGTTGATAGTCTAAGATGGGAAGACACGTGCTTTTGGTGCACACATGGTCACATGATCCACGGACAAAGCTTGAAACACCTTTTATGCATCCGAAAAGCTTTAGGATTGCAATGAAAACACACATGCAGATGTTAGAGACGCACGCTTCAGGAGTTCAGGATTGAATGTGTCTCTCTCTTTCCTGTTCAGGCATGCAATGTTCATTCACTTATTCATTCCCTCTGATCTCATTATCTTCTTTTATTCGCCTCAACGAGCAGCGGAGGAACACGGCTTATGGTGTTTCTGTCCCTGTGAAGACATTCATTTGTCTTGGAAGGTGGAGACTGAATGCAATGATTATTATTATCATCTGGAGAAAGAGGATGCTGTGCTCCATGCTTGGCCACTTAAGTCATTAGGATGAAAACGGTCTACAAACTAGCCTATCACCGCCATATTAGAATATTCCAAAATTAATCTTAACTTCATTTCCAATGCTTTTGACAGATCACGTGGTTCTGGTGTTTAAGCTGGAGATCATTAGAACTCAGCCTGGTCTCACGGTGGCCCACCTTTTGGTCAAGTTAGTCCTCACACTCAGCCCCATCACATGCAGCGAGTGTCGATATTTACACAGAAAGTTAGACCGGAAAAACAGCTGTGGAGCGATCACTTCCTCTTTAATTTTGAATGACAGATGCAAGACAGGTGTCATCATCTGAGTTTCCAAAACCGAGCTAGAGTCTCCGACTCTCCGTATGAGACGCAATGCAGTGATGAAACAATATTGGAAAATATAGTGTTCTACTCATAACTACATTTTCTTCATGTTTCTTGTAGGTTTTTTGCTTTGAGCTCTTTGAGGTTGCTCTTTCTCTTGGCGACAGGACTGGCTCTGGCTGTTTGTGTTGACACCTGGATGAGTAAAATCTGGTCCAAGATCAAAGGTGAATATTACATTTACATCATTTACAAATATGACCTTTATACTCTGTTACCGTTGCTAAAGCAGCTGTGTCTAAAAACTTCTGAAGTCTTCTCTATTTTTAAAACATCTCTGTTGCCTTGTGCTGTAACCCCTCTCAAGTTTTCTTCCCTTTATTCACATAGCTCCTACAAGTTATCATCTCAGTTTTTTTTCAGTTAATTGTACTGTGCACAGTATTAACAAAACTATGCCGTTTTGTATGTTGCAGTATACACATTGCATACATTTAAAAAAAATTGGTTGGCCAATTCTAAAGGTCTTAGTTGACTTGCAGTACAATCTGTGTAGCATCGGAAAGATATCATATGCGTTTTAGACCTGTATTTCAGTCTCAACTTAATCTTATAACAATAGAAATGCTATTGTATGAAAAGGTGTGAAGGTGTACACCCACCTTTTTCAAAGCTGTGAAAAGCTAATTTAGCAAATGGTAATAGACTAGAAACAAATGAGTCTTTTAACTTCTCACTGTCATAGTGTAAGAAGTGTTTTTCTTTGCAGCTGCGCTTTATTCCCAATGTGCTCTGAAACCTGATTTAACAGCTGTTTTTAAAGTGCTGTATATTTTAGAGTCTACAATCCAGAGCATAAACCTTACACGCATCTAAAATTGATATTTTTTTGTTTCTTACAGTTAAAAGGCAAGACGAGGGTGAAAATGAGAGGTAAGTTAATGTTTGTTTTGAGTAAGTGTTGGTAAGAACGGAACTGATGTTATATTTTCTGCTCTTTCCTGATCGGCTGGCAGCTGGGGTCTGGTGCAGCCTGGCACTTTAAGTGTGCCTGAGTTATGCCACCACATGGCTGAACTGTGGGTTACAGGGTCTTCCTGTGCAACAGATTTTGTTCAGTTCAAACGGCATAATCCAGGAAAGGTACTCCCATACCTTTCAATCCAGAATCACTGTCAAAATTCAGTTTGTAGTAATTATACAATCATGTTATTGTGTCCATTCTAATTATGATTTATGTCTTCAGTTTTGCATTTTGGTTTGTGGTCTGTTCACAACACTGGCCATGGTGGGGCGCTACATCCCTGGACTGGTGCTTTCATACGTGGCTTGTGAGTAGCACTAATCCTTCAAGGCTTACTCATCATATTCATTGCCAGAACAGCAGTAAAATGTGGACTCTGCCGTTCTCTCTCAGTGCTGGGTGTGTTGCTTTGCCCATTGGCGCTGTATTATCGGCTGTGGGAGCATGCTTGTGTGAAGCTGGAGCCGGCCCTGCAGTGGCTGGATTTCAGCTCCAAAGGATACATGATGTCCAAGCCTATAGATAACCAGTGTAAGTACAGTATGATTATGATGGTCATGCTAAGGGCAATTACTGTTGTCTGTTTTTAAACTCAAACATTGACAACAAGTGTGAAAACTAAACAGAAGTGAAATGTGCAAAATTGAGATACTGTGCAAAAAACACATGAAAGGTTTAATGTTGACATTTAGTCTTTCTGCGTTTGTAGTTCTCCGTAAGCCTATCAAGAGAGGAGCCTCAGATGAAGCCAGTGATAGTGAGGAGGAACTGGCTGCTTTCTGTCCCACGGTGAGTGTTTTGCAAGTTTGGAGTAAACACAGCGGCCCCTGCTGTTCAAAATGTGTATTGTGATTCATCTCAACCCACTTTAATGGTCTTACATTATAATCTATTTTCAACCAGCTGAATGTTACATCCCAACTAATCATGTATCGTGATCCTCCATGTGTCTTATAAAACTGAAAATATTAGGAATCTGAGTGTGAATCTCTGTGAGATTTTTTATTTAATTAAAAAGCATTTACACGCCAAATTTGAGAAACTTTGCAATACGAAAGCGTTAAGTGTAAACGGCTCCTTTAGATTGAATTAGAATATTTTATTGCAATTTAAACTGGTCAGCCATGTTTATACTGCTTTCAATATTTTGCACCTATAGTTTGATGAAGCAGTGGTTGCTAGGGAACTGGCCCTGACAGACTCCGAACACTCGGATGCAGAGGTGTCATACATGGACAACGGCACCTTTAATATTTCCAGGGGTCAAACTCCCCTCACAGAAGGCTCTGAAGGTACGACACCTTGGACATAATTGGTGCTATGTTGATGTTTCTGATGTGGTCTTTTACACTTTTACAACAGTGACAAGCAAATTATTAAAGCATTTATATTAAAAATTATATATTATTATATATAATGCATCTCGACTTCTCTGAATCATTACTAATAATATCTTTGTGTTTCTTAATTAATTTAATAGATCTGGACAGGCATAGTGATCCAGAAGAATCATTTGCCTGTGGGCTTCCAGACTTCCCCTCCATCAACCCAGACGCCACCCTTCTGGAGGATGATGATGATGCCAGCATCGGGCTGCCCAGTCTCAACTCCGCCGCTTTCTCCGGCCCTCGCAGCTTTACCTCCGGCCTTCTGGACCTTGATGCCCAGATGGACTCTGATCAGGAAGATCTTGACCCTGAGCTGTCTCTAGGTTCGCTTATGACTACCTCTGACCTCACAAGTAATCTGGCCGGGGCCATCGCCAGCAACATGATCCAGGCAGCGATTGCAGGGGCCTTGGAGCCCCGCCCACCCCAAGGTCGTCGAAGAGAAAGTGCCCCAAGGGCTGGTCCTCTGAGGGGGTACCGGAAACAGTCAAGCTTGGAGCTGGACACAGACCTGGACTTTGATGGAGAAGACTTTGAGATGTTGGATCAGTCAGAGCTGAACCAGTTAGATCCAATGGGAGTAGGCCAGGGTGGCCAGAATAGAACCCAGGGAGCCAGTTTTCTGTCCAATCTGCTGGGGAAGCCACAGTGAGCCATATGTGTTTTTGTGTGCGATACACACCCAGCTTGAAGATGCGTCCCTTGTCTGTTTTTCCTCGTATATGTACCTGACCCTTGCACCTTGATCCATGTAGAAGTTTGCAGTGTTTGTTTGAATGTCTGTTGAAAAGCTTTAGATTTGATCTTTGATTCTATGAATGAGTGAGACGGAGTATTTGTTTTGCACTGTTAAAGGGCTTGTCCACCCAAAAATGAAAGATATGTCAAATACTTATCCTCTTGGTTTAAGTGCAACACTGAGAACATTTGAAGAATGTGAACACTCTTTTCCACACTTTCCCAAGTAGTTGGGGACAGGTTTGTAACAACATGAGGTTTCATTTTTGGGTGAACTGTCGCTTTAATATAATATTATGTTCCAGTTGCCAGGATTCCTCTACTGGCTACAGTTAAAATCACTGTGAAGTAATCTTGTTTTTAGTTTAAATCAATCGTATTGCTCTGTGAGCTTTCCTTGTCCTCTCTCAAGTGTGTGTGAGTTTCCACTGCAAAATACTTTATATTTTATTTTGTAGACTAAGCAATAGGACAACAATCTTAGAAACAAATTCACTAAACTCGTCTACTTATAAACCACCAGACCTACATCCAAACTACAATGAAATCACAGAGTCTTATAGGTCTTTGGTATCTAAAGCTTCCATTTCATGCAGGCAGCATTATTTGTGTCTTCGATTATTCACATGGGACCAAATGAGACATTCCACCATCAATGCTGCATAATATGTATACAAATATTAAATAGTCTGCGAGAACCATAGACACGTGCATAAAACATCACTGAGCAGAAGATTCTGATAAAGCAATAGTGACGTATTAAGATCACAGTCTCGCGTTAGGATTTGTTTAAAGCACTGGGTGTAAATGGAAAATGAGTTTTTGTTTTGCAATTGTTTTGTGTACAAAAAGTCATATATTACAATTTGTCCAAAAATAATATATTTTATTAATTTGCAAATAATTTAAGAATCATTGTGGGTTTGAAACATACAGAGTAGTCAAAACCCAAAGGTTTACCCACAATGACATTTATGTGTTAGTTTATACAGTTTTCTTTTTTGCATCATTATATAACTCGTGTATTAATACATTTCAATAGCTCTTTCCTACATTTCAAAAGTTCGCTTTTGTTTTTAACAGCAAATATACAGTATACTGTCGTTCCAATGGCTTTGTTTTAATCTTTTTTTTTAACTCCGTGCAAATGAGGAATAAAAACAAAAAACTTTAAAACTTAACACCGCTGTTCACATGGCCTGTATGGCAGTGCATTGATTTGTGTGTAAGGACTCTACCTCAAACTAAGCCACCTGACTGTAACTGCCATGTGTCTGTACACAGCCTCTTCTCTTTAAACGCACCTGTATCAGTTTTGATCTATACAGGTAGCAGCAGAAAGACTGAATCAACTCAGTAGTAGAAATCTGCCACTGAGATTTCTCATCCGGTATGAGATGTAGATTATTGTCCATCATTCAGTAAAGTGCAAAGATTTTCTTTATGACCAGGGGTTTTATTTGGTATAATGGAACTGTTAAATAGTCAAATTTGCTGTTTTATTTGCAATTTCATTTTCCTACTCCCAAGTCCCAGTTTTGTTTTATTATCTGTGACCCAATGCTGAAAAGATCCACTATTGCTGGCTCTGCTGGAAAGTAGAAGTTACTACAGTGATTTCTCTGATTTACAGTGCATTGAATGCAAATCTATATGATTTTATTTAATCCATTTCTATTTAGTTTTCAATTTAAGGCTTAATTTTGCTATATATATAAAATTGCATGAGGAAGAGTATGGAGGAGCTTCTCTTTCTCAACTTTAGTGATGCTGTGCATATGTACAGTCTGTCAATTATAGCTGTACCAGTGTATTTTTATTGCATACCCCATGTCTTTCTTCGTCCTACTGATTTGATTATGATTATAAGAATAAAGCATTTATTGGAGTGGAATATGATAATTTGCTGTGATTTTACTCCTTTTCTGGCATGTTTTTTGTTTGTTTGTTAAGCCCTAGATTTGATGATTTACTTGGATTGGTGTGTTTAAAGGGTTTGTTTCTCTGATGTTATTCATGCATAAAATGTGACAACAAATTTGTAGGGAATTGTTGGATGATTCTTTCATGCCATAATAGTATCAATACTTCATGCAAAAATAATGTTCCGTTGTTAATGGCCATTCTTTAAATTTAACAAAAGGTAAATGTGAATGTCAGTGTCATTGCGAGACTAGAAAAATGATCTGTTGAATTGAATTGTGTTTGGGGTTGGTTCATACAGAATTCACCAGCAATAGAAATAGAACGATGAAGTGAGTTTAAACAGAAAAGAATGATATCAGAATCATCTATTGATGAAATAAATCAGCAGTCATTTTTGAGGATGAAATGCCGAATCACTTTTTTCCTCTCTGTGTGAACCTTTTTAGGAGTCTTTCGGGATTGGGCAGATCATTTTCTTTTCTGTATAGGATTGCCTGCTTCCATTCTCTGTAATCATTTTTGATAACTTGATGTGCAGGACAATAAATTGAGAAATGACAATAAATGTCTTTATTATTAGTTATTGGACACTTTATGACCTATGGTAAATTTGTTACAATTATCATTGAAAAACAACATAAAAACTATACATCCACAATGTAATGAAGGCCTATGATACAGTATAAGTATTTTTAAAAACATGTTTGAATAATTATAGCTAAATAAACATAATATTTTAGAATTGGGGTAATTACAAATGTTTTGCCAATTATATAAGATTGTCAAACTATCTAAAGCCTTCCTTTTAGATTTTTTTTAAATAAGTTACAAAAACCCTGTAGCATATATATTTCCCCTCAAACAATTGAAAAAATAAGAAAAACTACATGTTTCTATGACTACCACCAGCGTCAGACGACGGAAATGACGTAATCGGCAGACCCACAATTCAGTTTGACGCGCGAAAAGCCGACTGAAGTAAATAACAGTACACTGTGGGTTGTTGACAGTTTTACTCTGACTAAAATAAACCATGAGCAAAAAAGACAACGCAGGTGCGTAATCGTCTTTAATGCTGTTTTGGTTAGACTTTCATAAACGTTAACAAGTCTGTCACCTATACGTCTTTTTCTCACAAACAGCGGTAACACAGATCCTCGCTTACCTGAATGAGAAGAACCGACCGTATAGTGCTCAAGATGTCTTTACCAACCTACAGAAACAGTGTGGCTTGGGTAAAACGGTAAAATGTTTTGTTTTTGATGAAATTGAACTAATCATGACAAGTCTTTTTAGTTGCGATTGTAATTTAATGCGCATCGACGATAACATAGTATTTCAGTGTGACTGGATATATCAGGTTAAATGATTGTATATGCCGTGCTGTGTGTCTCTGATCTTATTTTAGGCAGTGGTCAAAGCCATGGAGCAACTTGCCCATGAAGGAAAGATTCGAGAGAAAGTCTATGGCAAGCAGAAAATCTACTTTGCAGATCAGGTTGGTCCTGTTCCCCATATACCACCAATAATAAGATGAAGACAATTTACCCTTCATCTTAAGACAACTGTGGTTGGTTGATCATTGACGGTCTCTGACATCCCCCCCCAGTCTCAGTTTGCTGATGTGAGCGATGCTGAACTGAAGAAGATGGACAGCCGCATTGCAGAACTCAATGCTGAAGCACAGAGCGTTTCACAGAGCTGCAGACTGCTAGACACAGGTGTGTGCTCGGTGTGATGTTTTAATGCACACACCTGCTCCTTCTCAGCTTACCTTTCTTTTTTCTGCTAAGAAATATTTAAAAGGTCATTTGATAAACACAAAGGCAGTGTTTGATCAAAATCAAGGTCCTTTTTTTGTCCATAGAGTTAAAAGAGCTGAACAGCTCTTTAACCACAGCAGAGGTAAAGATCCAGATCCAGGAGCTGCAGGCAGAGTGCTCTGAATACAAAGAGCGCTTGAATAAAACTCTATCAGCCACAAACCATGTAACCCCAGAGGAAAGGGAGAAGGTCTGAATCTGTGTTCTTAAACGCGTGGTGATCGAATGTCCAAATATTCAAATAGTCGTTTAGAAAATGTAGTCAAGAAGACGCCTAATTTGTTAATAATAAGAACAAACTTTATCCCTTACACTTATGATACTGTGTAGTTAAATGTATTTCCCAATCCACAGGTTTACAAAGAGCGAGATACTTATGTGAAGGAGTGGAGGAAAAGGAAGAGACTGGTAATTCAAAATATTTGGGGTTTATGATTTGCGGTTTAAAAGTTTCAAACTGTGATTTTCAATCCTGACAGGTTTCTGATATGATTGGATCTGTTTTGGAGGGGTACCCAAAGAGCAAGAAACAATTTCTGGTGAGGTATTTCTTACAATATTGTCTTTATCTGATATTATGCTGACCAAGAAAAAACACTAGACCATTGCAGCAGCAGACAACAATCTCTAAATTGCCTGAATGACAGCATCTGTTTTATTGTGGATGCTTCTAAACAGAAGCTTTCTTATTTTATTGCTATATTTGCAATCAGGAGGAGGCTGGGATTGAAACAGATGAGGACCATAAAGTGACAATACCCAACATTTGATGCTGGAATTACTGATTTAATTCAGGTGCCATGGATACCGTTGCTGGGAGACCAGAAGCTCCGACACTAGATGTAAGACAGAAACGAATCTGAGATACAGAAAGAACTGCATTGTCGAAAAAAGTGATGTATAAATGTTGAGAGAGACAAAAACATTGTAAATACGTTTGAACATTTATTTTTGAAGTAAAAATGATACTGATACAAAAATATTTCAACCAGATTCTTTCAACGTCACAAATGCAAAAGCACTAGTCTAGTAACATGATTTCGCCTTTTTCTGTGGGCTAACATCCGCTCCACTATGGCTTGTAAATTATGTCCCTTTTTCAGCAAAAGTTTTAAGTCTCAGAAAAATGTCTTGTTTTCCTGAGTAGACTTCAGTTGTAAATTCATTCTTTGTTTGATTAACATTCATTAAATGATTCATATATATTTGGTGGTCAAACCACATGAAGATGTTACTGTGCACGGATGTGACCGTGTCTTTAATGATAGTTTATACAGAAAAGAGAACATACTGATACCAAGAACCCAAAACATTAACAAATGTTCAGAATAAAACACTTGAAATCGAGCTACACAAGCTTGTCATACAGCTTAACAAAAATGACAGTAAAAGGTTTGTCATTTCATTGTGCGTACACTAGATAGATACTGCAATCTTTGGTCATAGCATCTCAAAGACAATGGCTTGAAAGAGGAACTAAGATATCTGGAACTTAGCTGATGATATTAAAGCATGTTTGATAGCACCCATAAAACTGATCTCAACAAATAGAAAGTACATGATGATGATATATCACAGTGTAATTTCAAATCTCTCAGCTCCCCTTTCCAGCGACAGGCTGTACGCGGATGCAGTCGTGCTTTGGAAAATGATGTAAATATGAGTTTAATCATAAAATGACTGCTATTTGGTGTCTAATTTAGCAATTCGATGGATGTATCACAATGTATTTCACAGTTCAGGGTGTGAATTAGAGAAACGAAGAAACATTACATCCACAAAGCTCATTTGAACAAATACTGATGAAACTGCTCGTTTTCAGAATTTAGAACAAATGATTAAACATTCGAACTGAGGTGTATTCAGCAACATGAACAGTGATGTGAAAGAGAAATTTTGTCTTCTCGACTTCTCACCCTTTAAGATATTGATAAAAATGTGCTTCTGAATCACCAGAAGTTAAAAGAAAAAAATACATGTAGTTCCCTCAATTACTAGTGTTATAGATAATAAAAGCTACCTAAATGACAACTGTTGCATGAAATCACTCAGAATACCTGTATTTTAATAGTCAATACTTGTGTGAATAAGGTAATCCAGTCGCTGTTTAGGGTTCTAGAATGCACCCCAATACATTAGTGTGCTTACTCCCTGATGCACAGTGTGAATTTCTGAGCGAGACAGTGTTTGTCAATGGGATAATAGCTGGGTGTGGGATATCACACCCTTTGCCTGAGAGGCAGACAGCTCCAGAGTTTCAGTACATCTGCCCGTTCACCTGCCGCAAAACAGTCACCACAAACTCCCTCAACGTCTGTCAACGACACAAAACACAGTCAGTGACTTTTCAATAGCTGTTTTAAGAGGTGTTCGATTAAATGCGTGAGTGAGAACATGAGTGCTACCTGAGGCTTGCAGTGCTCCTCTATCCAGCTGAAGACACAGGCAGAAAGCTCCTGAAAGCTGCTGACAGACACAGAGGTACTGAAGGACTGGAACAAAGAGTCCATGATGCTCTGAAACACGCTGAACTTCACCTGATCGGAAACCTGCTCGCTGCCCTGCTGAGGGTTATTCTGATGCGCCTTCACAATGTGCTCATAGTTCCTACAAATATATGACAAACATCTAAGACACTTTGTTTGACCTGCTTATAGTAGGGGATGAGTTAACACATGAGTAAAAATGATTTCATTATTTATTCTCTCATGATGGTCAAAACCTGTATATGAGTCTTTTTACTGTAGAACACAAAAGAATTTAACATTTAAAAAATGCCAACGTTGTTTGGTTACCAACATTCTTTAAAATATCTTCTTTTGTGTTGTGCAGAGGAAAGAAAGTCATACATGTTTGGAATAACATGAAAGTCAGTAAATTATGAAAGAACTTCAGTTTTTGGCTGAACCGAAGTTTAAACAGTTGATGATGGGCCCCATCTGAACGCATAGCTTAAGCAAAGACTCACGTTTTCATAATCTTCAACGCCATCACCTCCTTCCTCAGTGTGGAAACTTCCTCTTCCTGCTTCTTCTTTTCTTTGTGGAGAAACTGAATATAGTCGATGGCTTCAAACACACAGGCACACAAGATTTGCAACGTTTTTCCATTCCAGGGACATGTGATAAACTATAACTATAAATATGTAATGAAGATTTGAGGTTCTCACTTTTCTGCAAAACTGTGGCTTTGCTCATCTTCTGTGTAGCCACGGCAAACTCAGACTGCTGCTGGCATGTAGGCACTATACACTGCAGGTCATCATAACCTTTCTATGGACACACAGATACACATGCAAATCAAAACAATGCCTTTCAACTTTTTGGCAACAATGACGGCACTAAATCCAATACCTTTATGGCATCCCTACGTTTCTGCTCAGCTTGAGTGTGCGCTTGTCTCCTCCGGTCTTTGTATGACTCCTTATAAGGAGTCTCGTGTCTGTTGTCACTGTCTTCATCATCTGAATCAAAGAGAATAAAAACAGTCTATTTGCCCCTAGTACTGAAAAACCATCTAGAAAAGACAGTATTGTCATTCTTGTGGATTTTTTCAGCAGGAAAAAAAGAATTTGACCATTTCAGGAGAATGTAGTGTTGTTACCTGTATTTGGTACTGAAGAGGCACTTGTGGATCCAATGCTGTTGGCTCTTGAAACCACAATTCCTTTGCGAGCGCTCTCTGCAAAGAAACCTAAAGATGTGGAGAATAAGTCTGTAAATATATACGGGTGGTTTTATGACGTCTTAATTGGTAGGTTGTAATTCTGTGCAAGTAGTAAACTTTCATTTTTAATATGGTTATGGTACTTACTGTGGTCGAAGCCGCTGTCGCTGAAAGTCCCGTCTGTCTGCTGGGACATGATGATAATGTAGAAAGAGAAGAACAGTCAAGACACAGCTGAAAAATTAACAACATCGACGGACCAAACAACCTGTAAACAGAGCGGGACCTGTCCTGTCTCACCTTTATCTAGGACACCTCTGACTCCCTGCTGTGATGTGTCCAAAATGACATCCACAAACTATGACATTTAAATGACATGCATAATCTTTCTCCCACCTCTCAGATTGAGCAATCATTGTTACATTGTAGCGCTTTCATTTACAGCTTGTAGAAATTAGGGCATATTTTATTCTTTATTTTCCTGTTATTCTTTAGACAGAACGCTGCATATAAATGCAGCAGCAACTCAGAATGTCCTGAACAAGACAATACAGTGACAGGTTGTAATAGCTGGTTCGTGAATGAATCGTTCTTTTGAACCGGTTCTTTTCAGTTAACCGATCGATCTGGTTCAAAACAGTTTGCGTCTTCACTAAGCACTTTATTCACAAATTACTTGAATTACTCACGTTCAGGCGTGTCTGACAGTCTATTTGACTCTAAATAAACCATTTTATTATTCAGTTAGTCCAATATTGAACTGATCTGGTGTGAAGGGAGAACTGATGAGCACGATCAGCTGATACTGAGCGGTTTTCGCTCTCTAGTCATGAACCGGTTGCAACAGCTTTCGGATCAACAGTATACTGAACCGAGATTTGACGTCCGATTTGAGAACTGATGAGACTGAACATGTGTGATTCAGCGAGAAGCTGCTGAACAATGTGGACATCTGATGAAGGGCTATGCTACCAGTGCACATGAACTTAGAACTTAAATAAATGGAAGAATCTGGGGAAACGTAAATTAATTAAATAACAAATAAATCATATTGGATCATACAGTTTCTGTAAAACGCTAATGAAAATGTACTCATTTTAAGACTTAAATCACAGTTTGCACATCACTGTGCCTGTATTTGGGTAATTTATTTGCAGATGTAAAATAGTGATGGGAGGTCAGATTAATTTCCGCAAACCGGTTCTTCCAGACATCTCATTTCAATGAACCAGTTAAAAAAACCAGTTTATCGGTTCATGCGTCAGGATGAAAATACAGTCAACACATTCAAATATATTAATTAATCAGTAATCCTAACTTCTGTCCGTTAAACATCATCGTCATGATGATGCATTTCTTCAATTTACATCTGATTTAAGTCTTGCAATGAACAAAGCTGTTGCAACCGGTTCTTGACTCGAGAACGAGAACCGTTCAGTACGAGCTGATCGTGCTACACAGTTCTCCCTTCACACCAGATCAGTTCAGTATTGGACTAACGGAATAATAAAATGGTTTAGTTCGAGTCAGATGTCAGACACGCCAGAAAGTGAATAATTCAAATAACGTTAGGACGTAAAAGAACCGATGAACTGGTTTTTTTAACCAGTTCTTTGAAACGAACTGTCCGGAAGAACCGGTTTGCTGAAAAGATTTGGACTTCCCATCACTAGCGACTGGTCAAATACAGGGGACTATTTCATGCATTCTGACTTCTTTACACTGTTAGACGTGCTGGCTTCTCATGCTTAACATGGTCAACTTGTTAAAAAACGAGTTGGACGTATGACAGTATTTCTGTGCTTGATGCACTCCCCTAGCACTCAAACTTGTATCGGAACATTTTTTATAAGTCTGGATCCCTGTGTCGTAACAGTGATCCTGTTCCTTTTATTAAGCGATTCTCCCAGAAGTGCACACCCGCGGCAAGGTGAAAGAAACGGCCCGCACACGCACCAACCGAAGAGCGATAGGACTATCCACTTATCAAGATTGGCTGCACGGTGTCAAGATGGGCTGCGCTGTGGGCCTGCAGCTGAGAAGTTGAGCTGTGTCTGTTTGTTCGTGGCATTTCAGCGATGGATGTTATATAAACGGTGGATATAACGCTGGATTTGGAGATCATTTGAAAATGATAGATGGCACGGTCCGAGTGCTAAAAGATGCAGTACATGAACTGCACAAGGTAAGTCAAACTAAGTCATATGTCTGTGTTTTGTTGGCAATCGGCATTTAACGTTATGTGCATAATGTAAACGATGATGTATTGTGTGCTCGTGCTGTAGTTCTGCCCCCCCTGCATGCCTCCAGCAGCTCGTCTTTTTTCGGCAATAATCGTACAGCTGTAGTTTTCTTTTATAACTGTGATCAAACTAAACACTCTTCTAAGATACGACGTATGAAATACTAATGTATAGGCACTAATGATGAATATGAGATAGTGTGTTTACCTCATCTTTAAACTCTGATGAGCTGTCTAAGTTCTAGACAGCACGTTAGGACATAATACGGCTTTCACCACGTTATTCGCCACGCAAGATAAAACCCCAGTGCTGTATTAGAGTGTTTTTGAAGACACTGAAAGTGTACATATGATGCTCGTGTTTTAACGTTAGGCCGCTTTGAGAGTTTTAGGCCACGCCCAGGAAGAATCAATCTAGCCAGCACGCTAGCTTAGCAGAAACTCCTACATATCTGTCACACCGTTTCCACTCTAGGACAAGCAACAAAAACAGTCCATTAATCTCAGAACACCGTGACCCCGTTTTGCTGTGATTTGTTGTCTAAATAGTTATTAAGAAGATACGTCGAAAGTTTAGCGCATGTTGGAGCGGGACAATTGATCCTCTGACTTACTGATCTCGACTGCTAGCCAGTTGAGCTAAGGAGTGAATCCAACTATTTAAAACGCACACAGATAAAGAGAAACACGTTGAGGACGGTTATTTGGTGTAAGCAGCTAAGAGAGTCAAGCGACAGTAATTATTTCAATAGTTTTGCCTACTTTCAGCCAGGGATCCTCCGGCGACGCGCTGTTTTCCGTCATTTTGGAATAAACAATGACGGGCTGTCAGGAACAGCGCCCTCTGGTGGCCATTGCTTCACTTGACTTCTGACCTTTACCACTGGCGCGTCCTCAGCTCCCGTCTGTCAGATGTTTACATTCACCGATTGATTTTCATGGTTATAACTTAGAAAACGTATGTTTTGTTTCACGCCATTCATAAGGACCTGCAGTATTATTATTATTAATAGGAAAAACAGAGCTTTATGTAATAAAGTACATCATTTGCAACAAAACGTGAAACCTATTCTATTCCTAAATGACCAGAAATATGATCTAGTTCTGAGATCATGAACATCACCGCTTTCAGCCATTCATTTCACTATGATTTCAATCTTTGACATGACCTTTGTCAATAAGGGCACAGAGAATGTTTTACATTCACATGATTTCATGCAAAAAAGCCACAGAGAAAAACACCAGCACACAAAATGGCTTTAGCTGTGTTTTCACTGACAAGGTCACAATGTAACTTATTGCATTGACTCTACACTACAGACAATTTTAATAAGCCACAAGCACTTTTGAAAAATATGTAGCCTACTTGCGTCGTAAAATGTTTCAATGTGAAAGCTTAAACAGGAAGTGCTTTTGGAGTAGTGTGATTACATCTTGCAAAAATAGTCTTTTATCCGATATAAAACCAGATATAAAGACCCACCTTTCCATCGAGATGAATAGTGTGTCTGTTTATGTATTCCTCACGGTGGTGCTCTACTAAAGGTTAACGGACAATGCAGAAAACTCTACAGGATCTTTTTGGAACACATGAACTCTTACGGGACAGAATCAAGCGTGTGCGTTTTCCGTAAAATACTTTTCATATCCTCGATTAATATGCAAAAACAATGGTGTCTAATTTGTTGGTTGAATTTTAAGAAGATGAAAAAACACTGGCACTATCATAATTCGAACCATCCCAATATTAAAATGTTGCACTGGCTTAACCAATGGGATGAGAGGAATTCTCTGTTTTCCCAACCAATGGTAAACGCTTGCTTAAAATCAATTCAGTGTAGTGAGATAACATGCTTTATCTTTTGTGATTCTAAATGGTTTGCTTCTATATGACGTCATCATGTAAGACAAGTCTATTTACTTCACAAAAGGATATCCAAAATATACAATTAACAGGCAGTACATAATCTACACAAGTGAAGTGTGTTATTTTTCACTTAAACACATGGCCAGATGCAAAGGCCTTCTAATTTTTCAAATACAAACATCTGTGACTACAATTTGACGCATCCTCCATTTCGTTCTCTCTCTCTCTTTCTGTAGGGCGAGGTGTTCAGGAAGCTGTGATGCTTCTGCTTTTTCTGTGGTTTCCTTCTGCCCGCACACTTGCTTCTCCTTCATTTTAGCAACACACAATAGTGTGTCTGGACAGGTGCCTTCATGTGAATTTGCCAACATTTGCATTTTCTGTCGAAAGACACTTGAGTACTGTTGATCGGAGGAAAGGTACGGACACACAGAACGTTTTGAGAAAGATGCTCCAACACTCAAGCAGAAGGCTGAGACTCGTGGATAAAGGCCCATTGGACCGGTAACCAGCATGTTTTACACAGAGACACTGGAGGAGATCAACTCTGGACTTATCTTGTCTTCTTTGTGAAAGTATAAACAGAAGTATCACTTGTTCCTATTTTTACCAAGCAAAGGTGCATGTTTTTCTTTCCTCCATTTTGAAAGCGGAGAATACTCAATATTTGGGGTTTTTCTATTTGTGAAGTGTGATCTTTCTGTACATCATTCTGGAATGGACAAGGTTACTTACATTCAATTTCCGGTCAGTTTTTGTTATTTCTAAGCTTTAAGTGTACTGAAAGCACATTCTAAAAGGGAGTCTGTGTGCTTCCACAAGTTCTGGACCGGACTGACCTTGAACACGTCAGTGTATTTTTCTGCCAGTGGATTGAGGAGCCATTTAGTATTGAATAGTTTTATTTAAGAGACTGGGCTTTTCGACTTGTCAGTGGTGGTTCTAGGAACAATATCCTGGAATTCCTAAGGAAGGCCGTGATGGGTAATGCAGCAGGTGGGGTGGAACAGATGGAAGGGCAGGAGAGCAAGGGCTCAACAGGTGGGATTTACCCCACTCCCTCCATACCCAAAAAGAAAAATGCCCCTCCAAAACTACCAATGCCCCCCGAAGAGGAGCTGGAAGAGCGCTTCAATGTGGTTTTGGTGAGTGAGTTATCCACAGACATGATAACATTCACAATGTTTATTTAACTCTAAACCCAAGACAATATTCCTATGAGGCAGTTAGTCACAAAGACTTCCTGTTTTAATGAAAAAAAACATGGCATGGTGCTAGGAAGTACATAAAGAGTTTGACTTTATTACCTTTTCTGTCTCTAGGGTTACATACAGGATTAGCTAGAGCAACAAACATATTGAAGAAGAACCTCACACATGCAATTAAATACAGTAATTCACTTGACATTTGCAAAAGAATTTGGGGGGGAGAATTCTACTGACATCCATCCAATATAAACATAATTTATTACCAAGATTGACTGTAACAGAATCGGAATACAGTAACATCAGTTCCACATGGTCTTATCATTCAGGAACTTGTAGTGGCGGTGTGACAAATTAAGACATTTTGTAAGAGAAGTCATAAGACCAGAAGAGGCCCTGTGTAACAGCCGACCTCACATTTGTCTGTAAAGGTTCACTCAAAAATGAAAATTCATTGTCTCCATTTACTCACCCTCAACTTGTTCCAAATCTGTGAAGACAGAGAAAGATATTGGAAAAAAATGCTTGTTTTTAAACAGTTCTTGCCCACCATTGACTGCCATAGTAGGAAACTTTTCTTTTTTTTATTGAACACAAAATTTGATATTTTGAAGAATGTAGGAAAGCAACCGGTTCTGGGGCACTTTTGACTACCATTAAAATTGTTCATGGTAGTAAATGGTGGCCAAGAACTGTTTGGTTACAAACATCCGTCCACATATCTTTCTCTCTGTTCATCACAACAAAGTAGTTTACACAGATTTGAAACAACTCAAGGGTTAATAAATGATGAAAGAATTTTTATTTTTGGGTGAACTGTCCCTTTAAGTGTAGTGTAAGACAGCAGTGACGTAATCTCATCAGTGTTTAACCACTCAAAGTTAATCCGTTATTCTCCTAAATGTGATGTCACCTTTTTTGGCTGTGGCATATCATTTTAAATGAACAAATCATATAAAAAAATATCTATAGGAACATTTTAAATTCTTTAATGACCAAAAACCATTTTGTGTTACTGGATACATACTGTATATGGTGTAAGCTCCACAGTATGGAAGTAATTTTTTCATAAATTTCTTAAACCCATTTATTTATTAAGTTATACGATAATAATGTAGCCGCCTTTTCCCCTTGACCACACAGTACGTACTCCTCCCAGCCCTACCTTGTTGTTCTTGCTGTTTTTTTCTGCTCAATATCTTTCTAAAACTGCTATTATTCATTTTGCACACAAGCAAAAAAGAAGACCACTCTCAAAGCGGAAGCTTCTTGCTGCTTCAGGAGGAAACACCCAAGAACACAGCTTTTCTAGACGGCACTTTACACCCCTTTGCGAAAAACCGCACCCTGTCAGTTTGCTTTACAGATGCATTTACTGTGTGACAATAAAAAGTTAAAGATGTTGGTTGCGAAAGTGTATTAGGTAAGGTTGAATAGAAACCTTTTTATAAAATTGATATTTGTATTTTAGCGTCGCAACCCTTTTCAGGAAGTGGCATTGCATCAGAGTGATGACGAACACAGCATGATGGTGATCTTAAAGTGTAAATTGAGTGCTGGGATATTATTGATAATAAGCCAGAGGACTAATTATTATCATAAGGTTGTGAAACCTAAAAAATAAGTGAGAGAACATTTAATTTGATTATTTTCTATAACATAATTACTCACTCAGATCAAAGCCCACTTTCCCCAAAACCAAACCAAGACTTCATATCTCTTATATGTAACTCTACAAAGATGTTTTGACAAGAATAAGGTTTTATGTCTTTACATTTAGACATCATTGGAGTTCATTAGATGTAAAAAATATTACGTCACTTTGTATGTGCTCAACAAGGACCAGGTTCTTGTAAATCTTGTAGGGTTTTTAAGAAATAATGCTTGTATTTTCTGTTACAACCATTGTATTTCATACAAAGGTTACAAATATTGTTGAGGATTTTAGAAAACTTCCCCCATTTAAAGTCCTTACAAAAAATAACATGCCCATTTCATCATTGCTGTATCTGAGGGACAGAGGTGAATAACTGTGGATTAATTCATTTGTAAAATATATTATTTAGTTTCAGCACTCAAGAATCAGTTTTGTAGAGATGAATGATCACATTTCCAACTGATCCGCTGCATTGATGTCGTGCATCTCTGTCCTCGGTAACATTTATGACGAAAGGTAGATGAAACGCTATCAAAAGTCTACATCTAATTGTCAAACCCATAAATCGCTGCAGGCATTAGTATTATATTAAACAGATTGGTATTATGAGGAATCGGCAAACCTTTTACTAAATGGATCTATTCGCGTGCACAACCCTGTTTAAGACAATTGACCTGATGCACAGCTTTCCCTCTAATCTCTGTTCCCAGAGCTCTATGAATCTGCCTCCAGATAAGATGAAGCTTCTCAGTCAGTATGACAATGAGAAGAAATGGGAGCTCGTCTGTGATCAGGTGAGTTGATAATCATTTTACATCTTGACATCAAAGCGCTCACTATCAATCATTTAAACCCTTTTGAGTTGTAACTCTTCCCCTCATTTCTCCTAAATGAGTAATTCATTGCATATTCTGAGCAGTTAAACAGCACATGTCTGTTGTGTAGGTGTGATATTTCAGGGACGTTGTCTAGTTGACCACATTTAGACATATCAAAACTTTGACAGAAATAGGACTGGAGAAGGGGTTGTTCTGCATACTTCTCAGAGAGACAATACACCCACAAAGAAAAGTTATATCATTTATTCATTTTATAAATCTGTATATGACTCTTTCTTCTTTTGAACACAAAAGAAAATGTTTTGAGAATGAGAGGTTTTGTGTCAATACAATTGAAGTCAAAGGAGTGTTTTTCAAAAAATCTTCTTTTATGGTTTTTTGGAAAATAGGCCTGACAGGTTGGGGAATTACATTGTAACCGATACATATTATCATCCCTACTCATTAATAAACCTGAATCTGTTATTCCTTTCACGTACTGTGGGAATACACTTAATATTCATTCAAATGGAAAATGTTACTTTTGTGCTTCTTTCACCATATATTTACAATGTTCAGAAAGTCATCTTATATCTCTGTTAATGTTTTTAAATATTTTTAAGCTTGTGTTAACATAAGTAAGGTCAAAACTGTGAGCAGTTGAACCAAGGTGAAACTGAGAAACTGTAGTGGCATGACGTCAGAACCTTGAGATGTTGAAGCAGTGGTTACGCACTTCCTGTGTTTATATTTGTGTCTCTATAACAACTGCGAGATGCAAACCTAAGCTGTGCCAGAGCCGTTGAAAAATAGAGTTGTTACACACTTTGATCTCGCCACCACATGGTCATGTGGTTCATGGAGCTCTCAATAGTTCCAAACTGTCAGCCTGTTTGAATTGGTTTAAGCAGGAGCAGCGGCGTAACTTTGTTTTGAAAAGTGGTGGGGACAAAGACGACACAAAAAATGCTTTTACTATTTCTTCCAATAATTGGTGGGGACAAAATTGACTTGACAAAAAGTGTTAGGGTCCCACCCGTCCACCCGCAAATTACGCCTATGAGCAGGAGAGACAGCGGAAGCAGCTGTATTTGCAACACATTTCACCAAATGCCAACACAATATATACACTGATTACTATGTTGATAAAATTTATGATAACATTTTGAGTTTAATAAGTTTTTGTGTTTAATTTGACTAGGAAGAATGTATAATGTGCAATACATTAACAGTATGCATGCATTCATCTGTTTCTTATGCTTCTATGATCATCAGTACATACCAATGCTAAATAATTTTAAGACATTCACATAAAAATGCACAAGTAATTTATCATCAAATAATCAATGATTTCAAGTAAATGCAACACAAAGAACGCTGAAAAATGAACAAGACAAAAATTTCAGTCAATCAATTTCATTTTATTATATAATTTATAGACCTTTCATTGAAAAATATAATTATTTATATATATATATTTTTAAATTGTATTTATACATTTATTTATGTTAATATTAATTAATATTCTTTCGGTTGTTTTGTAAGCACGACCATATATGGAAGGTCATATATGATCCTAACCTTAATCTTTGTAACAAAGTCCCACATGGCCAGTCAGTGATTAATTCATAATTTATTCAAATATTGGAGACTATAGAGTATACTGTGAGTTAATTAAATATGCGATGCGAGTAAACCATGCTGTTTAAGCTGTAGCCCTGCTTGAAATGAATAGATGCTTGGACCCGGAAACGGTATTCCTTACGTCTCAACTTAACAACCAATTAGAGCCCTCCATGACATGAGTTACTTCCACATTCCATTGTTCCAACGGACACTTATGTTGCAACTCTGTTTTTCAATGGCTCTGAGCTGAGCATGCCAAAAATGCAAGTTGATGTGGCATCTGAGGCACACAATCGATAATGTATTCTGAACAATACATCTGTAGTATACTGTATCTGACCCTGGACAACAAAACCTATCTTTTTCGAAAGTAGGATTTGCTGTAAAACATAAGCTTTCCAGTGACATAGGCTATGGCTTGTTAGGATTATATCTGGTCGAGATACAACTATTTAACATTTTGGAATCTAAGGCATCCTAAAATCCAAATATTGAGAAAATCACCTGTGAAATTGTTAATCAGAGGTGCAGTAGCAGGTCGCTGCTAAGAAGAAACAGGGTTGTTTTAACATTCTCCATTGGCTTACCGCTGTAATGATGTCGTGGAGAATAGAGGAGCCCGAAATCAGAAATTCTAAGCTTTACATAGATACCAAACTTCAGTGGGAAAATTCTCATATAGCGTGTAGCAGCGAGTGAACTTTGTAGGTGTGTTTCTGGCCAAGTTTGGATATATTTGCAGTAGCAAATTATCAAAATATCTTCAAGGAACATGATCCTTACTTAGAATAATATCCTTATGATTTTTGGCATTTAAAAAAATTCATACAATTTAACTTGACTGTTCATTGATTCTGATGCTTTCTGGGTCCATTAGGAGAGATTTCAGGTGAAGAACCCTCCCTCAGCTTACCTAACTAAAATCAAGAGCTTCTACCAGGACCAGGGTGGAGTGACACGCAGGGTCAGTTCAGTCAACTCTCTCACTTTCATCTCTCACACCTTCATGTTGTCTTTCATTTATGCGTCTGACATGTCAGTGTTGACACACACCGACTGACTTCAAAGACAAAGTTAACACAGTCAAAGTCTTGATGCACAGCAAGCGATTGATCATCTCATCTCTGTGATTTCTTCTCCACAGTTCAAGAAACGTGTGCAGGAGTCAACACAAGTCCTGAGAGAACTGGAGATCTCTCTGAGAACCAATCACATAGGGTTAGTGATTTATTTTGAGGGTCAGCCTTTTTCTGTTATTTATTTTTTCAGACATATTTCCTAACATGTACAACTGTAATACTTTGTTATTTTGTAGGTGGGCTCAGGAGTTTCTCAATGAGGAAAACCAAGGTTTGGATGTCCTTGTGGACTACTTGTCCTATGCTCAGAGCGATGCACCGTACGTTTATTCTGTTATTACTAATAATATTTATCAATACTATTACAGAATCAACGGTCATTGTCTATGAAGACTTTTTGTGCTGCTTCCAGTTCTATTTCTTCCGATGTAAACAGATTTACCTCATGCTGTTAAATGTAGTAACAACACTAAATAAATGCAACTGATGAATTTGACATGTTTATCAGGTTTGAGTTGGATTCTGTGGAAAATGGCAGCTCAGTATCAGATGGCAGGAGGCTGTCAGAGAGATCAGTGGAAGATCTGGCCAAAGCCGTCAATCATTCTGCAACACATGGGATGACCAGAGCGGCGCGAGCACTCACTGTCCGGTAAAAGCAGTACACAACACAATATACCGAAACTATAACTAGCTTGTTCTCATTTCCAGTACTCAAAGTTTATTTATTCTATCCCTTTCCAAACCAGCATAACTTCTTTGGCCCAGAGCAGAAAAACTCTTCGAATTGCTCGCATGGCCAGCCAAAGAGATGACGTTCATCTGTGCATTATGTGTCTGCGTGCTATCATGAATTACCAGGTATTTACAGATCTACTCTAAAGATACTAGAAAGGTTATTCTAGGAGAACCTGACCTGACTCATTTGTTTTTTTATGGAACAGTCGGGCTTCACGTTGGTCATGAATCACCCCAGATGTGTCAATGAAATTGCACTTAGTCTCAACAACAAAAACCCAAGGTATGTGGCTTTACGTAACTTGTGTGGGTCGTGGTGATTGTCAGTGGAGGTTGGTTATATACTGTTATACGTTGTGCATATGTCACGTAGGACTAAGGCTTTGGTGCTTGAACTGCTGGCGGCAGTGTGTCTGGTGAGAGGAGGACATGACATCATCATCTCTGCCTTTAACAACTTTAAAGATGTAAGGCCAGACACACACACATATACTGAACTATTTATGTAGGGTTTCTAGATGCAACACGCAATGTCACACATACTAATGTAACAAATGAATGGATGAACTATTGTAGACATAATATAGTCATTTAGTCATATAGTCATAAAAAATAAGTTTGCTATCATGCTAAACACTCATTTAATGTGGCACAGGTGAGTGGAGAGAAGAACCGCTTTGAGAAGCTCATGGAGTACTTCATGCATGATGATAGCAACGTAGACTTCATGGTGAGTTCTGACCACTCATTACCTGTTATGAAGAAGATTCAACTTCTGCATTGTTTTGTGATATTACCACATGTTATAATGTGACCACAGGATTCATGATTCAATGGGTTCCTTTATAGGTGGCGTGCATGCAGTTCATTAACATTGTGGTCCACTCAGTGGAGAACATGAACTTCCGTGTACATCTTCAATATGAGTTTACTCAGCTGTGTCTTGACCAGTATTTAGAGGTAAACATGCTGTACAGTTCACTAGTTTATTAAAGCATATCCACTTCATAGATAAACATATTACTGAATCACATAAAAAGGTATTCTTTTCTTATTTTTAGTTTATAAAAAGTATGTGAATAGCACACTTGAATAAATGTTATAACACTATGCGAAAGCAGGATCATAATGAAACTGTGCTTGATCTTTCTTCCTTAAAATTGTTTGTTTGTTTGTGGGTCTTCAGTCCCTAAAAGAGATGGAAAGTGAGAAGTTGCAAGTGCAGATCCAAGCATACTTAGATAATGTGTTTGATGTGGGAGCTCTGCTGGAGGATGCCGAGAATAAACCTGAAATAATGGAGCACTTCACAGAACTGCAGGAGACCAATGCAGAGGTTAAATACAAACATACACTGTGCGCACAAGCATATTTGCACATAATTATATACAGGATGTCACACATATGGCTAAAAGTATATTTTAAGTTTGCAATACTGACACCCACATGTGTGTGTTGTGTTATAGCTGAATGCCAGACTGCAGGAATATGAGAATGGAGCAGTGGAAAAAATGGTAGAACTGGAGCAGCAGCTCATGCAGTCCACAAAAGAGGCGGCACTGTTGAAGGTACCACAGTGCTTACACTGTTTGCATACTATCCATACTATATTTTGTTCATTACAAATCATACGTTTAAACTTTTATTAACAAGCATCCATCCATGCAACCCATTTGTTATAGTTTTTACTTTACCATTGTGGTGCATACTTTTAAGTTCTACTGTGGTAGAAGTCAAGTTTCAGCCAGTGTCCAACTCTAAACCTGTGTGTGTTTAACAGGAGAGCTTGAAAGAGTCGTGTGGTCAGGTCAGCACTTTGCAGCAGAGAGAGCGAGAACGAGAGATTCAAAGAGAGAGAGAACGAGAGCAGGAGCGTCTGCCTCAACCATCACATACAGAGAGAGAAAGAAACAGAGAGAAAGCGAGTGAAGAGGAGTCCAGACTGGAGCAGAAGCTGAATGAGCTACAGGAAAAAGGTTTGGTCCGTCTGCAGCGCACGGCATCTGGAAGTCTAGACATTGAAGTAATTCCAGTCGTCATAGAGAAAACCGTCACTCACACAGGTACAGGAATATCGGTTTATTTCTCTTCCTTAAATCATCAAGGCCAATATTCTTTTGACTTGAACTTCCCTTTAATAGTTACAGTATCAGAGCCTGCGGCACAAGCCCCGCCCCCTCCAGGCGCAGCCCCGCCTCCACCTCCTCCACTACCTGGAGCTGCAGAGCTTCCACCTCCACCTCCACCTCCTCCACCCCCACCCCCTCCCTCTGGATGTGGAGGTGCTCCTCCTCCCCCACCTCCTCCCCCTCCTGGTGGTGGTGGACCACCACCGCCTCCACCCCCGCCTGGCTTTGGGCCGCCACCCCCTCCGGGTGCTCCCCCTGCACCTGGAGCTGACACAGGTGAGGGGACAACAGTTAAAGAGAAAACCTAAAAGGAGCTTGCAATGACATTTTAGTCATGTTTTTTACCCATTCACACAGGAGCGAAGAGCCGGCAGCCAATACAAACAAAGTTCAGGATGCCTTTGCTGAACTGGCAAGCTCTGAAGCCCAATCAAGTGACAGGAACTGTGTTCAGCGAGCTGGATGATGAACACGTGTTAGGGGTACAAGCTAAATGCACAAAGACTTTAAATGCATTTGAAATAATGAGTCAGTTATTTGAATTAATTCATTTATTTATTGACTCTCACAGGAGTTGAATATGGATATGTTTGCGGAGCAGTTTAAAACCAAAGCCCAGGGTTCTCCTGCAGATATTTCGAAGCTCAAGATCAAGGTGGCTGAGAAAGCCCCCAGTAAGGTATCTCTTCTGGAGGCTAACAAAGCCAAAAACCTTGCCATCACCCTCCGTAAGGGAGGCATGAGTCCCGATGCCATCTGCACCGCTATTGAGACGTATGTATCTTTATCCCCTACAAAATACAGATAAATTCATGCTGGGTTTTTCTTTGCCTTTAATCATATTTTCTATTTGCATCCAGGTATGATCAGCAGTCTCTGAGTCTCGACTTTTTGGAGCTCCTGGAGCGTTTTATCCCATCAGAGTACGAGAAGAAGCTTCTCCAGAACTATGAGAAAGAAGGACGCCCAATGGAAGACCTGAGCGAGGAGGATCGCTTCATGAGTCGTTTTGTTAAAATCCCACGCCTCGCTCAACGAATCAATACCCTCACCTTCATGGGCAACTTTCCTGAGAGTTTGAAACGCCTTCAGCCGGTCAGTTGACATCACGTTATGCTAAAATCCCACCTCACAAGACATGAGTTTCATTTCAAATCCATCACTTTGTCCCACCTGTTTCTATAGCAACTGGATGCCATCATAGCAGCTTCCGTGTCGATCAAATCTTCGTCTAAGCTTAAAAAGATGTTAGAGGTGAGAAGCTCTGTCCATCACATTTGTTTTTAGAAACATTAATGCCTTCAAAGCCGTCTGAACTATCGTCAATCTCATGCTACAGATCATTCTGGCATTCGGGAACTACATGAACAGTAATAAAAGAGGGACAGCGTATGGATTCCGTCTTCAGAGTCTTGATCTGGTGAGTGTCGTGTTTTGATGTAGCACTTCAGCTTTGTGTACAATTCAATGTGAGGGATCAATATGAGTAGCAGCTTACAATTTTTTAAATCCAACTTAAAGGTTTCTTGCTCTCTATCATGTCTTCCAGCTTTTAGACACAAAGTCCACAGACCGATCACAGACTTTGATACATTTTATTGCAAATATGGTACATGAGAAATACCCTGAGCTGAACTCCTTCCACACAGAACTCCGCTTTATAGACAAGGCTGCAATGGGTAACACATATTTTCAAATGAAAAACATACGGATACACAGTGCAGATCAATGCTCATGGATTATCATTCACTTCTCTCTCAGTGTCTTTGGACAGTGTGCTACAGGATGTCAGATCTCTGGAGAGAGGAATGGAAGGGACCAAGAAAGAATTCCTGGTGCAGGATGACATTCCAGCGCTGAAAGAGTTTGTTAAAGCAAACAGTGATGTTCTCGATTCACTTGTTAAAGATGGCAAGTCAGCACAGGTGAGACCATTGAAGCATGCAGGCTAGCCACTGCAACACAAAGGAATTATTTACATGACTGATGCAAATCCCGTTCTTTCTCTTCCTCAAACAAGGAGGCCTATTTGTCTGTAGTCGAGTATTTTGGAGAAAACCCAAAGACAACGCAGCCGGCCATGTTCTTCCCACTCTTTGTGAGGTTTATGAAAGCTTACAAGGTGAGAGATTTACCATCAGTACTATTTATACTAATCCTGTTGGTTATATTAATATCAAGACAAACATATTCAAAGCATATCATCAAGTCCTTTGATCAGGTGTTTATGGTAAGGGAATTGCATGTATAATAGAATAGAATATTAAACAGACATGAAAAATGAGCAGCGATACATACAAAGTGCGAAGCTAACTGGATTGTTGCATATTAATGACTGAACAGCAAGCAGAACAGGACAACCAGCTGAAGAAGAAGCAAGAGAGTGCTGCAGAAGAACAGACAGCCCCCTCTCCAAAAAAGAAAGACAGCAGTCCTCAAAAGGTTTGACAATTCTGAAACTGCATATGTTCAGTTGGTACTCCCTATTGCCTCATAGGGAGCAAGTTGAGGGCAAATGGCCTCATATTGTTCATACTGTATTGGCAGCCGTGTTAAATAGACCATTTCTAAATTATTTTCAGCTCCGTATTTTTCAGACCTCAGATACAAAGGAAAAAACACTGTAAAAGAATGTTCATATTCAGATTTTCCATGTATAATGTTAAAAAGCGTAACTGTGATTTTTCAATGTGGAAAACATGTAATTTTACAGGAAAACAGCTTTTTTACTGTTTATTTCTGGAACCCCAGATGCCAATTATAATTATTTTTCATTTTTACTTTTAAACAACAGTAATATTTGTACCTGTATTGAGGTAAAGTTCAAATAATATATTTTATGTGATAACCAAAAAAAAAGGTTTTGTGATGGACAAAGCTGTTGGATGATTTTATGACATTCCTGAGGTTTGATTTAGTTGAAATTCAACAGACACTGGACTGGAATGGCCAAAATACACCTTGAAATGCTGTTTGCCATTAAAAATATGATGTATTCCAAAGTCTGTTCTCAAATCTCATATCTTGATGCAAATGAAGCAACGGTTAATCTCCATATTTGTCTTTCAGGGCCCCATGATGCCCAAAATGCCTCAGATGGATCTGATCGCAGAGCTGAAGAAGAGACAGGTGAAGCCACAGGTCACAGATGGGGCCATCGAGGGCATAATCACAGGTAATGATGCATAACAAAATCTGAAATTATATCACAATCACTTCAAATCACAATACAGCTACTAGCACGGAAAATATGGTACCTATTTAGTCTTTAACGAACCCATTAACCAATGCACTGGATAGGTATGCTTTGCAGTAAGCTTGTTTAGTCTTTACAATTCAAAGTTTGTACTCCGCTTTGGAGAAATATCAAAAAAAGACCTGTTACCAGTTATAGTGGCCGTGAAAGCTGTTATTGTCCTGGAAATTGCTCAAAATGATATTTCAATCTGAATGATAGGAGTCTTGATGTTGTGTTTTCAGATTTGCGAAATTCACCTTACAGAAGAGCAGACGGCCGGAGACCAGCTCCACGACAGGAAAACCAGGCATTACCGTAAACAGTGGATGGTTGTGTACATACATTCAAATAATCATTTATTTTTACATAATAAAAATATGTTCAGTCCATACATTTATCACACATTCTTATATGTTAATGTCTGTTAGATTCTTAACGTCAGAGAAGATCTTTTATATAGAACCCAACAAAACTGTAAATAATACAGCAAACAAATGTTTTAAACACTGAAAAAAATGATTATGTGCCTTAGTAGATTTTATGATTTTTTACTAAATAAAACCAGGTTCCTTTTTTAACAAGAAATGTGAGTTGAAATGGCGTACAAATCTTGGGAATAAAATCTACAAATTTTGGTTGTTAAGACTAAATTATTTAGTTTAAATGATTTTAATTGAACAAATTATTAATTAAATCCAACTCAGTTTTATAATATTAAATACATTTAAAGTGGTAAAATTAAGTTGACTTATTTTGTGTTGAGACTACATAAATAATTTTTGTAGATATAACTACCTTGGCAGTTGATCTTGCTTTTGATCCGACTGCATTATTTCGAGTGTGTTTCAGTAAAAAGAAGAAAGTGGTTTGTGTTGATTTATCTTTGAGATTTAGGAGAGTTTCTGTATTATTTTTAAGTTTTGAGTTCTTTAAGTGGTTACCGTTATTCAGAGGAGCGGTGCTTGTGCCTAGGATGAGGGGGGCACAACATTAACCATGAGGTGTGTTATTGAACAGTAACTGTGCTACAGAGACCACCAGCCACTTCTCACTTCACCATCTATGTTGTAAAAATTTGTATATTTCAATATGAAAGTAAGTGAACCGTGAAGTTTGAGTTAGACAGTTTTTGTTCAATGTAATCTTTTTTTGTTTACTTTAAATAATATTGACTTCATATTTCAACAAATGTAATGTATTTAATAAGTAGAATTAACTTTATTCCTGCTAATAAGTTTTACTTGAATTAGAGCAGCACATTTTGCCCAAAAAATATTTGTGCAAATTATTACGAGGATTTTATAAAGTATATTCTGCAAGTTCTTTTTGTCGGTGTACCTTCACATTTGTGCATGAATTTGCTAAACTAATGTGCACTGTATTTCAGTTTTTATTATGTTCTTTTCTCATTAAAATTATGCTAATGATATTGTAAAAAGCACCCAGAGAAGTCAGCAGTATTTTTATATAACCTATGTATTAAGAAAGGGGTTTGTATTTTAAATAAATTGGGGGAATTTGTACCGTAGTTACACATGCGTCCTTTATTACGCTCCCCCAAACCATACAAAGACAAAGTGCAAGTATTTTCGTAGAAGAGAGCTGTACTTTATTAGACACACAACCACAGCAAGTATGTACAAAAGGTCTCGGCTCTCAGTGTTGCACAGGAAAAAATAATAAAGTTACATTTCTCACAAAGTTATCATGGCATCCACACTGATAATTCATTTTTCTTCATTTATAGGTGTTTATATTTATATGCTTTGTATCTAGAGCTATTCTCTCAGTTGGTATATACTCTACTCTAGAGATGAGATGGTCACAGCATGGGTAAAGGGTTCACACCATCGCTGGTGTGTCAAGCTTAGAGTGGAGTCCTATGGGCTTGCTCAATCAATACAATAATACACACTCAGAGCTTACCCATCAAGTCACAGATTACAGGAAAACTGAACATGCCTGAGCCACATAACATCAGACACATCTTTATATATTTTTTCTACTTTAACTCTACAGCCGTGAACCTCGTTCTCTCCTTAGACTCTTTTTTTGTTAAAAACACGTAGATAACTTTGTTCTTAAAAATCATCTGCACCGTGCGATTGCTTTTAGAATGTACATGCATTGCTATAATCTTTGTTTTTATTATTTTTCAAACTTAAATATATTATTACTCCATTTTTTTAAATAAAACTTTTTTCTGGACATAACAATTTGGTAGGACTTTCTAATAATTAATGTTTATATTTACATGTTATATAGTTTGATCTTTTCTTTCTTTCTTTAGTAACATCCACACAATCATGTAGAAAACTCTCATTTAAGGGACTAAAGAGCTCTTGTAAAACATCCTACATAAAAGACACTCTGAATAGATTTGACAGTTGTTCCACCATAGACCATTTAACAAACAATGTGCTTTCTTTAGATTACTGTGTGTGCTATTGTCTTGCCCGGACAACTATACATTTTGAAGCATCCAGCTCATTTTGGAGGGGAATACATTTCACACTACTTCGAGTGTGTTGAGTATAACAAGAAACATGGCAGAAACGCTGAAGTTGTTTTTTCGCTGACCAAAGGCATTTGTACATCATTGACTAATAATGTGTGTTTATCAATAAGAGAACCTGCTGTTGAGCATGCAGCTGCATTATTCTCCACCAGAGGGCAGACAAGGGACATTTAAACTCTCAAATGTAGTTCTGCTGTTAAATCCATGCTGTCAGATTTTCCCAAAACAATGAGCAAGTTACATTCTCAGGTCATAATACAGATTAGAGCATCATAAAGATTTGCACTCAATGCGATTTCACCCAGATGCCATACATGTACAGATTTCTTGCACTGGTTGGTTGGATAAAGGACTTTCATATTCATCCAACACATTTAAAAATAAATCAACTCATAAAAACTATAAATAACAAAATTATTCATCTATGCTGGGTTAAGAAGCTGCTATACATTACATATCAACTAAGCTGTACAGAGGAATATTTTCAACTGAATATACAAAACACTCCTATGAATAAATAATTTTATAGTACGCTAGATATTCCCTCGTAATTACAAAAGCAAAAATATGTACAAAGAAATTGCAATATAAAAATCAACAAATGAGCAAATGATCAACGCTAATTTCGCATCATATATACTCAGAAATTTGTCAAATGAAAGCATGTAAATGTCTGAGCAAATGTTTCAAGACAGAGATTCTTGCTTTTAAAAGTGAATTTTACCCACTTTCCAGTGCACTGCAGGGCCCATCATTTCCCTGTTCGCATTTTTCTACCATGACTTTAGTTAGAGGATAGAAGGCTGACAGGAAGTGATACCATTCCTCAGCATCTTCATTCAAGCATGAAACTGTCTTCTGCTGTCTGAGGAACGCTAGCCACGAGGGGAATGTTTTGGTTTTGATCACTTGAGTGTGCTCTTTGCCGCATGAGTTGCCAGTTTTTCTCATTTGCTAGCAGTGCTTCTGGTTCTTAAAAAGCAGCAGAGCTGTAGTAAGAGCCCTAAGCCATGTAAAAATAATTTAGTTACTTAACATTTTGTGGAACAAGCAGATCGACACAAGAAGCCCACATAAACAATGAAGAAAATATGAAGAATAAAGTGGTGCCTCATCCCTAAGCTTTGTTCTCTTCTTTAATCAGACATAGTGACACATGTAAACACAAAGTCCAGCCATAGCATCAAGGGCTACTGCCATCATTTAAGAAGACAGCCAACGCTGGACCTCTACAACTCGTCGAGCTTCCCATGTGAGTCATAGCACATTCCCGACATGAATTTCTGGCCGATTTGGCTCTAAGACACGGAGTTACACCACTAATCTCTCCTCTGGCCATTCGCTCCTGACATCGACCGAGCGCTTAAGCCATTATTTTAAACCCTGCAACCATGGGTGATCAATTTCACGCATTCGCTTTATCAGAAAGCTGGAAAAATCTCCTCGCTCTCTCTATTCATCTTATTCTGTCCTCGCTCACCTTCTCGTGTTTAAATGATCAGGGCTTCCAAGTAAACCTGCAGGCTGTTACATTGACAAACACAGGAAACACAGCGAGGAAAAAATAAATGACTGTGTAAATGTCATACGAGCTAGAATGGAAATTTGCGGGCATATAAGCCTCACAGTATTAAAGTAGCCTTGGTATCAAAGTAGTTGATATTTATACCGACAACTTTGCATTCAGGGTAAGCAGAAAATAACACCCATGAAGTTCAAAATGACCAATTTGATTGGTTTATTAGGAGAGAGGATGAGTTGGAATGTTCTACTGCACAGATGTCTCCCACTCAATGGATCACGTCCCCTGGCATGACTGCCTAACAATTACCCCTCCATCTTCATGTTTTTATAACCCCTACAAAGTGAACTCATCCATCTGTTTGTGCATTTAAAATCAGACTTAATTCTCCTCAATCTGTCATGAAGACAAAGTTTGTGCCGAACATTTGATGATTGTCACACTATTGTACTTTTCCATATTAAAGTATTAGGTTCATGTCTAGCCTTTTAAACCTGTTGTGCTTGTGCAATGATCCCCACATTATCTAAAGCCTATTCATAAACAGTGACAGTGAAAAAAATGATGTTGTCAACACCCATTATATGCTCAGGCGATAAAAACACAAAAAAAGTCAAATGGTTCATTCGGCAGTGTGTGTGTGTGTGTGTGTGTGTGCGTTAAGGGACCGTATAATGTGCAACCATAAGATGTTCCATGTTAGTATAATCATAGCACCAATTTCAGTAATTTTTCTTCAGTTCCCAGAAATTTACATTAGAACGACTGATGCTGCTTTTCACGTTAAGGTTTTGTTGTTTTTAACATTCCATTCGTTGATATAGATAAGAGCAATAAAAACTCTGAACAAACACCGACTACTACAGTACTCACTTCAGTATCGATTATTGCGACTCTACTTGGTATTACATAGTCCTACAGTCTGGATTGTACACTTGATGGACATCTAGTGGATCTCCAGCGTGTGAGATTTGGCAAACAAATAGGGGTTGGGTAATGTGTCCTTCCCCAGGCCTCCCGTGGGTGGCGTGATGCTGGCTGTGTGGTGGAGCTGGAAACAGGCTGGTGTGAGTGGCCATGCCCATCTGTTGCTTTCTCTTTGGGGAACTGGCAGACGTCCGGGGTAGGTAGGGTCATCCTGGGATGTAAAATGGGACTGATTTCCACCTCAGTGAAGTTATTAATATGTGGTCAGAATTTTAGCGCCAGGAAACAAAAAAAAAGAAAGAAAAATGTTCTTGTACATCAACAGTCTCAACTTTATCTTTGTTTTTTAATAATCTCATTTCTTTTTTTAGGTATCCTGTATTTGCACAATGCATCCTACATGAGTATCGTTTTGAACTACTCCATTTCTGCTCTTATTCATTTTTGGGACTCACAGGCTTGGGCTCCGTCTTATTTCTCTCCGTTTCCAGGTTCATTCTGCAGATGGTAGAAGGTTTCTGGACAACTGAGGACAGACTGAGGGAGGTGAGAGTAGAGGGAGAGGAAGGGGAGGAAGAGGAAGTGGGTGAGGTTGGGGATGGAGGAGATCGGCCGTTGGGGATGGGAAGGGTTGAGGAGGTGAATTTTTGCTCTCGTTGTAAACGGTGTTGTCTGACAGTAGAGGAGAGGAGCAGGCCCTCGGCTGAGAGGTTGGATGCTGAAAGGCTTGCCAGCAGCGCTTTTGCCTTGTTGGAAGAGGCCGTCAGGGAGGACATCACCCCCTCCTGTGGGTACTCACGAAGCCTGGAGGGCAGTTGGCCGGAGAAGCTGGCAGCCCTGGAGCTTGCGAGGAGTAATTCTGTGGCTCGGGCTCTGCTGACGTTTAGGCTCATAGCCTGCGGGATGGGCGGTGAGGTCAAAGGGGGAGAAGAGTGGGTAGAGAAGAAAAAAGTAAAAGACATTTGTGGAGGTGTTTATGATTTTGTCTTCTTACGCATTAACTTCAACAATCTCAAAACTGAAAGGTTGATGAGTTTCTGGTGAACATGACAGCTGGATGATGTCACAATGTTGGTTTCTCAAATGTGTATAGGACTATAGTTGGGAGGAGAGGGAACCAGTATTGTGGGTTTCAGTCAGGAGATGCTGATGGAGAAGTGTTGGTGGACAAGCCTTGGTCAGGTTGTTTCGGGGTCGTTCACTGCTGCTCACTGGATCGTGGGGTCAGATGTGAACGTGGCCATGGTGGCGCAGGGAGCACATCGGGTCGACGGCCGATGGCAGGTAGCAGCACAAAAGAGGAAAATGTAAGAGGGAGGAGAGGATGGGGAGATGAAAACAAACACAGGACAACATTATTCAGGTTAGGATTTTCATGCATGATGCTAGCCTGCTAAACAACACTGTGGATTTCAGTACATAAGAGCAAATCCACATCTACCTTCACTGTAAAAATAAAGGCTCAACTAAAAATTTTAATAAAGAAGTATGAAATTCTGTGCTATTAACACAAATGACCAAAACTTACACATGTTGTGTTATTTTATATACTAAAATATATTTAAAGGGCCGCTAATCCAGAAAATACACTTTTAAATGTTGTTGAAACATAATTGTTAGTCATGTGATGGACTCTGTTGTCTCCGCCTCATTGATTTGTACACTGTCCACCATTGTTTTCATGCTGGACTACCTACTTGTGAGCTACAAGAATGTTTTTAAACAAACATGGTTTTTGTTGTTGGATGCAAGACTGAACATAAATCTTCATTTACTCCCGACAGTCGAGCCTCCGAAGACCGTGTGCATAAGTTAAATTTTTCAATGGACATCAGGTGAATTCACTTTACATTGGGATGCTTCACAAACGCATGTTAGTAAAATGCTGGATTCAAAATGGGTCATGTTTTCGGTTTTTAAACATATGACCCAATTGTCCTGTGTATTGTCGCTTATGAAAAACTTATGAAATGCGTTTGTGCATTCCCTCATAGAGAGCATGTTTTCCGTTTTTATAGGGCCCTATATTAAAACAAACGCAGACTGGAAGTTAACTGCAGCTCAGGCGCGCGCGTCAGATGAAACTATCTATAAAATGAAATCCAGCATGATTCCATATTACTCACTTGGTACACAAGACACAAGGTTGGGAATTATTGCACAAGATGATTATGAATAGACACCAGAGACTGACCACTCACCAGAATCTTGGTCTAGTGAGCATATACACATTTCCATTACCCTCCGTCAACCCCACACACACACTCTTTGGGTCTCCCTGTAGGACAGCGTGTGACTTAGACATTTCAAATATACAATAAGAGTTCCACAGAAACCCACTCAAACTTGAATCAGTTGGTGAGAAAGACAGATGGACAGCACAAGAGAGTGAAGAGGACAGAGACATGGTGAAGAGAGTCCAGAGAGCCCAGTTCTTTCCTCCTGAAGTGCCAATTATTCCACCCTGATTGAGCAGAAAAAGACTCTCCATCTCTCTCACCCCAATCTCTCTTTCCTTTAACCTTATCCCTCACTCTTATTCCCCCTTTCCTTCTTTTCTAAAACTGCGGGTCCACGCCTTTTCACCAAGCCTTATCAAAAGCCCCTGGAGAAGACAAACGTGGCTGGAGACTTAAATAGATTCTGCAATTGCACACTCAAAATAAACACATTTCCCACTTGGTCATTTTCTCAGCTTTTCTGAAATTGAAAAGCATATAGGTCTAGCTTTGTTTTGAATCATACATAAAATGAAAATATTTCTAATGGAGTGTGTTATACACAAATAAATAAAACGGAGCAAAGAGGCTGAAAGTTCAAAGTTCGGACTGAAATGCTTTCTAGACCTGGAGGGAATAAATGAACACCCGTCAGTGAACTAAAGCACTGTTGAGGTTCATTAAATACAATTCATAGGTTCTGGGACAAAATCAAATGGCTATTAAAAGGCCCCCCACGTTGAGTCATTAAACATTAATAAAAGCGAATCCAAATCCAAACTGTACTGTGTTTATAGGGATTGTAAATCAACATACACATCATGGACAAAATTACTAGGACACCCCTTCTAATACACATGTTTATCTTTTCCAGTAATTCCAATCTAAACAAATATTAATGCTATACCATACAATGCAACAGTTTGAGAAGGGTCTTTTTCTGTTTTGGAATGACAGTACCCCTGTGCATCAAGTCATGGATGGGTTTATGTGGTGAAAGGTGTCTAGCTGAATTTAGGTTTAGGGCACACTCGACTGAATCAATCATTTCTTTTTTAATCTGGCTTTGTACTGGACATTTTCATTTGGGAATAGAAAGAGTCTTGCTCGATGTGTTGCTATATAATTAGAAGCACATAATTCTCTCGAATATCAGCATATGCTGCAGCAATAAGATTTGTGCTCACGGAAATGAATAATGTACTCAAGCCTGTTCATTATAAGGGAGAGTCTCAAAACTTTTGTCCATATAGTGTATAACACGTGAAGAGACAGATTATCTTTTAAAGAGGAACACATGAATCAATACAAAACAAATCTATTCACATTTAGTCTGATGAAGACAAGGAAAAAGAATAGGAAGAAAATTCATCCAAGTGTGACTGTGTCTTTGTGGAGCAATGATGTGTTGATTTAGTTTTCATCATTGTAGGCAGCCGGGGAGAACAAAAACATTTTAGAAAGCAGACTGGAGGAGAAAACTAAATCAAATGTGGACAAGACCAACAGGCGCAGTAAAAAGCCAAGCAAACAGGAAAGCACAAATGAAACGCTAAAGGACTAGTTAAAATATGCGCATATACTGTATATGTTATATACTGTATATGTGCTCCTATGAGGGTTAAGAGAAAGGAGGCGTATAGCATCCACTTATAAAGAAAATAATGAATGGTTGTGCGGAAAAGATTAAAGCAACACCCTATTCAGTTTAACACAAGTGCCTATAACAGTAGATACACTCATCTGTAATTATAGTTGCAGTGAACTCTCTGATCTCTCTCTCTCTTGCCAATATCTGCCTCTGTGTTCCTTCTGAGGAGGATTTTCTTTTCTAATATTCATGGCCTGTTGAACAGGGGCCAGACTATTAAACACAGAGTGAAGAGATTTAGAGAACATCAGCATATCTAACTTCTCCTTACCTACAGCGCAGAGGCCCTCAGCTGTCCGTGTGTGTGTGGCTTCATACCTCTAATCCGTCGCTCAAACCCTCCCTGTGTCTCTTTCACCGCTCTAGCGTTCTGGCGCTCACGTTTTCATGTTTCCTCTCCCCACTACTCCCGAGCTGGCTTCCTCTCCGCTTTCTTTGTTCTGTTAGGGAGTTTTAAGTGCACTTTATAGTCCCAAATGCTCTGTGATTGACACAGCGATTCAGCTCTTTTCAAAGGGCCTCTCCCGGCGCTGCTAGAAAGTTTTCTCCCTGCCTCGCCTCATTTGTGACTAACGCACACAGACGGTGTTTGTTGTAACTCGCGCATCCCTCCTGTGAGTGTCGGCCTGTGCTGTGGGGTGTTATTGAAATACCTTCAGACGTTTCGAAACTGTTTCAACCGGATAATAATGCTTGAAGGTTTCAACTGAAATATGTTAATACTGTGTAATTAAACACAAAGACAAGACTGCATTAAGACCAGACTCAGACAGACGGACAGACAGACACACACTCATACCTGCTGTTGGCCCACGCTCTTAAGGAAGTCATCTCTCTGTTTGCTTGTTTTGTTTTTATCTGATCCACTTTGCTGCAGATGCTTCAGACGAGACAACGCCTTACCACCGCCGGTCTGAGACAGAGAAGAGAGGGGAGACAGATGTTCTGTGTGTGTTTTGTCATATTTCCAAAGTCCCATCCATTTCCGGCAATGTATTTGCTAACTTTCAGAGGAAGTGCAGGAGAAATTGTGTTCAAGACAGACAGGTTTACAGTGGGGGGTTTCAACAGAATGCATGCAAACTCTGACCATCTGTTTCAGCCTTTCTCAGACACATACAGTATGTACCTGTAACCTCTGTGTAAACAATTCAGAATTACTCTTTTTCCTTGACAAAAAATTGCTCCAAAGTATTGCTCCAAAACTATCAATTTATTTGTTCTTTAAAACACAGAGAAAGATAGTTGGAAGAATACTTGTAACCAAACAGTTCTTGGCCACCATTGACTACCATAGTAGGAAAATTTACACTGTTTGCTGTGAATTCTTTTTTTTTCTAGTATGGTAGTCAATGGGGTCCAATAACTGTTTGGTAACAAGCATTCTTCCAAATACCTTTCTCTGTGTTTAACAGACAAAATAAATTGATAGTTTTGGAACAACTCAAAAGTGATGTCGACAGAAGTTTTATTTTTAAGTCCCATTGAGTTTAATGCACAACAATGTGTAAAAGAACATGACGCCTCAAGTCAGGTTCAATCTGCCTCAAAAAACACAAGCAATAGCAAACAAAACTGAGGGTTCGAAACCAACAACATAGTAGTTAGGATGAATGATGCAATGCTGGCTTGCGTACAGCTGCGTGGGCAGCTCGCTGCAGTGGAAAACACAAGCGATATCATCCGATTCCTTCCTTGCTGTCACTCACGGAGATCAGCCCTGTTCTCAGAGGGGCTGAGTAATACACATGACGTCTGGTGGGGTGCTGCTTCATAGCGCACTCACTCAGAGCTGTTTTTACCCTGACATGTACTCTCCAAAGACGAGCGTGACTACCAGAGACAAATGCGAGAGCATGAAATGCTGCATAATGGATGCTACAAGATCATACTTGTGAACATGATCCTTACAAACTTTTGAAAATTAGTAAAATGCTTGATTTTTGGAAAGATTTTTTTTTTGTTGCTAAATGAAACGATCGAAGAAAATAGAAAAATCTCCAAGATCTACTGCTGGGACGGAGGTGGGAGGAACATACGCAGCACCCTTTTTTAGTTACCCTGAAAGTGCCTGAAGCACAACCTCATTTTATACACCACAAAAAATAGTTTTAATGTCCACATACTAGAGAAAGTAAAGACAGGAGGAAGTAATCGAATTGCATAGTAATTTTAGAAGAAAGAAGAGCAGTCTAGAAAGAAAGCGAAAGAAACTACAGAATTTATTGTGTGCGAAAGATACAATAACAAGTTTTTTTTTCTACAAAGTACAAACATCAGCTTCCTGGAGGCAAATAATTCATCAAAGTATTTGCAAAGACAGCATAAACAGATTTTCTAGTCGAAACACCCAAGGGAATAGACCAAAGACCTTCCACCGAGAAGAGAAAGAGAAAAAGCTTCAGATGTAAATAACAGAAGCAGAGACTGACGGCTGGATTGAACCTTGACTGTCGGTGTTCTGATGTGGGAAGGTTTGGGTGGTACGGGAGGTCTGTTTATTTCTCCTCCCTCTCCGGAGTTCTCTGCTGTGAGTTGAGTTTTTTTGGAACTGTTGACAGTGGAGGATCCCCGTGTTTGGGCAGAGGTGGGGATGATGTCCCCTGTGCTAGGGTCAGTGCTGAATTCCATCAGGCTGAGCTCCAGTTCTCGAATGGTTTCCTCCAGACTGTCCAGACGACGGTAGGTGCTGTGGCAGATGTCTTCTTTTTCCCCTCCAACGCCTTGGGTGCGTATCACACCGATGCAGGACGTCTCCGAGGGGCCGTTTTCTTGCAAGACTGACAATGTAGTTTCCGACTTTTGGCTGAGTGTCTCAGGCCTCTGATCCCTCATTTGCTCGTCTCTCGTCTCTCTCTCCGCCTCGAGAGAATCCTGAACCCTTGGCTCTCTTTTCAACGGCTGTTTAATTGCTCTCTCCCTTGTTAAGGGCGGCCAGGATTGGGTCACGTCTCCTACAGGAGCCTGCCTCGTCTGGGACTCCCTCTGGGCCACATTCAAGTCTTGTATTGGAGAGACTTTTTGGCTGGTTGCCAGGTCTTGTTTCCATAGCAACAGACTGGGGGTCCTCACAATGTGGCTGAAGTAACTTACTTTAATGTCACTTCCAGAGTTATTGTCGTTTATCGGCTGCGTGCCGTCCGACATTTGCTGTTCCGTAGACATCCCAGCCTCTGCCGAGTCTTCAGAAGGGGATGTGGGAAGGGAGTTACATTCGGTCAATACTATCTGAGGTACCGGAGCAGGAGATGGTCCACTCTGCATCTGCAGTATAGAAGCAGGATTTATACGTATAATTAATTTCTCAATGTGACTCATGGGTGTTGCTTCAGCTTCGGCACGTTTATGCCCCATGGGCTGATTTATATTAAATATTTTTTTATAGTTCTTTTTTGGTTACATGAAGGGCACATTTAATCTTGGAAACTGTGCCTTATCCTTTTTTGTGTGGAATTTGTAGTGTAGTTGTAACTGGGTAAAATTGTGCAACATGTGATAATTATTTTGTATTATGTGAACCTCAGGACTCAAGGAGTCTAGCTGTAAAATTATCTTCAGACATTGTGTGAAATGAACTCACCAAAGAGTCCTCTGTGAAATCACTGGACTGATCATGTAAATCACGCTGAGATGCAGTCAGCTGCTGGTATAAAAACATGTGTAGCGTGACATTCAAAAAATACAAACTTATACAGAAAACACACACAAATGCACACGTTCACACTTAAATAAAAGTATAAAAGTCAATTATTCACCCTAATGTGGTTCAAAACCTGTGCAGTGTGTTACACTTTTCTGTGGAACACAAAATATGAGAAATGTCTCCACAATGGATGTCAATGTTGTCATTTGGTTATCAACATTCTTTAAAATATCTTCTTTTGTGTTCTGCAGGAGAAAGAAGGTCAGGTTTGATATGACATGAGGGTGAGTAAATGAATGGATTTTCATTTTCTTGGGTGAACTAACACTTTAGTCATGAAAGTGGTTTACCTCTCTACTCAAATTAAAGACCACCATTAAGACGAATTCATGGTGTGAAGTGTGTGACACTCCATATACCATATAAAGTAAAACATCCTTTAGAATTCAACATACACTCCCACAAAAAACATGCACTGGCAGGTGTACAGTTTGTGTGGTGGTAAGTGATCTAAGAGCATCTTCAGGCCTTCAGGTTGAGTGCAGTGACAGTTTGGTGTCTATATCTATGACTATAGTCTTTAAGGGACACACTGAAAATTGGAAGCAAACTCGTGCCTGTGTGTATGAGTGTACACTAGCAGTCCACACTAGCTTGCAGAAGGGGCTGTTACCTGTCCAGCTGAGGGCACATAGGGGAACACCTGTAAACTAGAGGGTGGAAGGTTTTTCCTGGGAGAGGGCCGGGGGAGATGGGGAGCCAGATATCGCTCAAAGAGCTGAGCTCACCGGAAGATTGAAAAGCATGAATAAAAATACAGCATGAACAATTTTAGATACATTTCAAAATTTCTGCATCAAGCCATTTAATCTAGATAAAGGGGTGGGGCATATCCCACCATCATTCCAACACACTGCACCTTCTAACACGTTAAGGTTATTATTGAGTTAATGACATTGCTATATCTGTGTTATTATTGTGTGAGACATGGGTTTGTTTGAGATTCATTAGCTTCATTTGGTTTGAGAGAGAGGCCGTCATGATGTCACGGCGGCCTCCACAGGTCTCCACCGGGGTTTCAACAGACATGCAGAATAGGAGACATCTGCTTGCTTACCCTGTCATCCACTCAACCAGGAGAGCAAAATCTGTCCGCTTGTTGGTGTTAATGAGCCCTGCAGTCTGTGTAAGAATGTGTAGCTTCCCTGAAGCAAGTCAAGCAGGTTGAAAATCAACACAAGCACAGATTAAGTGCTGTCCCTCAGCAGTGACCCCCAGCTACCAGAGCTTTAAATTTAAACTGGGACGCGAAGAATGGAAGAATTTAACCTTTCTAACAATAAATCATCTTATATTGAGATTTGACAAGCCTTAAAGTTCACACAAAAATGAAAATTAAGTCATTTACTCAACCTTTGTAATCTCAAACCTGTATGACTTTCTTTCTTCTGCAGAATACAAAAGAAGATATGCTGAATAATGTTGAACAACGGCGGTACCCATTGACTTCCATTGGCTTTGTGTCCATACAATAGAAGTGAATGGGGGCCAGTGCTGTTAGGTTACCAACATTATTCGAAATATCTTCTTTTGTGTGCTGCACAAGAGGTTAAGTAAATGGTGAGGGTGAGTGTTCCCTGTGTATGTTGAAATGTTTTCATAAGAGATAATGGACAGTTAGCTGCTCATTACAACAAAATAAATCCTGCCAGGACTAAGCAGAGTTTCATTTGCGAAACGCAGGTTGTTTGCACATTACTTTATAACATGGCTACTAAACAAATAAATAAGTAAATAAACGCAAATGAAAGATTGATTTAAGTTATCTGAAATTATTTGGTGACAAGAGAATGACTTGAGTGCTATAAGAAGCATAATTGGAAAGGACAAAGGAACTGGTTGTCAGGGACAACCAACAATCATCCATGCAGCTTAATGGTCATTACAGAAAAGTATCTGACCGTGGAATGATATGATTGACCAATTAGAATTGGGTATTCCAGCTGGACCTATATATAATAAGCTTATTGGCTCTACATATAGCTACTGTATATTAGTCACAACCCGTATCACACAATGTACTCGCCAGTGCTCAACCAACAGCAAGACAACACTTCACATGAGCTCTGCAAAAGACTCTAACCACTAATTTAAGCGTAATTGGTCATAAGCCAAAGAGCACAGAACGAAATTCAGATCTCCTGCCTGTTAATGTGTACTTAATGAATGAGCGAACCAGCCAGCCGGTAGCTCCCACCAATGTGTGCGTATGTGTGAAGATAATTGTAATGCTCAGTGGGTGTGCAGCAGCCACATCTGGTCCTCTTGACATATGGACATTAATCACAACATTAACACTTTTCCTGTTAGGGAAAATCTCATGTGTCTCCTCAGGTAAGATATGTGCTCACCTCCAGCTCAGATGCTAACTTCTCCTCATCGCCATCTTCTCTCTCTCCTCCAACGAAGGTTGGGGGAGTTGAGGCCGGCCGGGGGGCTTCAGATATACTTCTTCTCAATTTCACGTGAGGCTTTTGAGACTCGGTCTCCTCTGATTCGGCTTTCTGTGTAAACATGTTAGAGAGGAAGATCTTGATGTGGTATGTAGCAAGATTGGCCTAAAAGTTATTGGAAAAAATGTAAACGAAACGATAAACACAATGTTGTAAGTTATACAGAAAGAAGTTTTATGCTCTAAAATTATAATAATAAATAAATAATTATTATAATAATAAAAAAATAAAATAAATTAATCTTATATAGCAACATAATAAATAAACCAATAAATAATAAAATGAGAAGAACATTAAACAAAATGGCTCAAATCTAACTAAAATGAACATAAAAACAACAGAATCTGAAAATAGAAACTAATTTGAAATATGAATAAAAATAAACGAAACTAAAAACAAAACTAGAATAACTCTGGTATGTATATGTAATGAAATGTTAACCCAGACTAAAAAAACAAGCAGTAAAACAATACAAAAAAATAATGTATTAAAATAGAAAAAATTTGGAAAATCAGTTGAAAAAAAGAAAGAGACAAAAATAATAATTTTGTCACCATTTACTTGCTCTCGAGTTGTTCCAAATCGGTTTAAATCTCTTTGTTGTGATGAACACAGAGAAAGATATTTGGAAGAATGCTTGTAACTTAACCATTCTTGGCCACCATTGACTTGCATAGTAGGAAAATAAACAATGGTAGTCAAAAGTGCTCCAGAACTGTTTGCTTCTCTACATTCTTCAAAATATCTTCATTTGTGTTCAACAGAACAAAGAAATCTACAAAGATTTATTTCTTACTATGGTTAGTAATCTTGACCACGCAGAAATTAATAACAGTCATTAAATCTTAATCTAAAGTAATCACAAGAAAATCTCTTGAAACCAACAGAATTTCCCTCAGGTCTGACCCACAAGTGATTTATAACCATGGCAACAGCAAAGCGATAACGGAAATGTCAACCATGACTTATACACCGGCAAACACAGAAGACTTTTATGACATGCCTGACATTACAAAGACCCTACACCAAAATCCCAAATAAAAGTGAGGTCAAGTGTCTATCTCTTAGAGCACCAGTTTGCATGCGTGTGTGCATGATCGCGTGAATACACCTAAAAATACATGTGCACGCATAAATAACACGTGCCCAATCATTTGTATGTGTAAATCACCTTTATACTCTTCCCGGGAACAATGGACTCTCCGCTGCGTGTAGTAATTCCGGGTGAGGAGGGGAAGCTCCGGCGGGGAGGAGGAGGAGGTGGAGATTTGGAGGGCTTCTCCGTTCTGTATCTGGCGACCGTCAGCTCATCCGAGCCCCGTCTGGACCCTCCGTCTTTACTGGAGAGTTTATGCTGAGGTTTATTAGGCCTGTGTTCGGGTGTGGCATTGGCGTTAGTAGGGCTCTGGTTCTGATATTGGTTCTGGTTTTGGTTTTGAGCGGGTTTGATCTGCTTGGCAGCAAAGTCCAAGTCTGGAATGGCCTTCATGAGCTCAGCCTGAGTCTCCTCCAGGAGTCGATTAATGTCCTGAGCACTGTACTGTGTAAGACTCGCTCTCTTTTCTTCCCAGTCCCTCTCTGCTGCCTAAAGACAAACACACACATGACATTTAACAACAAATCAATGCCTATATAAGCAATATTTCTAGAATGAAAAAGTTTTACACCACAAGACACATTTAAACATACATATAAACAGTTAATGTGATCATTCCTCACCAGTCTCACTTCCACCGATGAAGCTTTATCAGACCCTCGACCTCCTAGCTCCTCCAGGCCCCGCCCCTTTAATGACCCCACCCCGTGAGAATCTTTCTCACGTTGTGCAGAAGGGTTAGAGTGGGTGTGGCTGTGGCTGTGGGCGTGGCTTTGACCAGAATGAGGGCTCCAGTTAGCCAGACTGGTTTCATTCAGGTTCAGAGGTGGGCTCGTGGGAATCTCAAAATCGGTGCTCTTCCTAAACTCCTCCCCTAGTTTAGGGGAGGGGCTAGAATACTCATCAAGGGTTTTCCACACACCCTCATTCACCTGCCTGCGTAAACCAATAAACATCCATCAAAACCATGCAGAAACCAGTCGAAGGTGAATGAAATTAGATACAGTTTGGATGTGTGGGTGTGTTAAAAGCATTGTGGGCGGTCGGAGAGTGTTTGTTTACCTCCTCAGCGTGTTAAGAGTGTCTGTGATGGATCTGCAGCGTTTCAGAAGGGCATCCAGCCTGTGCGGTTCCTCTTTCAAGAACTTCACAGCTTCCACTTCCACTCTCAAAACCACCCGCATTTTACTCTGCAGTCCAGGGAATTGATCTGAATGAGAGACAGAAGCAGAAAAACACACGGGTGAAGAAGTGACAGAGAGTCAATGAGAGCTGACGTTTAAGTGTGTGTGCGTAGTTTGTGTCTCACTCTTCAGCTCTGTGAGAGTCTCTCCAAGTTTCCTCAGCAGTGAGGTCTTCTCCTCCAGCTCCTGCACGGTCACGTGCCGGTGATTGATAGATATCTCCTTCTGGATTTCTTCCACTGACTTTTCTAGATCACTGTTAACACAAGCATCATCTCATGACTTTCTTTCGTAAACCTTAGAAAATAAGGCATTAACAAAAATGTACCCCTGTGTAAGCAATGCTGATGTTCACACATTTCGATGGTTCAGAAATGTCAGTATGAAAAATCCAAAGCCCACCTCCCTGTGCCGCAGCGTCAGGGCATATCTGAATAAGTGTCAGTACAGCGGGATGTGTAAAAACATAATGACTGAGACGCAGTGCAAGTCTTTACACTCAAAATCCAATTTAACCACGTCAAATAAATCCACCCCCTGCCAATAGTTTGTTACAACAGCACCCGCTAATAATTAAATCACATCAACTGGCTGTTAGCTATACTTAATAACCACCATAAATAAAAACCAACACAACCGATCTAGCGGAGAGCTGAAGAGGTGGATTTAGTCACCCCTGCTGCTTTTAATTGGTACAAAATAAATCAATGAGATTTGCATCACATCAAATGGTAAGGCTATGTGTGTGTATATAAGACGCACTGTAGTTGCTGTATTATAAGTTCCTCTTCGTTGAGATATTTGAGTCTCTCCTCTTCCACCAACAGGCGTTGTCTCTGTAGAGGGTCTTCCTGTTTCCTCAGGGCATCAGAGAGACGTAGAGTGAGCTCCATCTCTGTTCTCTTTAACAGACTGCGTATGGAGTCCTGGTTCTGCAACTACACACATACACACACACATTGTAAGAATGACCCGTTATTGCTGTGACTTACAAAAGTTGGATATGTTCCTGGGCTGTCATGATATAAAAATCTTCCTTCATTGTAATCATGGCCAAAATAATTCACGATGAATCAAGTTTTATTTACAAAGTTAGGGAGGAGCACGTCAGATAAGCATCTTAAACTATCAAAGGTGGACCAACCCATCAGGGGTATAATTCCCAGACAGTTTCCTAGCATCCCTCACACATCCCCACACTTAAAATCTCTTACTCTGGGTTATGCATAACCTTTCCCTATCTATTATATGTAAGTGTGAACACGTGAATGACATTATCATGAAATCTAAAGCAACATCATGTTAAGAAACAAATGATGCCATCAGTCAAAGATCACTTTTATTTTGTGTATTGTCTTTTGTTTAAGTCAATGAAACACAACCAAAATACAAATATACGGCAGAAAAAGACGTTTGTAATCATAGTGACTCTTTATTTGAATGAATTTACGATATTGCGATATGTTTATCATATCACGGTTATTGGCAGTACAGGTAAATTATGACACTCATAGTTGACATCCTTCACTGTTCAAGAACAGCAAACATTTCAACCACCCACTGCCTTTCAAAGATGAGGTTTAAAATGGTAGTTCACCCCAAAATAATTTAGCCCCCTTATTGTCTATTCACAATTCACCAGTTGCATTTCACAAGTCATATTGCTTTTTTGTATGAAGCACAGAATTAGAAGTTCTCGCCGTTCTTTTTTAATTCAACAAAAGTGGAAAGGGACATCAGTGTTCCTGTAGCTCAATTGACAGAGCTGTGTCAGAGGTACAAAGGATTCCTAGGGAACATGAATACTGATAAAACATATAGACTCAATATCCTGTAAGTAGCTTTAGATAAAATCTGCCAAAGGCATGAATGTAATGAATATTAATGTGAGAAGAACATAGTAATGTTTTAGACATATATGACCCTTGACAAAAAAAGTTTTTTTGGTCAATTTTTGGAAATTAAGATTTTTACATCATCTTAAAACTTTGTATTGATGTATGGGGTTGTTAGGATAGGACAATAACTGGGATAAGATACAGCCGTTTAAAACTCTGTAATCAGGAGCACTGTAGCAGGCCATCCTCTCACAAAAATAAAGTTTTTATATATTTTGGGTAGGACATTTACAAAATATCTTCATGGAAAATGATCTTTACTTAATGTCCTGATGATTTTTGGCATAAATGAAAAATCTATCAATTTGACTCACGCAATATATTTTTGTCTTTTACCAAAAAAAGTAAAGTAAATTTACATGCTACTTTAGGCTTGAATAAAAATGTCACCAAGTTTTAGCCTCATGGCATCATAAGTGAATGGGACTTTCTTCTTGAGGAATATTGCAGGTGAAATTTATAACACCACGTATACTTTTACTTCCAAGGGTAGAATGGGAGTGAACGGGGAGCATTTTTTGAAGCTCCAAAAAGTTTATACATTGATCAAAGTACAGCTCGACATGTCCGTGGTCTTAACAAAGGTCAGAAAATTCAGTATTACTACTGTAATAATGAAAATGCTTCCTACATGGTAATCACCACGCTTACCAGCAGGAATAGAAATGTCAATGTATATCATAATGCGATAATTTATTTTATAATTTTACTAACTACGCCTAAATGTAAGTAAAGCTGATTTGCAACAATGGCAAAAGCAATATGTAAATATAATTGAATTGACTTGAATTTTTTTCTGAATAATCCCCTTAAAGTCCCAGTGAAATAAAAAAAATACAATATACATTTTTTCATGAAATATTGCAGCGTTTAGTGTAGATAGTTTACCAATGTAGGTCATTTTCGTTTCAAAATTTGTGTGCCCTCATAATCTGAAGTTAAAATCTGAAAATGCCCTTCCTTCCTGTAATGACTTTCCATCTTAAATGACGTATGCTAGACAGTTTGGGAGGAGCATCCGTTAACTCCTCCCCTTCAACTGTCAGTCTGCTGCTAGTTTCATTTAAAAATGTAATGGCTGTTTTTATACATCCAATTTAATCGCAGAGAAAGATGAAATCCACGCCCACATTTTTTCTTATTAGAAATTCCATTTCACTCGGAAACAAGTCAAAATACGGAAGTAAAACGATTGAAACTTCCAGTTCACAAGGACTTTAAGCATCATTGGCTTTTAATTATTCAACCAAAAGTATTTTCTTCAGGTGTACACCATGTTTTTTGATTTTGATTTTGATTCAATTTATTGTCATTACACACATACAAGTACAGTGCAACGAAATGTATTCACATGTTATCACAGTCCCAAGTGAACATACTCAAGCTGTTTTAAGTGTCTCATAGTGGAATATGCAGCTTTTATGGATGGTTCTGCTGCTTTGGAAAAAGATGATAGAAGATCAACTGTTACCATATATCATAACAAAGCCTTCACTATCAGACATCTCATAAATGCGTACGTCTATTTAACATTGACCTAGCTTTGACCATATGCGGCTGTCACATTGTCTTATTGCGAGTCAAGTTATGATATTATTGAATGCAGAATTCTCCTTGCTAAAGTGCACATGTTGCGTATATAACTATACACACTTCCTCCTTTATAGCGTATCTCTTAAATGCTCTTATAATCTCTTGTGAATGTGGATCCATGTCCTAAGTTTATTCAGTAAAAAAACAAATGTGAGGGGTTTTGTGTAAAGAAGTTAGAGTACCAAACATGGCCATTATTTTGTGATGTGTAAGCATTCTGTAGACCCTGTTTGTTTGCCCTCAAAGGAATACCCGACTGACTTTGTCATTCTCAGAATAGCCATAATGAGAAAAGTGTGTGAAACGGTGTTCCCTTACACCCTATACTATATGTACATTCCAATAGATTTTAGTGTCGTTCCGCAGGGGTTCTTTCTCAAGCAGAATTATTTATGAGCCTCATGCATAATTCAACATATCCATGTCTCCTAGGTAACAGGATGAGGGCAAGGGCCGTGTCTCCAGCTCTGGCATTCAGGCAGGTAATTTTCTAACTCAGCAATCTGCTGTTGTCATGACTCCAGAGGCTTGGCTCTCGACACTAAAGCAACTGACACTGATCTCGCTATCCTCTGTCTGCGGACCCTTTACTTTTTGTTTCTTCACCCAGGTGCCTTTTTCGTTTTCAACAGTGTTTCTGTAGCTCAGCTTGCTGCATTCTTATTCTTTTCTACTTGACACTACTTTTGTTAGTTTATCATTCCCAGGTGAGATACGGGTGTTCATGAATCACACAAGCAGCTATCAGCCCGTGTTCATTTTTTATTTAAGCGCTGCTGGCTGAAATAGTTGACTTGATTTGAAGCCAGACCTGTAGCGCTCTCTATCCCCCCTCACTCTCTGTGATGTGTCCCTACTGGCCCATACCATCTCATCATCGAGTATAACATTAAGAGTTATTGCCTGCCCTGCAATAGAAGCAAATCACACACAAGAGCAGGCCAGAAATTAATGACTACTTCAACACATGCTCACATACACAATGTAATAAATTGCAGGGTTGCCACACTTATAATTTATGATGATTGTTTAAGAGATTATATTAATCGTTTCCTACAGGATTTCAATGAACTTGAAAATATCTAGTTTTTAATATGACCTGTATAAATATTTATTTTAAGTATTTTTAGTTTGAAACGAATAAAAGTGCCCTGACGCGTGTCCACACCAACACATTAGGAAACTTATCTATGCCAAGTTATTGAGAGTTTTTGTTCACAACGATACGCAATGAGCTACACTGAGATCTACAGCCGATTTCAAAATTAGTTTTGTGAATTTGCTATTTATAGGTGTTTAGGTCAAATTAAAATGTTAATTTTATTCTATGAACTACTAACAATATTTCTCCCAAATGTCAAATAAAAATATTGTTTCTATTTGCATTTATTTGCAGAAACTTTTAATTGGAGAAACAGGTCAGAATAACAGAAAGATTCTCTGTATTTGTGAAAACTCAACGAAAATCACAGTTTCATGTCTCTTCTCGTGCTGTCAGTCTTTCACATTGCTGTTGGGTGACTGTTAAAGACACCGGACTGGAATGACCACAATACATCTATAAATGCTGCTAAAATCATCTGGAATGGTAATTTAGAAATTAATATTTTTGGTCATAAGCCTTTAGGAATTATTTTTAAAGGGAATTATAGGCTTCTGTCATTCTGTCATGATTCTCGTGGTGAGACACGGAGAGAGGACCCAGGTGCAGACAGCGGGTAAGGGGTTAACAGATAATTTAATAAATAATAAAACAAAGACCCACGTGGGGGTAACATAACAAAACATGACAATATAATAACATGACAAGACTAAAACTAACTACACATAAATAAACTTTAAACATTAACACATGACTAGACTGACAAGAACTCACCACACAACCACAATGAACCAGCACAAGACAGAAGACACAAGGGCATTAAATAAGGGAGCAAATCAAGAGGGAGACAGGTGTAGGCATTAATCAATAACGAGGTAACAAGAGGATGGGAACAATGACGAGACCGGAGAGAGTATGGAAGGCCATAAGAACAATAATTGTCTCTCTCCACATTTAACATGAGGTTCTGTCATGATCCTGCCACTAAACCAAGAGAAACATGACATGATGCAGCAGAATCATGACATAAGCCTCTCCTAAAGGAGCAGCAACCTGATGCTCCTCAAGGCACAAACAAGACAAGACAGACTGTGACAATGGCAACAATACAACATGACAATACAATAAATCAAAACGGGCAAGCACAAGAGTCCAAGGGAAGGGGCACACAAGAGTCCAAAGGGAAGTCCAAACATGGGCAGACACGGACTGGGTAGCTCCGGCAGACATGAAAACACTAGCCGGCAGACATGAACAGGATGGCCGGCAGACACGAACACGATAGCCGGCAGACACGAACAGGAGAGCCGGCAGACACGAACAGGATGCACTGGGCTGGAATGGCCGCATACACCGGGCTGGAATGGCCGCATGCACCGGGCTGGAATGCCCGGCTCCGCCAAGCAGGAAAGCCCGGCTCAACCAGGCGGGAATGCCTGGTTCCGCCGGGCGGGAGTGCCCGGCTCCACCGGGCTGAAATGCCCGGCTGCACCGACCTGGATGCCCGGCTGCACCGACCTGGAATGCCCAGCTGCACCGACCTGGAATGCCCGGCTGGGGATCCTTGGTGGCCACAGGATTCCGGCGGCTTCGACCCTGGAGGGAAGACCGGCGGTCTCAACCCTGTAAGGCAGTCCGGCGGTCTCGGCCCTGAGCAGGAATCCCGCAGTCTCAACCCTGGTAGGGAGTCCGGCGGCCCCGACTCAGGAGGGAGTCCGGCGTTCTCGACCCAGGAAGGGAGTCCGGCAACCTCTAACCCTGGAGGGGAATCCGGCAGCCTCAACTGCTGCCACAACGATCCCTCTGTCTGCTGGGTCCGATTATGGCTGGTTCATTCTGTCATGATTCTCGTGGTGAGACACGGAGAGAGGACCCAGGTGCAGACGGCGGGTAAGGGGTTAACAGATAATTTAATAAATAATAAAACAAAGACCCACGTGGGGGTAACATAACAAAACATGACAATATAATAACATGACAAGACTAAAACTAACTACACATAAATAAACTTTAAACATTAACACATGACTAGACTGACAAGAACTCACCACACAACCACAATGAACCAGCACAAGACAGAAGACACAAGGGCATTAAATAAGGGAGCAAATCAAGAGGGAGACAGGTGTAGGCATTAATCAATAACTAGGTAACAAGAGGATGGGAACAATGACGAGACCGGAGAGAGTATGGAAGGCCATAAGAACAATAATTGTCTCTCTCCACATTTAACATGAGGTTCTGTCATGATCCTGCCACTAAACCAAGAGAAACATGACATGATGCAGCAGAATCATGACACATTCATTCACCCTTAAGTGTCAAACTATCATCAATTTAAAAAAATTAAGATTTTAATGACTTTATTATTTTATAAATTTTTCCTGACTTTCCCAGGTCTGAAAATCACAGCTACATTTCCATTCCAGTAAAATTCTGTGTAGATGCCGTACATCCAGAACTAGCAATCAATCCTATTGAATTCGTCAGACTATGTGTTTCCATCCTTTCTCTCTTTGCTTTGCTTTGCTTTCAACATACTCCTAAACTCTCTTTGCACCTCTTTCTCTCCATCATCCCACATTCACTAACACAAACATTCCCTCTATCAAACTTCTGTTCAGCCTGTCACCCTCATTATCACCATGGCAATCTGACAGCTGCCTGTACATGGAACAGTTTACACGCCTTATGTATTCATTTATTTCATACATTTTGCAATATTTCAACATCAGATTCTATATCTATCCTGCTTGTCAGAGATGCCTAGGGATATGTTGCTCCATATCTTTAAAAAAACTGACATTTTGACAGATGCTGTATATTCCTGACTAAAATAGTTTGGTATATGAATGTTATTGTTATGTTTTTCTTTGCCGTGGGAGTTCAACTCCATTTTCTGTTCTTTTTCTCAGATTCTCCTAGTGTCTCTTTATCGTTTCGGTTTTACTTGCATTCTGACCCGTACGCACACTGTTTACCTTGAAAACACCGGTATTTTAATGAGCGTTGTGAACACAGAATTTTATCATTCTCACAGTGCCACTAAGAGCAATGGAAAACCATTAAAGTCATCCCAAAACACTGTCAAAATAAAGGGATTCAATCATTTTTGATCAGAAAATGTATTTTTCCTCACTGAAACATGCACAAGCAATGCAATATGAATAGAACCCAATAGAAACCAAGTGACAAATTGTCTTGACATGCCATGCTGTAGACCGTCGCCTACGGTGGGGACAAAAGTGATTTATCACGTGAAACTTTACAGGGTCGTGCCAGATTAGCATACAGTGTTTCGATATAAGTGTGGTGTGGTTGTGCGGAACGTGTTACCTGCATTTTACGGAGCTGTGTGAGCTGTTTGCGCAGATCAGTGGCGTTTTGTTGCAGGTCGTGCATGTGAAGGTGCATCTGTATCCTGGAGACGGTTGAGGCCTGAGAACCCCCAGATGAAGGTGGAGGCATCAGAGCCAATGGAGCAGATGGAGTCAGAGCTATCAACCACAGCACAAGACAAAAAGAGTCAACACTCTGGGGTTGTACTGTCATTTAACTGTTGTCACTTACCCATCTGCATCTTTTACCCCGGTGTTGCTCAATCCAGCTACTGGAGATCCAACCAACTAACAAATTTTGTTAAACACACCAAGGCCAACTAGGGAAAAGTATCCTGCTTTGTGCCTGGTAGGCTGATATACTGTAGACCCAAACCTACTCCTAAAACCTTATTTAGTTCATCTTGAAACAATATGATCACCTAAGACCGATTTATAAGCATACAAACACAGGAGAGTGTTACAAAGTTGCGTAGCAGAAATACAGTACAATACTCATTCTTTATATCGTTTCCACCTTTCAGAATAATATTACAACTCATTGAAACTTTGTTATAGCACATTCGTAAATGTTTGACCAAAAGTATCTAAAATAAGTCAAAACTATGTTATATTTGAGCATATTCAAGCTACCATCCTTTGACTGGAATTTGCTAAATTGTTCAGACTTGACTTGACTTCTCTTTTATTTTATCATTCAGCTTGTTGAGGACTCAACCTGGGAAGACTTTTAAGATGTATTGATGAAGTTCTCAAATATTCAGGGCTCCTATTGGCTGTGTTTCCAAGTCATACATTGCAGAAACTTTGTCATCCATTTCAACGTTTTCGATTAAATAAGATTTTCGTCTTCTAATGAAAGTCTAGTATGACACTACATTAAAGTTCATCAGCCTCTGAGACACAAAGCCTTGTACCCTGTGTGTATCAGCAATCCTAAACCTTTGTATGCTGCATACTGTATTGTGTGCTTCCTACTTGTAAAGTTGTAAAGAGTAAAGTTGAACAAATTCTCATGAAGAAAAGTAGATCTCCAGGAGCCAGACTTGAAAACCCCTACAAGCATTCAAGTCTTGTTTTTAGACACAGAGGTTGCGTCCAAAACTGAAGGCAGCAGCTTTGCTGCCTCACTGCCAAGTCAGTCACAACAAGGTTCTATGTACACTAAATAGCACGATTTCAGTCACGCTTCCAAGGCACCTTAACATCCTGTCTATGATCTAAAATCAATTTAGATGTTCAGACATAATAAACCAAATATTTTGTGACTACTGTGCAGACAATTTGGTTTTAACTAAGAATTTACATTTACTTCAGGATACATCCATGCTGCCTTTAAACGTCAACCAGATCAAGGTATATCAGTAGACAGGATGTGATGCATGATGACCCTACCTCCATATACTACACATACTCTACAAAGGCAGCATTTTCAGATTTGGACGCAGCCAGACACACACTACTAACTCTTTCAAAACACAAAAAAAAGTGTTGTGACCTCCAGAGTCCATTCAGAAGTGAGCATGCTGTTAGTGTGTGGTACAGAGATAGCACCACTCTCCAGTCAGTTGTTTTTAAAGGGTGCACACTTGAAAACCAACACATTCTCTTCACACTTGAGTTTTTAATGTGCGAATTTGTCATCTTTAGGATTGAAAACAGACTGAGGGAGAGAATCATTTAAAGTACAGGCAAACCGTAGAAAGGAGAGACAGTAAAAAGCTTACAGGCATTAGAGAAGCACTGCTGTGAAAACAGACGCATACACTACATACACCGGGAAATAAAAGTCAATTCAGATTACATTTGATAGAGCAGAGACACTGTGTACCTTTCTTCTTCAGCCGGCCAGCTGTAACATATAATAAAGGCTGTCAACTTGTCCCAGTTTCTTATTAAAACTACCTAAAGAAATGTAATAAAGTACATATTCGGATGTTGGTTGCGACCTGTCTTCGATCAGATTCAAAGAGGTGTGACCAGGACTCATGGGGAACCTCTTCACTGAGGCATAAGTCAATAGACTCGACAAACTCCACTGTGGAGAACCTTCAAAAGCGAATCCAGCGAATCAAAAGTCTGAATTCAGCCTTTGAAGGGGCGGCCATTCAAAGGCTGTTCTCTGAGGACACCCGTCGCTAATTTACACGAGACCGTTTTCAAGTGAAAGCGCAAAACCATTTATTCGATTTGGCGGTCCGTTTACACGGAAACAGCGTTTTAGAGGACTGATAACGCAAACTTAAAACGAAACGGGTTTCAAAGTGCAAGTTTTTGAAAACCACGCCGTTCTCATTTCCGTGTAAACCCCGCAGTACGCAAGAATGAGAAAACGATATCGTGCACATGTGGTATGCACATGTACACCCAAACACAACAATGGCGGACTACATGGGTTTTTTGTGCTGCGCAATAGTTTGTTAATGCTTATCCAGCAAAGTGTAGATTTACTACACCAGTGCTATAACCACCAGCGGACACTAATTATTTATCTACAGCAAAATCTCTACACTCATTCACGGCGACGAAGAGTTTCTAAACGGCACTTTTGGATCAGACCCGGGAGGACGAGAAGATGGAAGGAAAATTTAAATGGAATGTCCAAACTTTTCGCCATCTTGTTTGTTTGTTTGTATATGTGCGCACGCTTCTCTTAACTATAAATAAGGAGAAATGCAGCGCTCTGTATTATATTGTCTCTTTAGCGACGGAAGTCTTCAAATTAAAAATGAAAAACTTTTCCGTTTTTCATCGTGTAAACGTGGCCTATGATCGATGTCAAAAGGACGAGAGGACTTGCAGGGGAAACAAGAGAAAAAGAATTTGAAACTATATCATATATATTACAGTCAAGTACTGAAGAGTACTCATAAAAACAATGAAGGGGATTTTTAGATTTTTGACAGGGAGGCACAAATAGTAAACACAACAAGGAGCAAGACGTGCTCGGATAAAAACAATTGTTTTGATGCATCATAAAGGAAACAGCCTGTTCTCAAATAATTAGAGATCATCAAAAAACTTTACTATGTGCCAGAGTCAATATAAATGTGTGCCATAACAACTCTGCTAGGTCTTATCAAATCTGACAAACGTTTTACTTCTTCGTGACTGCTCTTGACAAGCAGTAAGGCCATGTTCACATTTGACAATGGCGTTTTTTTTGTAAACAAAAGTGGTTACAAATAGCAGCCGGCAATGTACGGAGGCAGCTCAGAGACACAGAATTCCGTTAAGCTACCTATAAACAGAGAGCCTCTTTGCAATAACCAATCACATATTTAAAAACTACAAAACTAATTTCTCGATAGAAGTGCAATCAAGTTATTAATGTGAAAATTAAACTTAAATTAATACAAAACTGTGCTCCAACGGGCATTACATTTTTTAAGCTTGATACTTCTCGACCAGTCACCTTCCTCGTATGTTGTTATGGAAACGACAGGTCTCTGTCATTGGTCAGCTGTGAAAAAGCTAATTTTTTTACACTTCAAAATCTCTGAGCTGCGAAAAAGACACCACCGCTGGTGTTTAATAATTGATCAGGACTTTTGGAAACACGGTTTACAAGCAGCGTCAAAAAAGAAGTCAAATGTGAACATGGCCTAAGGATGCAGTTTTACTCACTTCCTGTGGCGGAGCAGTCGCTGGTGGATTCGGTCTTCTCGCTGGAAGAGAAAGGGAAGGGCCGTGAAAACTCCGCCCCCTGGTCCGGAGGGCAGCCCGCCATCATGCAGAGACGCAGCAGGCCGCATCTGAGGATCATACAGCCATGATACTACCACTGTACTACAGTACCTAACACTACGCTCAAACTATACTACACTACTTTCCACTACACTATACAACACTACTCTATCCTTCTTTATGCTACAGCAGTTTGGTATCTAGTACTACACTATTTAAGAGTATAATATCACACTGCCATTATTTTGCATTTAGACCAGTGTCTAAATTTACTTTATGCTAGCCAGTGTTGGGTAAACTTAGCTTATTTAAACATGTATAGCTAATGGCAAATATTTCTAAAATGTGAATGGATTTATTATATTTTTTATTTACATATACATGTATATTTATAACTCAGTGACTATGCAATCATTAGCTGTATTTTTACCATTTGTGACAAAAATTGTGTTTTTACAGAATATGAGATGAGTCTGTCTCCAAAATGTGGTTTTCTTTCACATATTTTCAATTTGGTGGATATACTGTGTGGAAACAATTATCCACATATGTGTCACCGCAGAGAAGACAAAAACATAAAGGGATAGTTCTTCTGAGGAAAATGAAGATAATTTAAAGAATGTTTGGTAACCAAACAACATTGGTCCCCTTTGACTATCAACACATGGAAACAAAACCACTGAGAGTGTTTTGTTGAATTAGGCCTGTACAATCTAACCTAACACTTCATCAACTCCACTGACTGCAATGAACTTGACTGGCAATGCACTACATAACTTTAATAACGCACTACAGTAATTTATACCAGTTTTACAATCCACAAAACTCCAATAACCGTCCTCCACCACACTCCACCATATTGAATATGAATGACCATACTGTAAATGTCCGACAACATCAAAGCATTAAAATGTAAGAACGAGACTCACGGCCATCACAGGACAACAGGAACAACACACAATCCCAAATGAAGCTTTCAGCAAGTAAAGACATTTATGCAAGCTCATGGATCACATATGAACAGCCAATGGCTGCAATGCAAATGGGGATGCGCATAACCACATCATTCAAGAAGTCGGCTAGTTGCTGGTTTGCTTAAACCACTAGTATTAACACGTTTACATACACGGAGTACAATTACATACTGTAAGACACATTTGTGCATTCAAAAATACATGTTTTTTAAAGACTAAATATTTTAACTACTTGATGTAGAGGTAGTTGTTTGAATGGCATACATTTTAAGATATCTTTTTAGAAATATACACAAAATCCTGATAAATCAGTTAAGAAACTAGTCATCAATTCTGACCCATCCCTATTTGCAGACATGAGAAAACATGTATTCTTGCATGACAGCAAAACGGGACCATTTTGACAACATTTTATTGTGTGAAATGGTTCACTGGATTGTATAAACACATACTTTATTGCTGTTGTGTGTCAAATGATTATGTGTCAATGACTGACACATCAAATAACAGCTGTCCATTCATATGAGTGAGATGGTTGTGATTCTTTGGTGGCTTTGTGAATGTGTAATGGGGTCTTACGTGCTGTCGCTGTCTGGTGCTCGAGTTAGGACGCTCTGAACCAGCCCGGTCAGACTGGCTATCTGCTTTTCCATTGCCTCCATACGATCCCTGCTAACAAGCGAAACGAAGAATGTTTAAAAGTAGAGTAGACGAGCGGTCAAGGGCACTTTTTCTTTCTCAGCCTGTAGGCACACACTCATGAACTTAATGTTAATGTTACACAATGTACAAATGGGACACATTCCTTTATACAGTATGTACATGCTCACTATTACCAGTGCTTACCGTGAATCTGTCTCGCCCCCAGAGAGTGGCGACCCAAATCCAGGTCCCTTACTTCCATCTCCTATGGGTTCAGAGCTGGAGCTGGGTCTGGACTTCGGGCTCTCCACAAACACAGACGAAGAAGCGGAGTCCTTACGGAAGGTTTGTCTCACAGGAGACCCTCGGCTCGGAGACCCGGTGAACAAATCCCTGTCACGTAACTGCACGTCAGGAATCTTCTGCGGGGATGATGGTGGCAAACGAAAGCCCATGCTGAGTGTAGAGCTGTTGCCGTAAGTATCGGAGTACAGAGAACCTCCAGGTTTATACAGGGAGTCCTCAAGGTCTCCCTGCAGCCCTGCTGCCGAGTATGTGCTGAGGGACCTCACCGAGCCCCTGCGGTACAGCCCACCCGACACTGGAAAACCAAAGGGGTCGGCGATGGTAGCTAGGGACTGAGTGGATGCCATGCTAAGCCGACCCTCATGCACCAAGCTGTATGGGTCAGCATACAGCCCCTCGTTCTTCAAGAGAACCATGTTCTTACCAGACATCTCTTCATCAGGTTTGACATCACGCCTCTCCAGTATGGCGGAGGAGGAGGTTGTGAGGCCTTGAGCTTGTCCGTGAGATGGTGATGGGTGGTGGGACGGATGCTGAGGGCCCTGAGGGTGACCCTGACCAGCAAATGAAGGGGGGCGGCCTCCGCTGTAGGATAGGCGAGAGCGGGAAGGGGATCCGGAGGAGGCAGAGGCAGTGGAAGAGGGCAGGGTGTTGAGACGACGGGTAGGGGATGAGTCTCGGGAGCTGTAAACCATCTCCCTCTAAAATCAAAAATACAGAAAACACATCACACTGAGCAAGTTCATGAATGTCTTAAGAGAGAAACGAGGCTGAAAACATGGAAGGAAAGCTGATTGTATCAACCACTTTTGATAAAGTGCGCTAATCAATAAAATTAAGTACATTTTATGTTTTAAGGGATTATATGCATATTTCGTCAAGCACGACAGACAATAGCCAAACTGACACCTAAAATAAATAAAATTTAATATATCAAATATTTCTATACATTTTGATTCATACAATTTTACATAAAATGTAAAGATTTTATTTAATCTATATTTAATTTACCAATAAACCTATAATGACAAAAAGACATAACTTTAAACCCAAAACATTTTGATTCAAATTGTCCTACCAAAAATTTTTAAATCTGTTGCTAGCCATTAAAGTGATAGTTCACCTAAAAATTTTAATCCTGTCATAATTTACTCATCCTTTCATCATTTCAAACCTGTATGACTTCCTTCCGCAGAACACAAAAGAAGATCTTTTAAAAAGTTTTGTTAACTGGCCCCTATTCACTTGCAATGGTTTTGTGACTATGCAATAGAAGTGAATGGGGTCCAGTGCTGTCATCTTATGTGCCATAAAGTCTGAAATGACAAGAGGGTGAGTAAATGAAAACAGAATTTTTGTTTTTGGGTGAACTATCACTTTACGGCTCAATAACAGCAGAAGTGAAAACGACTCCACAGCGGTTTAGCGAGAAACCAAGAATGGAGCTCTAGACTCATTGTCCTCATTCCCTCTTTTCTCCCTCACTCTTTCTTTTCATGGGTCTGTAATACAACTCTGGGGAACTCCATAAACATATTCACTCTTTTCGTCCAGCACAACTAAAGCTACTGGCATATCATTGGATCACATGACACTATTATTCAGATTCTACCGCCACTTGTGAGCACACATACTTTACTTTTTAACAATGGGCAGAGCAAGACAGTTTAAACTTCATTCATGTTACATTGCCTGCTTTGTTGCCTCTCTGAATCTCACTGTTGGACCTCTTATTTCCTGCTTCCTGCATATTATTTCATAAATTTCAAATCTATACTGGCATTTAAGTCTTACATTTCTTTATTTATCTTGGGGCTATCATCTTCTTTATTTCACTTTTTTCATCTCTGCTCAGTTTTACGAGAGAAGTCAAATGTGCTGAAGAAATACGAACGTTGGCGTATGAACCTGTATATACAGACTTTTGTCCGGGTCTTACAATGCAAAAAATGTAGGTTTGGCTATTATAGAACCTGACACGTAGACACAAACAGAAAAAAACCTACAACATGTACTGTATAATGTCGTTTTAGCCCTGCAGCTTTGGATTCGATAAGGTTAGCCCTACGCTTTTGTTGTCAAAACTAAACTTCAGGTACACATCCACAAAGAATGGAGACCCCGCAGATTATTTATTTTTAACAACAAGCTAAAGAAGCAAAATTACATTAGCTAGCAAATTAAAAGTATATCTAGCCATTATTATTTTGAGTTACCAGAAGAACCAATTGGCCTAAATTAAATGCGACAGTTGACCGGTTCAACACATTGTTTATTTAATAAAATAAATGTATAATAAAATTTAACAAATTGCATACTTAATGCAATTATTATAAAATAAAATATCAATATAAATGAATGTTCATATAAATAGCCAGACCAATCAACAAACACAGACCAGAAGTTAATGTGGTGCATGCATCCGATGACACCATCTGTACCAACATCTTTGTTTCCATCCAGTTTTTCATGAATAATTGAGAGATTTTACAGTTTCAAAAAAAGCTATTAAATTAAAAGTGGTTAATGTGCAATTATCTTCACTGCAGATAGTAACTTCGCCACCGTTTTGATTTTACTCAAAAAAATTGGTAGCAATTAGACTTGAGTTTTCAATTTTAGTGTGTTTAGATTTTTCATTGTCAACTGTTTTTCAGAGCTTTTCTAAACAGTGAAACGCAGCAAACACACAATACAAAACAGCAAAAACAACAAAACACACATACGGCACACTAAGAGACAATAAACAGAATCATTTAAAGACATCCACTGACTCATGTCTAATGCTGAAGGAGTTGGTTTGACACTCTCAGAGGTGTAAATGGTAAAGACGTCACACACAAAAGCTGAACATTTGATGAACAGAGTGATGCAACGCAATCACATTTCAAAGTCAAACCACATCAAGCTCCTCTGGTAACACAAGCCTCAGAGTCCCTGAGTGATATGGGAAAAAAGCGTGCATAATTCAAAAACATCCAAGTTCAAGAACATCGACATCTGAAAGACATCGCTCACCGGATCAAACGATGCCAGTTTTAAGGGGTTCGTCCCTTTAAATTTAAAATACTCAAAAGAAGGCAGTGACGCTGAATTCAAGGTTAGGTTAGGGACTTTAATGGTGCCTTATGCTGGTAAGTAAACTATAAATTCTTTTTATTATGACAACATTGTTTAAATATGGATCATGCCTTGGTGGATTCTTTACCCTTAAGCCCACGCTGGGACAGCAAGAATTGTGGTTTACAATGACAAACCGACTGAAGTTATTAAATGCAGCGAGGAACGCTCACCCTGAGGTCTCCGTTGGCCAGATGTGTAGCAGGGTAGGAGGCGTAGATGGGCTCTTTGCGGTATATTTTAATGATGCTCCTGTCCTGTATATCCCTCACGTCCTCTAGCTCATAGAAGACGTTTCTTGCTTCGTCTTTGATCAAGATGGCCGTGTTGGGCGACTTCAGCATTCCCGCCGTCAGCTTCTGGGGGAACATGTGCACGATGAGCGCATGCAAGGTCTCCAAACTGTTGAGCTCGTGAGTGATGTGAACACGCCTGGTCTCATCTCCAAACTGTAGGAAGAGGACACCTGAGGAGAGAGAGAAAGAAAGAGCGAGAGGTATGAAGTTGTTGTCTCGGTTGTTTTACTGTCATAAGTTTCTGCTGGTGGTCCTGAGCCACCTGCTGAATGACCATTAATCTTCTTCTGCATAGCAGCTCAAAGATCACTTTCATTGTTATATGGTTACCAACCAAACTTTAACAAAAATATTGCAAAATCAGTGCCAAGATATATTTTGCTTCATGGTAACCATGACTGAAAATCAAAAGTGGGCAAGACAAAGGTCACCGAATCACAGTTCATTTTACTGCTGTAATTAACACAATGCTATTTATGTCTTGTCAACAGCCAGAAAACAGTTTGTGGCAAAGCAAAATGTCATCTCCCACAATAGCAATAAGATAAACCTCTTACAGGCGTGGGATTACATGTGGTAATTGAAATAATCGAATAACTGAGATACAGGCTAATGTATATTAGACTAACGGAGGATGCTTTTAAATTGAATTGTATTTATACCACAGATGAAAATAACTTTGAGGAAAATAATTATGGAGCGATTTTAGTCTCATTAATTATTCACACGTAAAACAAGATACACACATGCGTAAACAGTTTCGCATGCATAAAACCTAATTTACGTGCACATAGTATATATTTACATTTACGAAAAGCAATTCACGTGCGTAAAACAAAACTAGTTTCTCATAAAGTACGTTTCGCAAACATACAACTGCGCACAAAACCTTCGAAAAGTTAATGTGAAATTACGATATGTGTTTATGTGGTTGCCAATCCAAAATAATAGAGTTGTTACATGAACATATAGGATTTTGGTTACATGTGGAATATAGTAATTTTATCGACTGCAAATCTTCAGTTTCCTCCCATTTTGCGATTCATTGCTGTATGGCATGTCTATTTACCTTACCGTGTTTCTATCTGAGGTCAGTAGTATTGTCAAAGACGGTTTGTGTCGTTTTTATTAAAATCTGATAATACTAGATAACTTTAAATGTAGTAAGTTATTAGTATGTGTCTATATAGGCTAATATATCTTTCCATTTAATCTAAATTAGTAAAATAATCCCTTCAATGGCGTTTACAGAAGCGAATAAGGAACATAACACGTATGTCTAACTAGACTATATTAATTTACATGAAGAAAGAACTACAAAGTCAGGGGAAACATTACAGTATTTCAAACTGACTTGACAGAACGCATTGTAAAATGAGACCAGGTGGACAGCAGCGAAGTAAATTGAGTAATGTATTTTATTTAAAAGTAAAAAAATATAATAAATTGTACCCACGAAGCTGCGCAAGCGTGGAAAAGATCGTAATGTGATTAACGTGCGGTGAGGGTGATGCGTCATTTCCGTTGTATTTGAGCCAAACTGCACTAAAGTTGCGCAGAGCCGTTTTCCTTGAGTCCTGCACCCTCAGTGGGTTGTGATTGGTTGAATGGTAAGCTTGAATCTGATTGGCTAAAGAGTACGACAACCCAAGTGGTGGGGTTGCGTTGCCAGGAGAGTCTCAAAAAACACACACACACGTCCAAAGCGATTCACACGTGTGTGACGATTTGTACATTCGCATAACAAGACAAACGCGTACATTTTAACTTTTCGAAAGTTTTGTGCAGTTGGATGTTTGCGAAACTACTACTAGTTTTGTTTTACGCACGTGAATTGCTTTTCCTAAATGTAAATATATACTATGTGCACGTAAATTAGGTTTTATGCATGCGAAACTGTTTACGCATGTGTGTATCTTGTTTTACGCGTGAATAATTAATGAGACTAAAATCGCTCCATAAATAATTGACTTGTTTTGTGTAATGGATACTTAATTTCTGGTTAAACCTCAGAGTACATTTTTGCATGACATGTGGGACCTACTGCAAATTACTGTTTGCATTTCAACAAAGCTTTTTGATTCCCATTTGTGCCCTGAAACTGTTGCAATTCCTCGAAAGGCTAAAGCGAAAACAGTGTTTTGTGCTCACACATCAGATTAAAATTGTCAAACTAAAGGCAAAATAATTTGTTAATTAGAGTTTATTTAAATGAGTCAGACTAACAGTTTAGTTTAATAAAATAACTTTAATTGAATTACAACAGGCTTAGAGTGAACTTGAAAATTGGGGTTGACTCAGGTCCGTGAACTTTTTTTTTTTATAGACTCTCCATGACTTTATATTGTATGACAGAAGCAGAGAATTGAAAAATCCCAGCAGAATCACCATGTGTGAATATGCATGCTTTAGACAACTTTGTGAAATGTAAACACTGGTCCAGAAACCCTTCCAGTTTCATTCTTTTTATATTCTCACATTCATTAAATGTTAATATAATAAACCTGGAGGTTCTCTGAACTCGAATGTATACGATGTCTCCGCCACCAGGCCTACGCTCGGCAGTGCTTTCGTTTGCTGCCATCCTTCTTGCAGAAGATATTCATTCAACATTTTGATTCTGTTATAAATGTATTTTGTTCAAACATTTGTGTAGTGTAAAAAACTGAAACAGGAAGTTCTTCTGGACCAGCATTGGATCAGCATTGTCTTTCAAAGTGGTCTGTAACTGCATCAAAACTCAGTAGTAAACATATTGAGCTTTTGTTTTTTGTTTATTACCTGGAGACCGAAGTTTGTTCTGGCTTGCCGAGCGGGACAGGGGAAGGCTCTGACGGAAGCGATTCATGCGGTTGAAGCCCATTGGCATGTCGGCTTCTGACATGGTCTCCAGAGACTCGGCAGAGGCGTAGGACAGTTTAGACGCCTGGTCTGCCAAACCTGATTGTGTGGACTGGGAATGACGTGGACTGCGGCTCTATAAGAGAAAAATATCGAGAGACTTTTATTGTGTTAAAGACATTATATACACGTTATACACATTGTTTCTAAATGAAACTGTTAAAAAGATCTAAAATCTCTAGTTGCTTTAATCACAGTCAATGGTGACAATACTTTTACATGGGCGCTACCTTGACATTGTTAGCTTTATTCTCTACTAGCTGACCTACTGTACATAAAATACAAGCAAAAGAAAGCTTTCTCCAATTTTTTTCTCTCCTCATGCACAGATCAGATTATTGTAATATACAGTATAGATATACTGTATATATATAAATATATATATATATAAATATAATATGAATATAAGAGATTAGCTCAGGATAGCTCAGGGGTTGTCACTTTATTATTAGAAGATTATTATTAACATAATTCAATTTCTTACTCAATGATTTTACAACATTCTATTGTCCCAACATTATTATTTTTTTAAGGCGCAAAGAACAGAGGCCAACAACCATCATTTCCACCTGCACAAAGCAAAGCGGATAAAAAACCTGCTCCTGTGTGTGCAAACATGCAATGGCAGGACAATCACACGATAGACAAATAAGTCTCTGTGGACGTACAGTATCTGACACGCTAACAATGACATGGAATGCACATTCTCTTGTTCTCTAGTTCGATATCAAAGTAAATATGGTCACTGTGAAAATGCAGAAGTGTGAAACTGTTGTCAGATCGGTCTATCACATTGCTGGGGTTGTTTTGTAGTATTTAATGAAGGTGGTTCACACAACCTCATGGTGAGCTTCACAACTCTGACACAACTGTAATGAGCTCTTGGGGTGAACTGGGAAAACCAGGCTGGTTTGTGCATCACCATACATCATATCAATTCTTCTTTTAAAGCAGAAAAAGGGCCTCACCAGGATCTCCTCCAGATCTCACACATAACAACAAAAGTCAAACAAAAGTTTAGCTAAAATATACATTTTCGCAGCAGCATTTTTTAATTGTGACCATCGTAGCACTGTTTACACACAAAGGAAAAGCGCAGACACATGCACACGTAAATCCTGAAACAGTGCTGTGGCCTTCTTTTCAGACACTGTCTGAAGGGCCTGAGTTGAGCTGATGGATGACCACCTTGTGTAACTATAATGGGGTCATTTATCCACAACAGTGACCAGTCTGGATGACACAACTACACGTGTAGCACGTGTATACACATATAAAAGAAAAACAAAGAGTCTACATAAAAGGCACGTCACTTCAGAATGACTCCTTCAGAATTCCTCTGCTAAAACTTTATGGACTGCTCAGATCGCTCATGTAATGAAGAGACATCTCTCTCTCTCTCACTCACTTTCGCTAATGCACTTTCAAACGGCTTTTTGTCAAATGCTGTAAACACGCGAGCGCTCACTCTCCATTCAGATTGGAATTCAAGTCAATAAACGTGTCAGTGTGTGTGTCACATTACCTGCCTAAAGTGCCTGTATTTTCTGAATAACACGGAGTCGGGATGCCTGTAGACTTCACTGCCCTCAATGGGTAATAAATCTCCACCTTCACCACACAAAAACAGACCCACACACACAAACACACACTTCTAATCTGTTCCAACAGCAGGGAGGAGGATAACCTTATTGCCAAAATACATCTGAATAAATGAAATTGAGGTCACCATCTGATAGAACCATAGTGTGTAATGTCCATTATAATAAACACACACTGACACACAAATGCAAATGAAAAAAATCCACTATAAAATAAAAATAAAGTAAATATCAAGTTTAGTCTCAAAACTGGGGATTCACGATAAATGATCAGCCATATCGGTATCGGCCGATAAATGTTCATTTTTAATGTTATCTGCCGATAATAAAACTATATATTATAGCCGCTTAATCATAAATCATTCCTCTGTGTAAACTGCTCACAGTTAAATTACTATACAGTACTGTCTTTCTGTCGTGATCATTCTCTTACTGCTATAAGCAATACATTGTTGATGAAGATACAGTATTTATGAATGTGTAAATTATAGGAAGAAAAGAATATTGTTTGAATCAGATTGCTGTCGGAGTTCTTTCTGTCTTGAGACCTGTTAAACTTATGGCTATTAAGATTATTTTCTGGGTTGTGCGGGGAGAATATCTATAATTAGTTTGTTGAATAAAAAATATACCAGAGTAGTTTGAAGGTTAAATAATCTTTAACAAGTATAAAGTAGGCTTGGTACATGATTTCCAGGGGGGGAAGGAGAACTTACGGTTTCCTTGTTTTCTGCAGTACATTTTTTCATATAAAAGCAGTTGTCCACTTTTTGCCGTTTGTTTCAGTCATAGGAAATGTTATATTAATATACTGTATATCGGCCAATTTGTCGGTTATCGGCTTCCAATATTAAAGAGTCATCGGTTATCGTCATCTGACAAAATTTATATATCAGTGCATCCCTATTCAAAACATAATGTTTATAAATAATATAATGCTCAGAGATTGCTCTTTGATGAGACCTCAGGTGATTCATTAGTTGACTTGTTCAGAGTGATGGTTGTAAATGGATTTGGCTTTGCTGCCCATAACAAAGCAGCATGAGCTGAAGTCATGACAGAAGCTCTATGATCTCCCCACACGTTAAGGCACATCATCTCTTCATTAAAGAGAATCATTGCAGGAGGATTAGTGCTTAATGAATGATCTAGATATTGCACATAAAGGTGGATTTGAGGTTGCGAAAGAATTTGCTGGAAGAACTCTCATGGGAATGAGGTGAGAATACTTAATATGACTAACAGCATTCAAAGAACTCCTTGTAATTTCCTTTAGAACCTCACTTTAGATATCAACTTATTTGAAGAAGTTTCTCCACAAATTGATCAGGATAATAAATCTATTCAGAAACTGTATAATATTAAAAATAATATTAAAGTCCACATGAAATAAAAAATAACAGTTCTAAGTTTTTAATGTAATATTGCAAATATTCTTACAAATGTTTGATCTTTGCAGATCTTTATTTCCTTTAAATTCATGTGTCCCTCATAATCTTCAATTAAAAACTGCTAAACATGTCTCACTCTGGGGGTGGGACTATACTGACTGTCCAATGACCAGGCTCTCAACTTCCAATGATCCAGAGCCATTGAGAGAGAGAGAGTTGCGCCAACAGAAGTTTAAAATTTTCGCATGCGAAGTGATTCACAGAGCCTTCAGATAGTTCCAGGAAGGTATGTTTTGTCTTTAAATGCTTTATTTCTTTCATTTTGTATTCATTTAATTACTCCTCTCAATTCCCAACGCCTTGGAAGCTAGTATTTTTGGAAACGATCCCCAGCCCTAAAACATTTCTTCAAAAGAAAACACAACCACAACTTCCATTTCATGCTCACTTTAAGATATTTTATTTATGAATTTATCTTCATATTAGTATAAATGAAAGAGGTGTGTCCTGAATACAGAGTGAGTTGATAATGCATGAAATAATTCAACTAAAGGTATTAAGTATTATAAAGATAGAAAATTAAAGATAGACAAGAACACCGAGAGGTGGACAGAAAGATAGATAAAAAGAGAGAGAAAATTATCACACTTGACAATAATGTCTCTCTCTCTCCCTTGCTATTGTTTGCTACAGGCTGGTGAAGGCATAGATGAAATTGCTCTGGCAAATTGCAGTAGATTGTTGGTCTATTCATTCTTGTGCTGAGTGAAGCAGAGAAAGCAGCAAAATGGTAAGCTGGTAGGTGGCCATAAAATGGCGGCATTCACTGCACTTATCATTGGGGACTAATAACAATGATAAATGTTCAAATAATAAGGACCGAGTAAGAAAAGAGTGAAAATTGGTGAGCTCACCACACCTTTACTCTCTGCTGGAGGACAAGCTGTTAGCCCTGTCTTCTAAAATACAGAAAAAATGTGGCATTGTGTAAAGGTTCACTTTGTAGTTTCTGTTCATGTTACACTTACTGGTAAGGCAGTGGTTTTGGGTACTTGTATCGAATGTGACAAGGCATCACAAACAAACAAAAGTTGTCCAACACAGTACTGATGCCATTGATACCATACCACTGACTTATCAAAAGGAAAATAGTTTGGTCACACTATATTTACATTTAGGCATTTGGCAGACGCTTTTATCCAAAGCGACTTACATGGCATTATCCTATACATTTATACATAGGTATCTACAATCCCCTGGGATCGAGGCCACAACCTTGTGTTGTTAACGCAATGCTCTTACCACTGAGCTACAGGAAAGCTATATCATGAAACTACACCGACACTAAACCACCGATAGCTTATTATTCAGAGTGATATCTGCAAGAACAGATACTGACGATTAAATAAATATTTCTTATCTTCTGATTGTTATTATTTCTTATTACACGGCTCGTTGGAATGCATGATTCTGATTGGCCAGTCACCACATTTGCAGGATCTTTGCTCCCAGATAAGAAGCGCTCAAAACTAATAACACACAGTAACCCGGATGCTTTTCATTTTGACAGGTATAGTTTAATATTACACAAAAGATAAATATAAATATGTATTTTAATGACATATATGACACTGTATTTACAAATGATTAAACCAAATTGACTGTTGGTGATTTTTGAACATCGTTTCTTACCTTAAAACCAAAAGTAAACGTCTTTTCCTTGTGGAAGGTCTACATTTGGTAAAAAATTTGCTATTAACATATTTCAAAATCACATTTCATGTCCAGTTTATTTCTCATATGGCAAGTAGACGTGAAATAAGCGGGATAATGTACAATCAGCCGACTGTTATCGTGAAATAGGCCCCTTCAGTGTGATCCAAGATCCATCGGTTACTGATCACACTGTTTGGGCTTATTTCTGTGATAAAAACCGGCTGCCTAAACATTATCCCTTACATAGAATGACTATTAATATTGAACATCAAGCTGATGATAACATTTTCTATATGCAGAGCACAAATTCATTGCAATTTCCTGTTCTTTTTTGATTGACCCACTCCTAATCCTTCACTGTTAGATAACTACAGACTGGTCTCTCTCCTCCCCTTCATTGCCAAAACTCTGGAGCGTGTTGTATGTAACCAGCTCTCCTCCTTTCTCACGCAGAACAACCTCCTGGACAGCAACCAGTCTGGTTTCAAGAGCGGTCAATCCACTGCGCTGCTCTCGGACATTGAAACCCTAAGACTGGAAAGAGAAGCCTCAAACTCCTCTGTACTCATCCTACTCGAACTACCTGCTGCCTTTTACACCATTAACCATTACATTCTCCTGTCGACCCTCTAGGCTATGGGTGTCTCTGGAATGGTGCTACAATGGTTCAGGTCTCACCTCTCAGGTAGGTCATTTAGATTACCCTGGAGAGGTGAGGTCTCGGAGTCCCAACATCTCAATACTGGGGTGCCTAGGGTTTAGTGCTTGGACCGTTGTTCTTTTCCATATACATGATATCCCTAGGTTCTGTCATTGCGAAACATGGATTTTCCTATCACTGCTTATGATACAAACTCCACCTGTCATTTCAGGCTGACGATTGAACTGTTTCTTCATGCATTTCAGCATGCCTGAGCGACATTTTGTTCTGGATGAAGGACCATCACCTGCAGCTGAACCTTGCAAAAACAGAACTGCTTGTAATCCTGGCTGGGGATTGCACAACCTCTCCACTCAACTGGGCCTATCAACCATCACATCTACCAGAACGGCCAAGAAGCTTGGAGCCATGATCGATTATCAGCGAAACTTCACGGGTCATGTTGACAGCACCCGGTCCTGAAGATCAATCCTCTGAAATATTAGGAAAATTTGACCTCTCCTATCTGAGCACGCTACGCAAGTCCTAGTCCAGGCTCTTTTTCTGTTCAGACTGGACAATTGCAATGCACAACTGGCTGGACTTCCAGCTTGCACAACCAAACCTATACAGATGATCCAGAATGCAGCAGCAAGAGTGGTCTTCAATGAACCGAAGAAAGCACACGTCACTTACTCTCTTCATTAAGTTACATTGGCTCCCTATAGTGGCTCACATCAAATTCAAGGCTCTGTTCTTGGCCTACAAGACCACCACTGGTCCAGCACCCCTTATCTTCACTCGCTAATGCAGACTTATTTACCAGCCAGATCCCTACACTCTACAATGTCTTGTAGTGCCATCCCAAAAAGGTAAAAAAAATCACTCTCAAGTACCTTCTCTGGATCGGTTCCACATTTATGGAATGATCTGCCCACTGCTAAAGGATCAGCAGATTCTGTAGCCATCTTTAAGAATGTGCTGAAAACACATCTCTTCCATCAGCACCTGACCGATCAGTTCTGACTTCTATCTCTTTTCTACTCTTTCTATCAAAAAAAGAAAACTTTGCTTTGTATACTGTGGTAGGTTCTTTGATACCAGTTATATTGCACTTTTTGTTGTACTTTTGTTGTTCTAATTGCTTCCATTGTTTACCTCATTTGTAAGTCGCTTTGGATAATAGCGTCTGCCAAATGTAAATGTAAATGATATATAGCCCATGATCATCGGCTGTTGGCCCAATAGCATGGAACATTGCTTTTATCAACCGATACTGATAATTTATCGATATATCGGTGCATCTCTACTAAAAACATTAACAATTTTGAAAATGTCTGTTACAGATATGCTTCTGATAAGCGACAAAATGTGCAAGCCTTCCTCACTCAGAGCATCTCCAGCCATTTGAAATGTATGCTAATTCCAGAGAACATAGCGTGAAAACTATCCATGAATCAGCTTTACTGCTCGGACATGAAGTCTTTACAGAACAAGGGATGGTGGTTGAAAAGAAACCGACCAACAAACCAGGACTCTGACAGTAATTTGCAGAGAGGCTTATTTTATGTGGCGTAACCAGCCAGGGGAGACGTTTGCTTTTAACAAGCGTCTGTTTTGGGGCTCAGCATCTGCACCTAAAGGAAGAAATAACTTACAAACATCTGACAATTCATCTAACTGTGACAAGAACAAGCAAATGGGACCCAGAATATAACAGAACTCTTGTGGATTTGTGTTATGCTTTTCATCCATATACTGTTTTTAGATATAAAAATTCTGACCTTTTCCACACAAAGTCGATAATTCCAGAGAGCAATAATATACAATTGCAGAGAGTGAAAAAATAAAATATTAGATGTACAATAGCAGGGGTCTCCCACCTTTTTATAAGCGAGGGCTACCCGAAGAGATAAAATCAGGACTATTTGTTGGATATCATAAGAAAATACTTTCAAACTTTAAACTGTGTGATGCATAGTGATGCTTTATTTTATGTTATACTTAACTTTTATGTTTTTGTAATATGTTTTTTAGCATTCACAGAATTGTGTATTATTGTGGTTAAATTATTATTTTTTAAGTTTAAATGGTATACAAAATAGTTTGAAACAGTTTTCATAAAGAGATTGAATAAAAAAAATCTAATGTAAAATAACACTTCATAAACTCGTCTTTAAATTAAATATACATTAATACCTTAACTTTAAAAGCTAAACTGCGTGTTTTAATCCAGAAAATCTTTAGATCTTAAATTCTACCACATAAACCAATTTATAAGGAGTGGGCAGAGAAATCATAATATATAATATAGGCATACATTGTTTTTAATAGAAATGAACATATTAAATTATGTTTGGTTAACGTTGTCAGTCGGGCTGGTTATGTTATCCACAAGGACGAAAACTTTTTTACTTCAATTTACACATACAGCATTAATACATAAAACATGTGCTCTTAAGCACTGTTTTCGTCTAGTAAGTCAAGGAGAACAAAGGCATACCTTCTTCATTATCTGGGGCACAATATCACTAAGGAAAATGTAGGTTTCTGCAATAGATTAACTGTAGATTATTTCATAAACAGGCTATATATTATAAATTATTTGCTGCTCAGTGTAGAACACAATAAACGTGCAACTTTCGGAGATGAATGCTCTTTAGGAACGCAGCTGTATAAGACCTGTATAAGACCGTACCGTAAACCGTACCACTTTCCTGTCAGACTTTGGCTAAAGCATTTTAGAACAACTTTCCAGATGGTGTACAAGGAGACGGGACAGTTGGTTAGTCCAGTTATGCCGTCAATTGAGGAAAGTCTCATTCATTTTTGGATGCACATCAAGGAGTTTATTCAGTAAATGTGTTTTTATCGTATTTAATTGCACACATCTTCTTGTCATATAAAAAGTGTATCCGACTCAATTCAGCGCATACTTTTTAATGCGCTTTTTTAGAATGTATTTTATATCTTTGCATTTGAAATGTCTGCGTGCAGCACTCACATCTTCGCATTCTCCCAGAGATCAAATTGAGATCTCTTTCAAATGTTTTTGGATTTAAATAAATTTACAGTGGCAAAGCTTAAAACAAGTGCAAATGATAAACTTTCATGACGATGCAGCACTCGACAGATCGGTATTGTCCAGAGCGTCAAAGTATTGTTATATGTGACTTCCTAAGTCTTAAATTAAATCCAATGCAAATTTGAAACATCATTCTTATAAATCACGGTATGTATCTGTTATTATATACATTTTTCTGAGTAAATGTATTAGATCTTAAGCCTTGAAAAACAACATTAATGCCATACACAGAGTATAAATGTGCGTGTCTTTTGACAGGCATGTAATGTGAGTAAATAAGTGTAAGAATGAATATAAATGAACAGAATGAATCACATTACTGAGTCTCACACTTATGACATTGTTTACCACAGCCTGAGGCTGCTTCCTGTATCCTTTTACAATTATAGACACCCTTCTACAAAATCACATCTACATATAATAGACTTTTTTCATATAACACACTATCATTCACCAAATGGCACAAACTGGGACCAAAATTGACTTGCCAAAACTGCCAGTGGCGAGTGTACTGAGATCCAGTTGTAAAAATATGCTACTGGCGATGAATCTATATACAATTTTGCTATAGAGACAAACATTGCTTTATAACAGCATCAAAGCTATAAAGCACCTTAAGACTTTAGAGTTTTATGGGTATATAAGAAAACTGAAATGTGAGGGAGAGAGATTAAGAGACGGAGAGACAACAGCAATGAGATTTAGAGGATAAAAGCCAGTGAGGCAGATCATGACACATCACTAGCATGCAGTGGCGGCTCCAGACAATTTTGATTGGGGGGGAATGTGGGGTCCTGGTCATTTAAAGGGGGGTCTCATGAAAACCAACAGAAAATACAGTGGACACGGCTAATAACTGCATATTAATTCTACTAAACAAATAAAACAACAGAGCATATCAACTACTTTGTTTTTAATTAATTAATCAATTGTAGTTTGCAAACAATATGCCCGAACTTTAATTGCCATATCCACACCCAGTGCCGCTGCTAGTCATATTGGTGCCCTAAGCATAATTCCATTATGATGACCCCCCCACCCTGAAATTTGCCAGTTTAACTTTTTATTACCAAACATATAACTCAATACCAATAACACAATAGCAGCATCACAGTATAAAACTTAGGAACACAAAATAGAGAAAGTAAAATCTTCACAGCTTTGCTGACTTTGTAAACATATGTGGAATAGCCAACACACACTAAACATTTGAAAGTGCAAACTTTTCTTCAGTAAACAGAATTAGTAGCAGCACATCCACATTTCCCAAATTTAAGTTAATTAAACATGGACATACCTGCATGTGATGCACGGGCATCATCTCGCAGTTTCTTTAACTTTATTTTCTCTGATCTTGACTCCTAATGTCTTTTCAGGGCCATTTCCAAATAAATTGCCTAGACTACCGTCTGTCAAGCTGCGTCGGGCGCATGCGCGATCAACCGGCGCTGCCGCGAGGACCGTACATGGGCGGGTGGTGGTGATATAGGATTGTACAGCCGTTTTTTTTTTACATATACATGGCTAAAATGTGCCTGCCTAATCATTTTTCTATAGCCTAATGAAATAATATTAGATTTAAAAAAAAATGTTTTTTATTATGCTATTTTTGCTGCCGCCTCAGCACTTTTTGGATTCAATTGGATTGGATTTAATTTATTGTCATTACACACATACAAGTACAGTACAACGAAATGTATTCGTACACTTGGTGCCTTACGCACAGCGCGTGATGCGCGTGGGAGCGGCGGCGCTGGCCACACCCATGACAGAAAACATATTTACAATCCAAAAGAACGACGCGGGTATGATTTTAGTTGAGGCTGGCTTGGTTTCTCGGCTGGGCCATGGATTAAATCCCCAGTTAAAGTCACTCCGCCGTCAGGATTCCCACCATCCGTGCCCGCTGTAGCCCTCGATGAGGCGCCATTTCTTTCCATCTGCTCACCTGTCTCCTTCGCCCTTTTTTAGGTATGATAAAGCGATACAATTTTAGCTTCAAGAAACGTGCATAGCAGCTCTTGCGGGCTCGCGACAGCGCCTTGAACGCAATGACGCAAGGCGCAGCGGCAGCAACGTTCATGGTGCGCATTGATTCTTATGTTTATATATTTTTATATATCGACTAAATTATTAATTATTATTGTTCTGCGTTGTTTGAAGAGAACCATTTTTAAATCATTATACCGGATATATATTTTAATATATATCAAATATTTTTTTAATCAGGAAGGGAGTGGGGGGTCAAAAGGGGGCCCAAGGCGTTTTTTGGAAGGGTCTTGAGATCCCCCAAGACCCCCCTGGCGCCGCCACTGCTAGCATGATCCATATCCTGTATCAGTGACTTAAACACACTCACAGCATGACAGCACAGTAAATCTTAATTAGGACATACTGTACACGAGGTATCAATTTTGCAAAACAAACACAATTATATAAACAATTTTACCCCTAAAACAAAGTGAACCCACATACTACAAAACTGATGCAGAGGCTCATCCCATACAAATGTTGAGATACACTACAGTATATACAGGCAACATAATAACCCCTAAATGACAAAATTGGCGACATAAAGGTTGCACGCACGCACACATACAGAAATAGTCAAAACACTGACCTTAAAGCTCCAGTAGTTTGGCTGTTGCTATGGAGAGAGAAAGAGAGGGAGAGAGAGAGAGAGAGGGAGAGAGAGAGAGAGAGAGAGAGAGAGAGAGAGAGAGAGAGAGAAGATAGAGTTACTTAGACATTTATCTCTGTGTGTGGTCACACCTCATGCACAGCCACCATCTCTAACCAATTGACATTTCTGGTGATAAAAAAAAATGTGAGAGGAGATAGACAAAGAGAGAAAACGAGAGATAGAATCAGTGATTTCTCATGAGGTTTTGAAAAAAAAAAAAAAAATAAAAGCAATACTGCATAACTTAAAACTCTAACACAAAGTGGAATAAAATAAAACATAACTTTTTGTCGCTGCGGTGGTTTTCTTTTTGTACAATAATTGTTTGACATTTTTGTGTACAATATTGTACCCTAAGAATTGTTGTGTAACTTTAAAGGTAGAGTTAAAAACCTTGTAAAAAGTCAAAAAAAAACTTTTATGCATGTTAAGGTACAAAAAAAGAAGAGGTACCAAAAGCTAAATTGAATATTTATTATTTATTTCTTAGTTGTATACACTACCAGTCAAAAGTTTTTGGACACTTACTCGCTGACTTATTCATATTTTTTACAATTTAGAAAAATTGTAAGCTCATCAAAACTGTAGAATAACACAAAGGGAACTTTGAGGATTGTGTTATGAGGATTTAACTATGAGGATTAAAACAAAACAAAAAAATCAAGAAATGTTCCCTTGCCATTTTCTCAAGCTGCTTCTTGGGGTTTCACCCCAAAATGCTTTTTAACAATATTAAAGGATCTATTATGTGCTTTTACTGACAGCTCTTTTTCATTATTCAGTCTAAGTCATGCATTTCAAAGTTGTTTTTTATTAAATAATATCGTATTAGTTTATAATATTTTTTGCACACTTTTATTTTGTCTATAAAATTAATTTCAGACATTTAATCATACACCTTCAGATGAAAACCTTTTTAAGACAGCGAGAAACATTTCATTCAAGTGTCCAAAAACTTAAAAAATCTAAAATCTAAAAACTCATCTCAATGAAGGTGTTTGGAGGCTTTATCCTTATTCTTCAATCACCTGCCCTGACAGACTGACTAACTGAAAGGATTGAAGCAAATGAGAAAGAATTTATTAAAAAGATTCCCCCTGTCTGCTGTCTTGGCCTGCTGCCCAGACCCATCAATCATAGTAAGGTAAGATGGTAAGATGGGTCAGGTGTCTCCTCACCTACTGCTGCCATTACATCTGTGAATTTCACTTTTACAGTCGGAAACGTCAACAAGCAAGCATAAAACTGATGTCGCAGTCTCTCTCACTTTATGTTGTTTCTTGTCACTTAAATGTTTTGGTCACTCTTTCTAACTGTTGCTCACGGTCTCTCTCAATTCCTCTAAAGACGATAGAATACAATTGGTGTGTGTGCACTTATTGTATGTGCATTTGAGTGTGTCCAAGCATTTTTTCTTGAATTTAGCAACAAACACTCACATATCTTAGTGGACTATCCTTTTGACTATTGTTTTAATACTTAGCTAGCTAAAGATAGTTTCTACACCCAACTCGTACACACGCATTTTTAGATGATAATTAAACAATAATTAAAACAATTTGTACACTTACAGGCGTTTTCTTTATGAGGACATTTGTTGTGTTATACAGATCTAAGGAATTTTTCACCACTAATAAAAACTTGTTGCATTTAAATTTTGCATTATTTAGTATGTTTATTAAGCAGGGCTGTTGGTTGTAGCAATTTCACATTTGACTATCCTTGCGGGGATCTTTGGTCCACACAGTGTAGACAAATATGGCATACAACACGGTTTAAAAAAAACTAGTAAAAAAACTCATAAATACAAATATTCTTCTTATACAAGAGATAGTTCTAGCCAAGTTTGTGTAGAAGTCTGATGGATCAGGACCTCTGAATATTTTATGTGCAAGTCTAGACTACATGATGTAATGAAACGTGCGTGCATGTGCACGCGTGTGAACATACATTTAGAAAAGTAATCTTAATTTATAAGCTAGTACCATGTAAAGAGTTTCAAATTAAACTTTATTTAACTTCAAGTTTCAAAGTGTTTTGGTACATTTTCATCAGACATACTTTTGATTATCAATGATGAATGGCAAAAAACACAAGTGTTTAAAAGTAAATCACTTCCCTCTATACAAGACCAGCATTTAAGTAACTCTCATTTAAGCAGTTTGATGTCTACATATAACAGTTGTTTTGAATTACTTATAAAGTGATAAGAGGTTTTCCACAAAAGCAGTTCATTTAGCCTACTGAAGCATTACATCCATTAAAAAACACCTTCTTGTCTCCTTTACAGTATACTGTTGCATTCTGCTTTGTTTTTCTAACCTTGGGGGCTCTTCCCAGGGGAGGGGCTTCTGTCCTAACCTCACTGAACCGATAAACCCCACCCTAAATCCCTTCTGAGATGTTCATCTCGGCAGGTTGACACTATAAATGCATTCAGACAATTTTTTTTATTTTGTAATATAGAAAGCTACTTTACTTACTCTGAAAACTTGATTGTAGATTATCTTCTTTTGAGAATCTTACAGCTTTAAGGTAGCTTCTCCAAAACAAACAATACACTTTCACAGACCCACTGCACAAGGGTCTTCTCTCCAAAAAAAGAACATTTATTTTGGTCAGTATTTGTGTGCTACTGATCTCTGGGAATCTCCCCTGCTCTTCTCATATGACCCTGTCTTTATTGTGCTATAGAACAGGTTTAACTGGTTGCCGTGCCCTGCCTCTTTTAATGACCGATGCTCCATACCCCTTCAGGAAGAAACGGGTCAGATTCAGGGCAGGGTTTTACCTGCAGGGATTTATTCTAGGTTACCTGATGTCAGGTGCCACAGATCGGCAGATGGACCTGCTGCTGCCAGGTGGTGTTCTGCTACTGAACAACAGCCTGGATGAAGCCAAGCTTCTCAAAGAATCCAGGGGGATAAAGAGTACCTTTAAAAGAGCCTGAGATTTAAGTGACTTCTTTTGGACATCAATGCAATATTAATGTCCTTCAAAACACTTCTGATATGTGACTTGGCTTCCTGTTCAGTGGAAGTAAAATAATTTTTTTTAGTTTTTAATAAAATTCATTTTTTAAGTAATGTATTTAGTATAAATAGTTGCTACAGACTAACTCAACTCTTAATAAAACTCAACTGCATTTTTTTATTTAAAAAGTTAAGGGATATCCCTCAACTGAAAGTAGAAACCGGTTAGAAATGGTTATAAACAGACATACAAAAACAAATACACACCCCCTTGACAGTGTCCTGCCACTGTTTAAAACACACAGCAAAGTCACCTGACTGCTTCTAAATCACTTTGATGTGACAGCCATGATCCGGCCGTAAAACTTTTCTCTATTATGTTGCCTTTGATAAATAACGGAAGTATCCAATGTCATCATATTACATAATTAGATAATAATTGAAAAGCTATATATGAATGTATGCACAGCAGAGCCGGTGGGCTGTGTCTTGCAGATGTTATATTCCCCTGACACGCAGAATTTCAAGGAGCAATATGAGGCCGGCGTCCTCAGTTGCTAAGAAACACCAAATGAGGGGTAGCTGGTTGTCTAAGCCAGCAAAAAAGCAACAGCACCTTAAAGGGTTAATAGGTGCAGTATAAAGAGAAAAATGTTGTCCATACACGTTTATTTATTATTTAAATTATATATAAATGTTTATTAACTTTTCTATTTTCTTTTTTTTCTATATGAATGTATGTGTATGTTTTTATAAATCTAAAATTAATATGCACAGACATACTGTATATTAACAATCACATTTCAATTCTCTCTCTTTAGTTCACTAAGACCACTTGTAGTAATAGAAACCTTGTTTACACTCAAACAACCCTTCAGATAAAAACACACGTCACCACATTGCATTTGAATATGCTGTTTGTGATATTTTTACATACTAATCCATCCAGATACATCCCGGACCACATCAAACGGCATCTACCAGCCTGTCAATCATCCAAAATTAACGTTACCTGCTTACTGTATGTGTGCAAACCAGCTTCTGTTTCTCTGATATTAACAAATCATGCAAAACTTATCCATCCTTGTTTATACAGAAACTGGACACAAATTCTACCATTCCACTTTAGTAATGTTATGTTTACAGCACCAAACCTTTGTGAAGCAATAGTGTGCAAAATCCTTAGCTCCGTTCTATCATCCAATAATTCATTACTTTAACTTGACTGATGCGTGCCGTCGTGAAATTGCAGTTCCAATCACATCAGTCACAGGAAATGCATTTAATGCGCATGTTACTATCAGGTATAAATGACAATACTTTTGTACTTTAGAAGCCCATGTGTACTTGGCAGCAGAATCAAAGTCAAAAACACACACTCACAAACGCCACACACAACAATCAGGCCTAAACTCTGGATGCGTCTAGTCCTGTGACCAGCATTAGTCTCCACCTGAGAAACATGTGTCCGCCCAGCAAGACTACATCCAGCGTGACAGAAGGGCAGGGTCGTTATACATCACCTGATCTGCATGCAAAACACCTCGTTCTCTCTCTCTCTCTCTCTCTCTCTCTCTCTCTCACTCTCTATCTCTCTGGCACATGCAGGCAGGCGTACGTATTCACTGTCACAAGCGTGGATTCACTCACACTAGCTCACAAGCACATGTCCATTGGCAATGCAACACAATAACCCAACTGCACACAAATAAACAAATGAAAGCTTACTCACACACACATACCGAAAAACAAACACAGGTATTGTCTATCTGCATCTAGTTGCCATGACAACCACGCTCACAAATAGCAAACAAATAAAGGCATCATTGCAAATCTCACCTGCACCTGCACGCGTGTCTGAGTCCTCCCTGCACACACATGTACACCAGCTAGATGCCTTCAGACAGTCAATGTTAGCAGCTGGCTGTCAGGTGCACAGAATACTCATTCTCTTATTCCTGCCCTCTCTCTCTCTCTCTCTCTTTCTCTCTCTCTCTCTCTCTCTCTCTCTCTCTCTCTCTCTCTCTCACACATGCGACGGCAGCGTTTCTTATTTAATTCATTACAGCATCGGCTGGCTACTGGCTGCCTGTTTTAACTCTTCAGTGCTGCAAAAACTGGCTGAGCGTAATTAACTCTCCTGCTGCCGGTTTGCGCACCGTTGCACTCATCTATCGCCGCTCTCCATCTCTTCTTCTCCTCTTCCTCCCCTCCCCCTTTCCATTTTTCCACTGTGCCGACGGCAAAGGCTGCGGAGAAGCAAATGAGGAATCCCTGTGATCCTGCGTCTTCCTGTGTCACTCCTTCAGAGGTGAGGATAGTCCAGAACACTCCTCTTCTCTTCCTTGGCTTTTACGCTTTTCACACACTTCGTCTCTCTCACTTTCTTTCTTCCTTGTTCGCTCTGTCTCTCTATTTCTCTTTCACTCCAGCCTGACCTTTGCAATATGATATCACCAGTTTCCATATAAGGGCGACGTTGCCTTGGCAACCATGGACTCCACCTGTCTCTCGCCAAACCTCCCTGCCTCTCTCTCTCTCTCTCTTGCTGTTCAATTTGATCCTACGTACATTCACTTCCATATAGGCATTAAAGGGATAATTCACCCAAAAAAATGTATTCCGTCATCATTTACTTCAAAACCTGTATGAATGTCTTTGTTCTCCTAAACATTAGGAAAGATATTTTGAAGTCAATATGAGGGCGAGTAAATGATGACCGAATTTTTTTTTTTGGTGAACTATCCCTTCAAAGAGTAACTTTTATAATGTATGAGACCAATGAGAGCAGACTAGACCCTCTGACCAACAGATCAGAGTAGAAACTTATTGTTGGACACTCCATAAACCAATGCAGGACCTTAAAAATCACAAAATATTTACTCTTTAAAAGAAATGGAATGAAGATTCTGCCATCGTTTACTTTGCACAATTCTTTATAAACCCATGACTTTCATTGTTGGGTGGATCACAAAGAGAGTCGGCCAGCAGAATTTCCAAGTGGTTGGGGATAAGTCAAAGCCATGGGTAAGTAAATGTGAGTAAATAATGACAGAATTTCATTTTGGTGACAATCTAAGCAAGCAAATCAAACTTGTATAATTGACAACAAACAGCCATTCCTAAGCCAATTGAGCAAGCATTTTAAGATACATAATGCACTGTGACAAGCTTAGAAAAAAATCCAATATGGAGAGCAAATGAAATGTCATTTATAAATTAAGGTTTTCATTTCATTCTCACTTCAGTGTAATTAAAAATTTATTATTTTTCCAATATGTGAGTGCTATGTAATTTTACGTTTATAAAATAAAGGGATCTCACCGGTAGCTTTGCAACAAGTTAATGTCAAATTGCTGAAAACCAGTCGATTGTCTATCTTTGTGGTGCGTAGAATTGCTGCCTATATCAGGTGTACCAAATCATTCTGTAATGAGCTTCATGAGCATTAGGATGCTGCCTAATGTAAGCAATGCTGGCAATGTAAACAATAGGTGCACTAGAAAATGTGTGTCGAAGAATAAAAGATGCTCGAAAAACAAATGATTTCCAGAGGGGATGTAGAGATGTGGTGATAAATGGATACGGAGTATAATTGGAGACTGAAGCTATAAAGATTCCGCTTAAAAATATCAGCATAACAGAATTAAAAGATTTTAGCATAAATGTACCTGTTACCTGTCTCTCTCTTGCACTTCTCATGTACATAGCTGATTGGCTGATGTTTGCCTGATACAATGACATCATCCATATTTGAAATCACCATTACATCATCTTCCATTACATCCAATTCACTGCACTGACTGCACTGTCACTATCCTCCAGCATGCGGCTGGATTTTATAGTATCTACGGCTGGAACAAAATGTGTTTGTGTGTCATTTTGACAGCTTATTTCAAGCTGTGGGTAGGGGGGGTAGTAAGTGTTTATTCGTTGCCTCTATATAGACACGCCAGTGATGCCTTCAGAATTTCTGATGGGTATAATTTTAAAACCACATTTAAGTGTGTTTGACAAAGTAAGAAAGTGACAAAGTTCAACCAGTAATTGCCAAATCACCCTTTATAGGCCAAGACTGGTTGCCCACTGAAGCTAAGCAAGGCTGAGCCTGGTCAGTACCTGAAAGGGAGACCTCCTGGGAAAGCTAGGTTGCTGCTGGAAGGGATGTAAGTAAGACCAGCAGGTGCTCACCATGTGGTCTGTATGGGTCCGAATGCCCCAGTATAGTGTTGGGGACACTATACTGTAACAAGCACCGTCCTTTGGATGAGACGTTCTGACTCCCTGTGGTCATTAAAGATCCCATGGCACTTCTCATAAAGAGTAGGGGTGTAACCCCAGTGTCTTGGACAGATTCCCTCCACTGGCCTCCTAATAATCCCCACCCTCTGAATTGGCTCTATATCTCTCTCTCCTCGCCACCTATACCTGGTGTGTGGTGAGCACACTGGCGCCATTGTACTGTGGCTGCCATCGCATCATCCAGGTGCATACTGCACACTGGTGGTGGTTGAGGAAAGACCCACCTCATATGATTGTAAAGCGCTTTAGGTGTATAGCAATACACAATAAAATACTATACAAATGCCTCATTCTTCCCAAAAAATGTCTCTCTGTTGATCAGAACAAAGAAATGTATACAGATTTGGAACAACTTAAAGGTAAGTAAATGACGACAGAATTTTGTAGCTTGAAAGTAAAAGGGACATAATAGGCTATTAAAGTCCAGAACTCATTCAACCCTAAATCTGATTGGTTAATAGAAATATTTCAACACAAGACTAAAACTTGTACAAACCTGTTCCCGTGCGTTCCTCTCGGCTGTGCCCCTCATGCTGTTGTGTGAAGGGGATGGAGAGGGTGGTAGGGAGTGCTGCGGTGGGTACTTGTTCTTCAGGTGGTCCATGAAGGCGTCCCGCTTGCGTTCCATGTCGGCCTTGTGCAGGTTGGTGAGGGCCTCCAGGCTCTGGGCGGCGATGACCGTGTGACGATGCTCTGAGGTGTGGACCAGCCCCACGTTGGAGAAGCGTCGGGTGCTGTTTCCCAGCGTACGATACTCGCGCGGGTACTCCAGGTCATCAGTGGAGATCATGTGACCTCCGGAACGCTCCGGGTCTGTATTGGGAGATGAAGGGGGACGATGAGGAGGAGTTGAGGAATGTGTGGCACCAGAACACACACGCATTCATTCGGACGTGCGCAACAACACATGCATGCAACAGCACAAACACATTCGCAAGCAGACACAAGCAAGTGTCGGAAGAGAGAAAGAGAGAGATGGAGGAAAGGGTGAGAGAAAGATAATAGGATGAGATATTAGACTTATTACAACAGAAAAAGGCACAGGAGCGAGTGGCTGCTCCTCGCAGAGCTATTGATCTCGGTTTTAGAGGAAGAGAAGAAACAAAAAATAAATAAAAGCACCGAGAAATAGATCAGAGAAAAATACTAAGCCAAAATGTATCTGTATAATATTACATTACAGCCTGTCATGTTGCTTTTGTCAGCTAAAGTGCCTTTTCTTGCTTACCGAGAACACATGCTGGATCACAAACACACAAACCTTTGCATGCTTAGTCAGACATACACATGTGAAACATATGATTATTCAAGCTGGGAGAGAGAGTCATTGAAAACAGATAACTACAGAAGTTAGGATTTATTAATAATAAATGTTTTTTGAAACTTGGGGTTGGGCTCACAAGTTGGTGTGGTGATACAGTTTTATGTGTTAAAGTTTGACTCCTAGTCTTATGTACAGTTTTTCATCTAAATCAATTATGTTCCACAGAAAGAAAATTTTCTTTCTATATATATATTTTTTTTGCATAAAATGAAAACGGGAGAAAGATATATGCTCTGGTTTGTTTCAGACCTCAAATACTGCAAAGACAGCAAGTTTATATTCGATTTTAAACAATACAACAGTAATATTTGTACATAAGGACTTTTTTTATTTGATTTAAAACGTTTTATCACAGTCTTGTCGTGCTGTCAGTCTTTCATGTTTCTGTTGGGTTACTATGACTACAATACATCTAGAAATGCTGCCAAAATGAAACATTTCAGCATTAATATATTATCTATTTTTCAAGTAATCTGATGATACAAGACTTGCCTTGAAAATCTTCTGTAGTCTTCATTCACATTTAGGGGTTTTACAATATTGCTTCTGCGATAACTGATATCAAAACCATGATTATAGATGTCCTATTAATGAGTCACATCACAATATTATAAACTGTTCAGCACACATGTACATTTTTGCCTTGAGTCACACTGGTTGCAAACTCTTTTTCAGCCTTCATACATTTGTACTTTAAATGTGTTTCATTGACCAAGTAAAAGACAAAACACAGAATATAATGAAAGATAAATTTGACTGATAGCATCACTAATTTCTTTAAAAATATATTGTAATAGACACTGTGATAAAACCGCTATCATGATATATGTGGCCATGATAACCATGTAAGGATTGATATTACAGCCCTACATTCATTGTATGGAAAGAAGCAGCTGGACACCTTGCTATAAATAAGGCACCGTGCTATAAATAAGGAAAGAAAGTCATGCTCATTTTGCAACATGAGAAAACCTAATTTTAACTGTTCCTTCCTTAACTGAAACAACTAAATTATTATATTCAAAATTGCAAAAACCCTTCAAAAAACATTTCAAAAAAGCTAAAAAATATGAGGGGCATGTAACTTCTGACAGGTGCACGTTGATGCACACACATCTAAAACTGCCTCAGAGTACCAGAAGAGAAATGTAATGCATGTTTAGATCTGATTCTCTGTGCAATCACTCATTCTCTCTCTTACTTAAGATAAGCTTTTACATCAGCACAGCAACACAACTGCAACATGACAACACAAAAACTCAAAAACTCATTCATTGTGTCTGGGCGGTATGCTCTAGACAAGACCTTGACATACAAGTGACAAAATCAGAGAAGGGCCAGCGGGTGGCTCTGAATTTCAAGCATGGGGAGTTGTGGTTACCTTGCTTTGGATAGCAGGCCCCAGCATTAGCTGAAAGAAAGCAAAACAAAGTTAATCATGCCATTCTTTCTCTCTTCCATTCACTTTATCTTTCTTCCACACGTGTGATAATAGGCTTTGGTGCTGCCGGCAAGAATTGATTCCCAAATCATCTCTCTCCTCTGTATTATGCAAAGAAACAAAGAACCATGCACAATCAATATTACAAAAAATGTACACTGAGATGCAACACCTCTGGATGCTGTTCATCAAATACAGCCCATATACAGTACACACATATACTGGTATGTATATGGGCTGGCTGTTTATGTGTGTGTTTCTAAACAGAACGTTTATGTAAACATCACCAAAATCTGAAATATAATAAAAAAGGTTCCTACAAACTCCTTAAAAATCTCCTGCCATGTGTTTGTGAGTTTCACTGTCAGTTTCCTTGCAGCCCCTGAACACAAATACAAACACACACGCATTAAAAATAAAAATGCAACAGCGCATCAACTGTTAACTCTCTAAGCGTCACAAGATCCAACCTCTGACAGATTTTAACTTTCCAACCGTTCATGGGCGAAACAGTAAAAAAACTGAATAAATAAACATCTTGGAATTGAATTTATAAATGTGTGTGAATGTGTTTGTGTGTGGTGAGGTAGACAGAATTTCTTTCGAGCCAACTGCAGTTTGATTGATATTCATTGAAATGCAGAAAAAATATTCATTTATGTGTTCCTGAACACTTCTTTCTGGTTGAGGACAAATGTCACAGTGACCAGTGGAGATAGCATTTAGACAATGACCCATTTGGACACCATGAGAAACATCTTACTATTTTCTCAGTTCTGTTCACCTCAACGTGATTTCAAGATCCTTCAATGACTGTCACCAAGGTCTCTCCGTAGCCCCTTTGCCCCCTTTCAGCGTGCTTAGGCCTAAAACATGATTACCATCCAATGAATCATGCACAACTGATTAAAAGTATTGAATGTGAAAGCATGTATTTTATGAAGAGTAGCTGACACTTTAAACAAATACTAGGGCTGTGCTTCATAACAGACACCAACCGAGCTCCTGAGAAGCAGCTAAATTGAATGACCTTGCGGTTAATGTTGTCAGCATTGAATACTTTTATAGCGTACAATCTCTGGAGAAGCAGCATTACCTTTCACAGAGTGGCCCGATGAAGGGCAGACAGAACGGATACGGACTTACCGTGATACTTGCTATAGGGAATTTTAACCACTAATACCCTGACAATCCAACTCCAAAGCGTGTTGGCATTAGAAATAAGCGAAGGATAGCTGGTAAAACTGTAACTGGGTGTACGATGAAGTGATAGAATTGTGTTAGAGCTGCTGTTTGTTGCACGTTGCATATTGGTTGACTCAAAAGCAGTCTAAATTAGTTTTACAGCTCTATACTCTTCGTGTCTCATTTTGTATCTATTCCTGTTTCTGTGGAATTAATTTTGGAAAATCATGCACAAAGATATTGTACGGTAGGTACTTCAATTAAACTGTGTAATGAAAGCGCAACCTCTGAACAAACCTTTTGCCCTGGGAGGTTGATCTAAGCAAACATGTAGGCATGTTGATGGAAAAACATGCAGGAACTATGGTATATTTAGTTTTGTGAGGGATACAGAACACATATTTTTGTTCAGAACTGTACAACTACCAAAATATGCCTGTGTGTCCCCCTCAGAGGACCCCATTAGTCTTGTTAATGCAATATAACCAAACATCTACATTACAAGCAATGATTCCAAGAAAGCGACCATTGTTCATTCCCGTGATTAGAGGAAAAATGCTGAAGCAAGCTAAATAATTGTCTTGAGTTTAAACTGGTGAGTAAAAACGTCTAATAGAAACTAGTTAATAGTGAGAATTGCCTACTATACTGAAGTGTTACCGTTGGCCCTTTTGTCGTGTTAAAGGTAACTATGCAGGCGGAGAGAGACAGAGAGAGAGAGAGAGAGAGAGAGAGAGAGAAAGAGAAAGAGAAAGAGAAAGAGAAAGAGAAAGAGAAAGAGAAAGAGAAAGAGAAAGAGAAAGAGAAAGAGAAAGAGAAAGAGAAAGAGAAAGAGAAAGAGAAAGAGAAAGAGAAAGAGAAAGAGAAAAGAGAGAGAGAGAGAGAGAGAGAGAGAGAGAGAGAGAGAGAGAGAGAGAGAGAACACTCTAAGGAGTGCTTCCATCCATCAGAGAAACTTAAGGTAGAATTACTCTGACAGGCCAAATCAATGCAAAATAATGTGTTAGCAAGACCTTTCAAAAAATACAAGAGAACAAGGATATTTACATCAAGCTAGAGAGAGAAAATGACAGCTAACAACCCTGTAAAGCTGCTTTGGAACAATGCACATTGTGAAAAGCGCTATATAAATAAAATTGAATTGAATCGAATTGAATCTGTACATAAGAACACTTTTTAAGTCAAAATGAGTTACAGCCCCTGCGTCCAATCAAAACAGAACTGATGAAACAGGTGGCCATTCAGTGAATACAGAAGACATGTGCAATTTTGGATTGAGAAGAAAATTGTGACCGACATGTTATTAAACACAAAAGCGCTGAAATGTATAGTGAAACACAATCAAACTGTAGATGGTTTATCACCACAAACCTACATGCTCTAATACCTCACTTCCCATTTCCCTCTTGGCCATTTCTTTACCCACAGTGATGCACATGCTGCCATTTGGGATACGATCTGTCTTCTGTTGCCTGGGAGCCCATAAGGAGCAAATGGAGGGAAGAGACAGGATGAGGTGGAATAATGAATTATGGGGCAGCAGAAGAGAAAGACACAGAATGAGTGAAAGTGAAAAAACAGAATGCTGATGCATAATCATTTCAAAATACAGGTCTCTACTTTCTACTAACACGCAGACATGCATTACACCTATTGACACATGATTACAAATAAAAATCAAGTAAAAGAAAGCAATATACAAAATAAAATAAAATGTTTTTCTTGACGGGAGGAAGGGAGGACGTTTATGCACAGAAAATTATGCACTCTTGAATATCACACATTTATTTTTGCAATCATTTTCAGTTAAATTTACTGCTGAAATAAGTCCACTAAAATTGCTCATCTGAGAAAATCTTTCTAACAGATTACAGGAGGTACTTTTTGTTTTAAAATATAAGATATAACCTAGTCACAAGATGTTAAATACACACATGCAACACTAAACAAACAATTTATATCCAAAAGAGTTGGAGACAGGTGAAGCTAGTTTCTCAGTTTTGTTATGCAAAAGCAAGAGCCTGCTTCACAGTGGCCTCTAGAGGTTAGCTGCAAGGTATTCATGTATGACAAAAAAGTAAACATGAATCCCATCAATTACAATCTCATTTTTTGCTTTTCCTATCACAAAGAGACTGTTAATTATTTTAATTCAATAACAATTATACATGCAGGAAAAATACATATTCAAATGCCCCCTACTAAAAGTAATGAGCAATTCAGAATGAACAGAATGTAGGTAACCGAAGACCAGAAGTACCCATTCACTTATATTGTTTAGACACAAAACCAATGCAAGTCAATGCAAACCATTGTTTGGGTACCAGCATTTTTTATATCTTCTTTTGTGTTCTGCAGAAAGAAAGTCATACAGGTTCAAAATGAAAAGAGGGTGAGAAAATGATGACAGAATGTAATTTTTTGGGTGAACTATTTAACATCAAACTGGTGATGTTTTATGTACAAAGCACAAATTCATTGCATTTTCCTGTCCTCTTTTGATTGACAGGACATATCATAGACTGTATTAAAATGGCTGATAAAATGAGTTAAAAATTGCTTTAATCGACCAATACCGATTATTAGCTTCTATATGGTGCATCTCTACTAAAAACTGAAAATGCAAATTGGTCCATTGTAAGATGTATATAAAATCAGTGTGGGGGGATATTTTTTACAGTCACTTGTTGTAAAACAACTTCAATTATTCAATTACTGTATTTCTCTCTCTCTGTCTCTCTCTCACCCACTCTCTCAGTGGCTACACATCAGAATGACAGAGAGAGGAGACCTTTCCTCACTGCTGTATAATTGCTATTACTGCCTAGGGGCCATCAAAATGACTGGGAACAACTCTTTCTCTAACAAGTCCATTATAGATGACTCGCACAACCAGAAATGCACTAACAACACGCATTACAGAAGCAGAGAAACCCAGCAGAAGCATACAGTCAGCTCAATGCTGTGGCCTATCTTAACAAACATCAAATGTTTGGGAAGTAATCATTACTTAATACTGCCTAGGAAAATTCGATTAGACTTAAACAGTGTGATTAAGGTGCAATTTGCTTCTGCCCTTGGTGTTCTCAATACACACACAATGAGTACACAGTGCTACACAAATGCACACCCACCATGCTTGGGACAGATTAACAGCTTGTTTGTTTCCCCTGTTGTTAATAACATGGTTTTTAATTAAACTAAACAAGAGATCGCCACCCCAACTCCTCTTTTTTTGATTCCCACAGTGGAGACTCATCTCCAAAAACTCATCTCTTTAAAAATTTCCAAAACGAACAGTATGCATGCATACACACTGTATATGTGTATATATACAGTAAGTTTGTGTATGTCTAAGTGGGATTTTGGCCTGTGTGCGAATCAGTGAGTTTCTGTTCTCTAATATGCTTCTGGAAACCATCAGAGACATCATTAAAGAGGCTGAGACACAGAGTGAGAAACTCTTCGTCATCTGCTCTCAGATCTGCTCGCTTCACAGAGCTTTAGTCTAGCAGAACACTTTCACTGTCAAATGCTTTCACATAACTGCCAACATCAGAGATGGGCAGTAATGTGAAATCAAACAGAACCTAACAAAACTCATATTACGGTCAGTCGATAGGAACTAAATGTAACTAAATGTGTAAAATATGTTTGTTGTTGGAAAGTTATCTAGCTGACAAGTTTAGATTGTATCAAGTTTCTGTCAATTGTAATGAATTAAATCACGTGTTATGAAGGATTGTGACAATATAACTTGTTTTGTACTTACGCAGCCTCATTCAAATGCTCTGATACAACCAGATTGTCTACAGTGAATTCTGATTTGAAAATAACACACTGCACCTTTAAGCCATAAATCTCAGATGAGAAGCCAATGACTGTTTGAAAATATGTTGTGAAACAAGCATACAGCACATTGACATGCAAGCACAGACAGTTCGTCAGTTTCTTGAACTAGAAGTAAAAAAAATGTTATCCTCAGAAATAATACCTAATTAAAATGTCTATAATTATTTCTGCATGTTAGATTATGTTTTTAAAGTGTCATAAAATGCAAAGAAAAGCATGGCACTTTTGGTTATTTCACAAAACACACACACACACAAATATAAATCTAGAAATGTTGTCCTCCTCATGCAAGGTTTTACATCTCGAGTTATTTACAATACCTGTTATACAAAAAGCAGGAGGTTTCAGCATTAAAAGTTAAGATTTATTTGGGATGAAATCATTACCTGCGGCAAAATTGTTTCCCCATATTTCTCTCTCTTTCTGACATGATGACATAACAAGGTCTGTCAGATCAGACGTACACGTGCATCTCAGCTCATCTCTTTATACCTCACAGCAACAAAACAGGCAGAAGAATCAACCCACTTTCATGTTCTCTCAAGAAAGACAAGCAGTAAAACGCTCTAAAAACGTTCATTCCATGGAAACTATATTAGGTCTTCCATTAAAATTACAAAAAAAATTTGAAACCTGCTAAGTTGCCAATACAATTGAACATTTATTGCTTTTCCATTCATTAAAGGATGGATTCGGCTGTAAAACAACTGAAATGAACAACTCTGTGTGATGATGATTAGTCTATCCCATCACTAGATGCAAGGAGACACATTTAAGCGTGTTACGGGAGACTGCAGCTGTATAATGATGATGTCATAATGATGTATAAATTGAGGATAAAGCCCGATTATTAAATTCAATGAGTCGTTCAAATTTATAAGTAGATGATATGCATATCAACAGGATTCATGTAAGCACATATGTAACAATTACATTCTCACATAAATATGCAAGGTAAACCACTGTCTGTAGGTTGTGGGACATCAGAATATAAACATGATCTTACCTTGCCATTTGTACTCATGCTGAGTGACAAAATCTATACACACAACTCAGAATCATGCGAATTTGTTAAACGTAAACAAAACAATATCAATCTAAATCTTAAAACCACAATCAGAACAGAAGGAGCTCGGGTCAAACTGATTCACCTGAAACCATAACAAAGATCATGCAGTCTATGCAAACGAAATCTTGCATTGAGTGCAGAACGCGTGTGACCTCAGATTACATCTACTATCAAATTTCACCACGCACTAGCGCACCTGTACACAAAATAACCATTTTAATCGAACACATTCAGCGCACGATGAGTAATGCATTATGACCAAAAGCAAATATTAGAACGGGGGAAAAGGAAAGAGGAGGAACTCAAGTTGTTTGCTGGAAAATAGACTTGTTCGGTCTCACCATGACAACCCACAGAATTCTGAAATAGATTTCTCTGCCCTTTTTTTGCTCATACAAAACAAAGTAAGGCTAGTTATTAACTGTTATGAATTTCAGGCTTTAAGACAGAGGAAGACTGGTGTATGATGTCTTTAAAACAGATTGTGGGTGGGAGGTATTGCAATGTTTAAGGATTCTTGGGTTTAGTTAAGTAGAGACAGCTTTGGAAATGATGTTCGTCAAATGTCTGCAAGCCATGTCCCATATTTGCAGAGGGAAAAATGAGTCACAGATGTTTTTGAGTGATACAGGTTATCTGGGATGGGGGCTTTGTGCACTACAGTGCTGCATTTGTTTCTGGAAATAATTTATTTCCTTCATCCATCTTTTTTGACTTTGGCACAAAGACTCATAATGGTTAGTCACAAATGCACAAAAATGTTTTTTGTGCAAGACGTGAATCTTAGAAGTTAATCAAAAGTTACATTATGGGGTCAGATTTGGAAGACTTGGAAAGGACAGAGCAATTTTAAAGGACACAAATTCAACTAGCTGTTGCCGATTTCTCTCGAGATCACCCTGTGAGACCACTCTACTGTAAATCCCATGCTTATTTTCATTCTCTCTGGCTCCTTCTCTCTCCGTCCCTAGTGGTAGTCCATAGGGAGTGGTGCATGGAAGGATCGGGTGGGGCTGCCTCACAGATGGGCTGGTGGGTGGGTTTCCGTGGTTACAGGCAAGGAAGAAGAAGGAAGAGGAGCCATCTGGCAGTGGTTTGGTGAGATGACGTGCCTTGCCCCTCACCCACAACACCCACAATCCACATGGCAACATGCCTACTGCTCCACCAACTGTTATACAAACTACAAGTAATAACACTACGGGTACAGTACAGCTACAGGTAATGTCAACACCTGCACTACCAAATGTAAATAAATTATACCAACCTGTGAAATATTTTAGTAATTTTACTGATTATAAAATACATGTAATATCTACATGTAATATCTTAAAACTGCAGGTAGTTTTGCTTATACTAGGCAATTTATAAAAATGCAAGATTATTTTCAACCTAGCATTAGACAATCCCAACTATTGGGTTATACTGTAAATTAATATATTAAATAGGTCCTGTGACGGCTCAGTGAGTGATTGTGTGTTTGTCCCCGAGCTATACACCTGAACGTAATCATGGCACTTTAAAAGACACCGGGTTAAACAGAGAAGGGGGAGGCTTGTACTCGCTGATGTTGCTGCTCTTTGAGGCCATCGGAGAGCTGACGGGATGTGTGGAATACGGGAGACGCACAGCTGCATTGGAGTCCTCATGTGATCCGTTTTTTCCCTATTATGTTTTGGACCTTTATTTGTTTATGTTTGGTTGAACTGATGTCACTTAAACTTATGACTTACATTTACATGCTGACATACATTTACACTGATCACTTGACATTTCATGTTATTTACTTCAGATAAATAAATCTTAGGATTTATGCAGTGGTTGTGTGGCGTCTTCCTTATTTTGTTGTGATCTTCAAAGAAGATCGTAACAGTCCCTAAAGTACTTGAGTATGTTTACTTAATTACATATATCAAGTATCTTTATCAGTGTTTTTAATTTGGGAAAATTTTACCTTTTTTAAAGCATATATTACATGTTTTACTCCACTACATTTCAGTGAACTTTAATACTTTAGTACATTCAAAATCAACTATCCCAATTTTACTCAAGCAAAACAATTTGAGTAAAATACTTGAGTAAAAATAAGAAAGTACTTTGACTTTTAATGTACTTTTGTGATGTAAAAATTTACTCAAGTACTTTACACCCTGTATTTTTGGTGTCCTACTCATAACAGCAATTAGTTGCTACTTTTGCCAAAGGATAAGAAATCTACTTTTATAAAACTTTCCTTGAGTGTGTTAGATGACCACCCACTAAAGATCTAAGATCAGTCTTGCAGTCTCTCTTGGTTTTGGTAAAGTAGAAACAAGTAAAACTGCGAAATAAATATATTTAAAAAAAATTTAAATGGTCTGCTCTACATCTACAAGAAAGTAAGAAATGTGTAAAGTGGAGAGAGTAAAAGAAGAGATAAAACTGGGGCAAGAGAGATACTGGTCATTAGAGGAGGGCAGGAGGAAATGTGAAACAGGGGAAGGAGGGATGAATTATGGGCGAACTGGAGGAATGGTGTGTGACAGACAGGCTTGAGGGATTTTGTGGAGCACTTGATGTCTTGTTAGTCTCAACCTTCCTGGTTCTGTGATTGGATACAAATATCACATAGCTCATGTTGAACAAGGTTTATTCTGGTTTGTGGCACTGCAGCATTTATTATCACATTGCCCCTAAAGAGCCAGACTTCTTTCCTTGCCCAAACCCAACAAAAGCCATGCCACCTTCTCTACTGTTTCTATTGAAATCCAGCACAAAACTTAATAGAAAATATATTGTATTACACCTTAAGAATGATTATATTAAAAAATGGACTTAGTTTTCATAATGTACCAATATCAAAGATCCACAGAATCTTGTAAAACAGGCTTGATTCATTTCACATGTACACATGCAGTGTTGTCTTACATAAAGTATACCAAACATATCTTGCTAAATACTCTCTCTTAACATTGTTCCTCTTTTCCTTGTGTTTCTTTCAGAATTGTATCTTTCCCTCAAGGGTGAATTTTTCTCTTGACTTTTCGTTCACATGCTCCCTCCAGCATTAATGCTACTTAACCATCTTTTCTGTAAATACACTAATTGGCGGAAGAGGAAACACTCTCTCTCTTTCTATAGACAAAAGCACTTTGAGTTTCTCCCTCTAACCTTCAGTTGTGTGAAACAAGCCAAATGTACGTTGTTCTAATTGATTATATATTCACTCATAAACACTCAGCGAATTACCCAGAAGCACCTGCATCACACAACTCAACAAGAAGAGGACATCTACATCACTACACATATTCTCCATAAACAAACAGAATCTATATACAACGCTTTCTATGCAAAATAATGAAACCTCAAAATGACTCCAAAAACCACACTTATATTCTCAAATAAGACAGATCCAGGAAAAAAGGTAACCATCCAAATGATCACAAAACTCCCTCTAGTGAAAAATCTCCCCGAGTGAAAAACATATCAAAAAGGAGAAATATGGGGATTATCAAGTTTAACATGAAAAACAAGTGAATCATGTTCATCCAACCTTATTCCAGTGGTTCCTCATTTCTCATTACATTCCCTATCTCTTCTGTACAGCTTTAACCCGTCATCCTTCCATATATACATCCAGTTTCAAAAATTACAAACCACAACATCGAGGAATGCTAAGGCATTGACAGACCCAACAGAGAGAGAGAGGGATAGAGTAAACGAGTGAGCGAGCAATAGAGAGAGATAGCTATAGCCCTATAGCAGGTTGGGTTGGTTACAGAAAGCTCTCTCTCTCTCTCTCTCTCTCTCTCTCTTTCTCTCTCTGTCTGTCTTTTTATGTGTTCCTTTCTGTCCATCTCTCTTTCTCCTCATATCTCTGTCATTATTCACAGCTCACTGCATGGACAACAGAGTAGAAAGAAAAAGCCATTACCAACCTAAAACTGCACCAGCATGTGTGTTTATAGTGCATGCGAAGCTAATTTAATGTGTGTGTGTGTGTGTGTGTGTGTGTGTGTATGAGCAGAGGGAGGTGTTGTTTAGTCAGTGGGTGATGGGAAAGGTGGAATGTGTCACTGAGGCATCAATAATATCTAACCTGGCTACCTGACAGTCCCACTGAGAGAAAACACGCACATACACAAATGCACACACGCTCGCAGGCACGCACGCATGCACGCACACACATACACACATTTTTTTTATTGTGCCATTTTAGTGAGGTGACCGATTTCCACTGATTGTATCATGCTAATTATCTTTTCTATCCCCTAACCCTCAAAAACACAACAAATATGTGCACGCCATTATTTAATGATATAAAGACAAACATAATTTGACCACTTTTTGAGACTTTTCTCTGGCAAAAAAGTTAAATTGTGTTTGTGACAATACACCACTATGCTAGAGGACACAAGTGAAGCTAAACCGGTCATAATTATTGACAACCCTCCAGTAAACTTGAAATTATCGCTAGCAGTCGTTGTCTGGACTCTTTTGGTTTTAACAGTAACCGATGAGCTTCTTCTCGCACTAAAGAACTGACAAGTCATAGTCCTGCTCTGATGTCATCCTATTAGTGTCCTCAGCAAACACAAAGCCACATCACAAAAGCCGATTGTTATCCATGGTGCCTAACAATGTATTTTTCTGGGATTCTCCTACACTTCAATGACTAATGCAGAGCAGTCCGTAGTTATTTTCCTTGATAAAGCAACTGTATGCATAAACTGATAATTTTGTCGATTAGAATTGTTCATGTTTACACATCATTTCTGTGCTTATTCACAGAGAAATGTGGGAGGAAGTCATTCAGTGTGTCATTCCTCTTCCATTTTTGCGAGTGAACGTGACAGATCAGAAATGTTGGCAATAATAAAAATAATAGTATAGTTTTGGGAAGAGAGAAACCACTTTACCTGCAAGGTAGGCAGCATGACCATGATCATCACCAAGATTCTCTGTGCACCCACTTAATGTTCTTAAAATTCTAACACTTTTGGAAATGTATGAAAGCTGTAACATTATATTTGTTTCAAGTCATTTGTTTGCAAATGGCACTTGGCTTAATGACATTTTCAAAGTGTGAATTAAGTGACTGAAATACTTTTGGGGACATTGTATAAAGTTGTTTCTGAATGTTAGAAAGTTCTCTAAAATCCTGATAACAACCTCACCGGACAACACCGTGAGACCTTGAACATTACCAGTTGGCCCAGACGTCTAAATCACAAAGATCTGAATTATTAAAAGCTGCACAAGACAAATTTTGCTCTGTAAATGACATTGGAGACTTCTGGGATATTACTACAGAGCAACACTAAGAAAAGATTTATGTAGTAAAATTGTGCTTCAGTCGCTTCAGTTATAGTAAACAGTCACTCTTAAACTGTGTATGAACACAACTGTATTTAGGCTTTAGGCTTGTAAAAGAACTGAAACTATATTCTATGAACATTAACAGCGAGAAACAGCGAAACAGCAAAAGCTAGAAAGTCTGACTAAGCTGTGTGTGGGTGTATGTAATGTCTAAGCATATCTATAATTGTAAGCTAATATGTAAATGAATATAAGGGTCTGTATCTTCTGTACCTGCTGTAAGCATATCAGAAAACACATGTTTATGTGTTTGGCATAGGCTTGAATACACAGATAAGCACAAAGGTGAAGAATGAGGCCAGGCAGTAGACATTTCATTCTAGAAGAAATAAGAATTGTGTTTTGGAGAATTGTTGTTTGTAAACAATATGTATTTACCTACGGCTGCCAGATGCCGGTTGTCATTACATATAACAGTCACAAAAACAGATGTGTGTATGTTTTTGCAATAGGGCAGTATAGATATGTGTCTTGCCTGATACTGAAAGTCTTAATTTATTCTCCGATGTTTCATCCTGTTCAGGATGTTTTTCCAAGAATTCTGTTATGTTAATATTTAATGACATGTTTTATTAAAAGATACGCACATACAGTTTACGGTATAGTATATACACACACACACACACACACACACATGCATGCATATGCATAGTGTCTCTAAAGGCTTAGAATAACAAATAAACAGAAAAATGTGATGCATCATTCAAACATTCAAACACATTCACGAACACACACACGCATGCACATGCACACAAACATTCTGACAGCACAATGAGATGCACTGTAAATAGCCTGTATAGCCTAAAATATTTACTTTCCAAAGAGAAAACCCCCGTAATTCCTATATTCTGACACCTTTCTAGAATTTTGTCTATTGTTTTGAAAGGTATAAAGTATGAAGTAACATCTTTGAATGCTCTAATATTGAGCTCGGAAATGTCTATTTTTAGAAAACTGTGTGTGTGTGCTTGTATGGCCCTGGTAAACCCAGTGTGGAGTGTGAAGACCCCCTCAAAGATAGTAATACCAGTCATCTTTGACCTTGTGAGGACATTTCTTGGTCCCCATGAAGAAAACAGCTTGTACATTTTGTTTATAAGCTTTATTCAAATGTTTATTTAAAAAAATGAAAATGCAGCAGATGATTAGGTTTAGGGGTAGTGAGAGGGTACAGTTTGTAAAGTATAAAAATAATTGTGTCTATTGAAAGTCCTCATTTAACATGAAAACCCATTTAGTGTGTGTATATTCACAGTATGCATTAAGTTTCTGATGATCACAGGATAAAATGTTGACCTGATGTCTATAGACCTGCACTACAGAACAGTCTGTCAAAGCGCATCTTAACACCTCAGCTTTGAGTAAAATGATGGTGTAAATCCTCCCAGAGCTCCACATGACACAAATAAAGCCAGACAGCTCAAAATAGTTGAGCTGAATGACCAAAGATCCACACTAACTAGAGCTTGTTCACAGTCTCTTCTCAATAAGACAACTACTGTGCATTCACTGTAAAGATTTCACAAAACTATCTGCATCTATTCTGCCTTGCAGAAAAGTTCAGGGAGTTATTACACTAATATACTTAAGAATCTAATCTAAAGGAAAAGAGGATGATTGTTTTTTGAAAGAACTGCTTTAAGAAACTATTGCCAGCCGAAGTGGCAGCAATAGAAAAGCATTTAGATTTAGATTTAGAGGAGAAAAGAAATACACTAGAGAAGGATTAACTGAAAAGTGACAGAAAATGAATTGAAGGAGAAAGCCTGACACACAAAAACAAATATGAGAGTTTGTATGCAAAAGCTCAACCAAGAGCGATCAACGTGCCTTTCAGTTTGACACAACTGAAAGAAGCTTTAATCACACACACATGCATTCGACTGCATAAGAAAACAACATCTGTACACAAAACCGAACTGTCACTTACTCATTCCAAACAAAAATGATGATGGTACGTCCATTAGCTATAGAAAGACAAACCGAAAAATCCCACTCTAAAGAAGCCATCATTCCAGCGGCGTCCAGCGGCAATCATGCATCTGCATGTGTGTGTGTGTGCGTGCATTAGAGTGTTACACTCATGTGAGGATGATGACGACGCGTGAACATGTGAAGAGGGCAGAATGTGACACCAGAGGGATGAGCACCCAATCGGAGCGTTCTGTTACTTCCTCTCATCTCTTACCCCTCTCTCACCTGCTTTCTCTTTTCTTATGTCGCTCTCTTGCTTTGGGCAAGAGGGGTGCAGAGGGCGATAATGGGAGAGTGCCGTCACGCTAGAGTGAATGACCCAGATTCTGAACAAGAGAGAGGAACCCGGAAGAAGAGCCTGGACACTTGAATGTGAAATGGAGAGAATGAGAGCAAGAGAGGGCACAGTATGATGATTTGATTAGACCCATGATGATGAAGCGGAAGAGATGAGAGAAATACTCTTTGGAAAAGAGAGGAGAGAGAGACAGACAGACTGTGGAAAGGGGGAGGAGCTTTGCAGCAACATGCAGCGCCTCGCTGTGGCAAATACAAACATGCACACGCACATGCAGTATCTAACTGAGGACATAACGCTAATTTGAATTATGTCAGGCAAACTATAGCCTTGATTAAAACTGATAGAAAAGCATTTATACAAGAAAATATAACATATCAGCATCATATGATCAACTAGCTGCACACGCATTGACACACACTGTAAGATTGGCACACAATCTCTCAGCACAGCATCACTGCAACCAACACAATCTGAACAGTCACAGAAAGCGAAAGTACATAACTAAATGTGCAAATACACGCCTTTATGGTAACCTGGGAGTCAGCATTTTTCAGTACCAAGGACAGTTTCAGGTTAGCCCTGCTGGTCAGAACCATGGACAGCACCAGCATGAAGTTCAACGTCAACAGATGTAAAAAAGCTAAGAAAGAAATCAATGTTTGGAGTATTTTCAATATGCATCTCTCCACCTTGTACCAGGGTAAAAAAACACGTTTATGAATAACAAGCATTTTGCCATGGGCCAAGAATTAGGATGGTATAACAACTGGAAATCTGATGGAATATTGTGATGAGATGTTCAGACAGTGGGTGGTTGGGTATGTATGATGTAAAGATCGGATGATTGCACTCTCAGTGGGATGAGCAGTCGTTCTCCAGAGCTGTCCTTCACTTGCCCTTCAATACGCTGCATCAAACTCCCATCCTTTTTTTGATGCTTTTTAAACCACTTTTAAAGGAGCCGTATAATGAATTGTGCTCGCGTTTTGAAATATACACATTTATGAAAATATGAGCACATAAGCATTTGATTATACAGTATATGACTGTTGACTGTATATGGCTATGTTGTATCAACAGCTATTTAGTATTTAATTGGGGTGAAATTATGAGTAGATAGATAGCATCATTCCAGTTGGTATCCAGTTGTAAACAACATCTTTTCTTATGAGACATAAAATTTGGTTGGAAGTGAATCCCTTTGTAAACCCATTTCAATGTATTACAAGTAGGGATATGAAATGAAAAAGAATAAATGGAAAATGAGTAATTTCACATGTTAAGCGGAAGACCATCATGACAGGTAATTTAGTCTAGCCTATTTAGGGTAGAAAGCAGTCAGCTGTAAATAAATTAATGCTTTTAGTGGTGTGAGGGAGCCAAAATGACAAATATCATAAGCGATCTGCAACAAAAGTGCAGAATTTGTTTTAAAATGGGTCAGGCTCTTTCAGGGTTAATCCCACGTCGGAGATACTCCCTGCGTCCGAAATTGCCTATTTTCATATTATATAGTGGGCAAAAATCAGTATGAGTCTGAATGAATAGTATGTCTGAATACTGCACTCTCAGTATGAATGGAATGTCTGAAACCTCAGTATGCAAAAACAGTAGGCGAGATATACCCAAATGGTATACCGCTTCCGCCGAGATTTGTGAGTGTGCATCGGATGACACAATTCTATCCCATGATGCCACAGGCAATTTCAAAAGTTATTAAAATAAAAATTGTTGAAAAATTTAAAGGCAGATGTCCATTTTTAAAGGTAAGTAAAAATAAATCAATTTCTTGTGACTAAATAGTTTTTGCCTATGTACAGGTTTTTGTTAATTCGTCATAGGTCGGAGCAGACAGGTCACATGACAATACAACATGGCAGATGCAGTATGTCTGAAGTGAATTCATACTACTTCCACTCATACTATAGAACGTACTGTTTTAATGGTCAGTAGGTAGTTTCTTATTTAAATTCAATACGTACTGTCACAGTATGGGATTTTGGAAGCAGTAAATGTTTTCATGTTCTTTATGAGACATGAAATCAGTGTTTGCTTATAACATTTGTTATTAGCTATTTGTTAAAATAAATGTTATGCATGTCTCAATCAATCTCTCTCTACTTTCTGTTTCTTTTCCTCTCTAGTAGATTGTATCTCTATATCGAGAAAAACCCCACCACCTCTCCATCTCTAAACCATACTTGTGCACCTCCACAAGAACTAAATATTTCTCCTTTCATTTTTCCTCACTTGATTTGTGTTCACTTTGGGGACAAAGAATAAATAATCTCTGCATCTTTTCAATCTGTCACTCATCCATAAAATGGCAGAGGAGCGGAAAAGAAGGAGAGAGAACAGAGACTGAGGAGAAAAGATGGATGGGGTCTTTTGATTTTAGAGTGCTTAATTTTCCCCAGCTGTCGTTCACACAGAACGCAGCTCGCTGCTATAGATAGACGGTGAACAGTTTAACGCTGTGGCATACTTTCATGAGTCATTATGCTATAAAGAGGCAAAGAGTTCGTTGAAAGTTGCAGAAATGTTTTTACGACCTCTAAGCCTTCGATCTGACGTGAGCAATTTGGCTGTCGATTTGAAATAGATTAGACATCCTGTCCAATAATACTGTGATAAAAACCAAAAACAACTGTGGCAAAAGAAAATCATTACACGATATACAGGCAAGGAAACTGTCCACACAACATGAAAACATGACATTTGCCACATTAGGGAAAACAGCCCATATTGTCTCCTAAATTCAAGCAGTTAAAAGGGATAGTTTACCAAAAAATGACAATTCTTTCATTATTTACTCGCCCTCATGTCATTGCAAACTTGTATGGCTTTCTTTCTGCAGAACACAAAAGAAGATAATTTGAAGTAAGTTGATAACCAAACAACATTTACTTCCACTATATGGACACAAAACCCCTAAACATCTTTTGTGTTCCACTGAAGAAAGAGGTTTTAAATGAACCGAGGGATATGCAAAGTTCAAAGTTGTCAATCAGAAAAGCTTATCACACTAAGAAAGTGCTTTCCCGTTTTTTATTTAGTATGCATCTGACAGTTTGTGGGCGTGCTTTCTGACACCGAGACTATGAGCTGCATAACCACAGAGCTGCAGGCAGCATGGCCCACTAACCCCACACCCCTACAATCCATTTAACGTGCCACATTATGTTAAATCACTTAGTCACCGCAAATCTGAGAACCTTCTAAAGTACAGTAAATCCACGCCTGATTATCTCACGACAATCCTTATTATTTTCCCATCCATTCATACCAAAGACAACAATCTACAGGAAAGGAATTTAGGTGGAGGAGCGTTAGTTAAGTCGTCTTGTGCTCGGTAATTCTCCCTGACAGTCATGACCGGTCTGTTTCCTGCTGCTAAATGCTTAGAGACCTAAAGCGTGACTCATGCCTCAAACCCTGTATAGACCACAGAGTACATGATAGGCTTATAGCTCGTTCAGCTGAATAACTTAGCTAAACCTCTTGAAATCATGGGCTCTGACAGGGCCCCGAGAATGCTTGGTTATTTTTATACCACCCCTACCAAATGCTTAATGAAGGAATTTACAATCAGCCGCAGCTGGCGTCGAACTTCTTTCAAAACATCTGCTGCAATAAGAAAAGTTCATTGTGCAGTTCGGAAAGAACAGGAGCTGTTACAAGTTCACGTGTACGTGAGTTTTATAGCATACAGAACAAGCGCCCTAAGCTACATAATATAAAAGTAAACAGATGTAAAGTAATGGAAGAAACCAGTCGTACATATAACACGCAAAGATGGTAGCTCACAGAATCGTATATATACAGTATCTCTGGAAGCTGCAGTGGGTTATGGTTTCCCATGATACTTTGCACCGGCTTCGCTCTTCTGATATGCTGCACTAATTGGCCTGTGCTGTCAAAGGCCACCGTGTATAATGGGGGAAACTACTGGCATCAAAAGACATCATCCAGAACGCCTGTAGTGAGAACGCTATTCCAGCTCTCTCTCTCTCTTCACCGTCACATTCAATCCATCATTAGTGCCTGTCAAGTCACAGATTTTCATTTTTCAAAACCCCTCATTCATAAAAATAAAGATTTGCCAGTGAACATAAATTTAAAAATGTCAATGTCTTAAAGTCATAATTCACCCAAACATGATAATTCCGTCATCATTTACTCATCCTCATTTCGAGCCTGTATGACGTTCTTTCTCCTGCAGAACACAAAACAAGATATACTGAAGAATGTTGGTAACTGAACAGCACCGGCACCCATTGACTTGAATTGGTTTTATGTCCATATATTTAAATGAATGGGTACCAACCAATGTTAATTTTCCAACATTTACCAAAAATTACAAGAGGGTGAGTAAATGATGACAGATTCGTTTGGGTGAATTTGATCCTTTAATTTAACCATTTTTACTACATTTTAAATGTACTGTATATCCCTCATTCATAATCTCCTTCTAAAGACTTAGATTATTGAGATTTCTATGAGGAGTTTATATTACATCACGCATGCAAGCTGCACCACACACACACACACACACTGAAAATGGCACAGGATTTATCTTAGGCCTGCTAATGATGTGAGCAAACAATTAAGAAAAGACAAAAGCTTTTCATTTCTTTGTTTTTGCAATCCATACAGAGCACAATCTAATCTAAACAGCAGACAGTGGAAAAACAGCCGCTGTCTGCATTAAAAGGTTGTGCCTCCATTAAAAATAATCGCCGAGCCCAAGCCAAGTCTGTCTTCATTTCTCCATGGAAATAAAACCTCCAGTATAACAACAACTTTTCAAAGAGCTTGGACATGATCCAGACACACCCCGGAAAAATAAACTGTATGGAGATGAGTCGGGTGAGCAGAAGTTCTAATCATCCAGCCCTAACAGCAGGCCGCCATCCTGCATCGTGACCAGCAGCCACAAAAACAGCGAAATGAGCCCATAGTGAAACTGCTTAGGCTCTCTCAAATACACACACGTACAGCACCATTCCCCTCTGTGTATTTCAGTATACTGTATGTGCACATGTATTTAGAAAGGGCCAGTGGTAAAACACAATGGTATACATAAATGCCTACACACACACATATGTACATATCGCAACAGTGTATACCATCTATTCAATATCTTGATAAAGACAAACCCCAGAGGCTACAAAAGCACTTCCTTTCAATTCAACAAATGAGGGCTAGATGAGTATCTATTTTCAATGGACTTTCCCTCGAAGTCAAATAATTTTAACAAAATGCTAATTTAGTTGAGGAAATTATACATAATCTGCTCACATTGTGCACAGTAAAATGACGATTCCTACCCAGGAATGTGTTGAGCCTTGCTTTTAAATGACAGAATTAACCTCCATTCAACTCCAGAAACAATATAGAAAACACATCAACAAAAACAGCATCCAAAAAAGCCAGTCGTCATTCGTTCAGTAAACGCAGCCCTTCCATCCTTCCTTTTATCTCTTTTTTTCACACTCTCCCTCATTCTCTCCTCTTCCACTCGCTGCCAAATAACCTCCTTTCTACTGCCTCCAATTAAAGTGATTATGAGACTGTGCCGCGTGTGTGTGTACACGGAGAAAAGAGGAATAACATGCTGATTACGACTAATAGAAAATGTGCATGTGTGGCTGTGCCAGTTAGTTTCATGAAATGATGTGCGAGGATTTGTGTACCTATCATTGTTTGAATGTGTATGAATTTATGAGCATGCATAAACATCTTGGTGTATGCTCTTTATGAACAATAATACAGCATTTCCAATTATCATTATTAAAGGGATAGTTCAACCCTAAATGAAAATGTTGTCATGAATTATTTAACCTCAAGTTGTTTATATAACATTCATCAAACAAACACAGCAAAACTTCTGTCAGCCGGGCGTGCTCTTTCTCACGCTGGCTGGTTGATGCGTGGGCATGCTCTTTCTCGCACGCATGTAATTTTTTTTACATAGAAATAGAAAGCTTTGAGGGTAGAGCTGATGGAGAACATAACATTACAGTACAAAGCTACTGCATTACATACATTTTGTCAGTGTGAGTCTGAAAGTTTAATGGGTATATTGAAATCATGACCTTTGCGCTATTCCAAGATTCTAATAAGGAACACAACTACAGGAACAAAGCTTTCAGCCAGAGAACATCACGATCTGTGGCTCAAGGATGATGTTGAAGAGTGGGTGGACAGTGGCTGTCAATAACCTTTATAAACACTAAACAAAAGATGGAAAGAATAATCCAGAGGGACAGAAGAAAGGGAAAGATAGCAATATCACATGTGTCATGTAGAAAGAGGACTAGGAAGGAAAGATAGACGAAAAGCGAGAGAGGAAAATCAATACAGGTTCATATACCTTAAATGTATAGATCAGATCACACAGGATGTGGGGGGGGGGTTACAGCCATAAATAGATACTGTGGTACTGGGATTCTTATTTGATACAAGGAGTTTGTTTTCTTTCTCTATCTCTCTCTCACACACACACGGAGCACTGTGAATACTATTGCCTCAATTAGATCTTGAATTATTCACAGCGCACTAAATCCCAAATGCATGATGCAATTGTCAAGTATTACCACTGTTCGTGCACGCATTTAACTTTTTTTCAAAATGAGGGAGCTGCGGTAACAAAAAACTTCTGAAGAAATAACTTTGACAAAACAACAAACACCCACGTAAGGTTTAAAACTATGAGCTTGATATTAAAAAATTTCAAGAAAGCATATGTTCATTTAAGTACCCTCCATGTTGCTTCAAAGATGTACGCATAAGCTTTCATTTATTCACCTTTGTTCACCTCTCATTGCATTTTTTAACTCTGGGAAACAGTGGACATGGATTTCTATTTAGATTCTTGTGCATGGATTTTTAATTCCAAAATGGCTGCAGATGGAATCTCATAAACTGTATTGAGCAAACACTCGTGAGACCTATTCTCTAGGTGGACAAACGCTCAAATACTTTCACGCTGTCTGCCGTTTAATTCCAACCAGAAAAACAGGCTGCCTAAATAAAACCCATAAAACACAGAAGCTCTCCCACTCATGCGCTGCATCAATAATTTCAGAAGTTCATGAATATTTGAAGATTCCATACCTGAGATGGTAAAAGGAACAAAATATGTAAGAGAGAAATATACCTGAGATTTAGAGCCTGTGTATGATATAGGGAGAGAGAGAGTGAAAAACAGAGAGAGAGGTGCTATTGCATTTGTCGCCATGCAAATATCTTGGATCTCTGTGACAGAAGTTATTGACGGTATAAAGACAGACTAAAAGAGGAATGTGGCAAGTAAAACTCATCCAAAGTTCTGAAGTTACTGAAAGTTCACAGTGTGTGTGTCTAGTGTCTAATGGCTGAAACACAGAAAGTGAGCATCTTGCCCACGCAGATGCCAGGCAGTACAGTGGACACTCCTTTGATACCTGTCCAAGAATGCAGACATCACAGTTTACACAGCATGGGGCAACAGATGGTTTGTGTCATCTGCTATCTACATCCAGTGCTTTCTTAAACATCTCTCGTCCTCTCAAAACGTTACAATGATAGAAGAACACAAGAGCCGAAATGAAAGCAAAGCATCTCCATGACGACAGCATCTGTTATTTTATGTGTTGCCTTTAAAGTATGGGTACTGGTTCTGTAGCCATCTTTAAGAACATACTGTATCTTCCGTCAGCACCTGACCGATAAGTTCTGACTTCTATCTATTTTCTACTCTTTCTATACTCAGCTTTGTATACTGTGGTATGCTATATTAGACCAGTTACTGCGCTGTAGCTTTTTTTGTCCTTATGTTGCTCCAATTGCTTCCATTGTTTACCTTATTTGTAAGTCGCTTTGTATAAAAGCATCTGCCAAATGTAAATGTATACACCTCCTCTTTTGTTCTTTTCACAATTTCACTAACTTCTCAACATATCACAAATCTTTAGAAAGCATAAGAAAGTTTAACAGATAAGCAAAACTAACTTGCTCCTTGCATCCAGTGTCTACCAACACTGTATCTAAGACACGAGGAATGCTTGCATGCATTTAAATGATGTGTTGAAGAAGTATCAGAGCAATCTTTGAGCGAGGCAAAACTTCTGCTTCCACACCGCATCACTCATATAATCCAAATGCTCCCCTATAGCTTCACTTGTAAACAAAACCTGTGTGTCCTTATTACTGAGCTTACATACTGGCAATTACTGATGACAATCAGAATACACAAACAACAGGGGCATGTGTCAGGGGCAGGGGGCATGTGTTACAGAGAGTTTAAAGTTATGTGGAAAGAAATACTGGAAAATTTACACAAGCAGCCTTTTTAAATGCAAACAAGCTACTTAAAAAAAGGCTAAATTGGATTGGTTTGGGGTTGCTCTTTTATTTTTGTTTAGGAATCTTTGTTTTTTTTCTTCAGATGCCAATTTTGTCCCAGGCATTTCCACAAAAGTAAAGATAAAAATGAGACATCTTTTTATGTACAGTAACATTACACACTCTTAAAAAATGTGCTTCAAGAGGTTCTTCGATGACATAGAAGAACCTTTTGGTTCCACAAAGAAGCTTTAACATCTGAAGAACCTTTCTGTTTCACAAAAGGCTATTTAAGTAAGAAAGAGATGGTTGTTTAAAGAACCTTTGACTGAATGGTTCTTTGCGGATCCAAAAATAGTTCTTCTATGGCATCGCTGCGAAGAACATTTTAAGCACCTTTATTTTTAAGAGTGACGGTTCAGTAGCAACAACATAAACAAACGATATGTAGATATAAAACGTAACTTTCTGCAGACATCCACAAAGAATCTACAACAGGAACTGTCAAAAAAAAGGTGCTTTAAAGGTTTTTCATAGCGATGCCATTTAGAAGAATCATTTTTGGTTTTATTCAGTCAAAGGTTCCCTAAACAACAGTCAAAGGTTCCCTAAACAACCATCTCTTTCTTACTTATTTATAATCTGAAGAACCATTTTTCACCAGAAAGAACCTTTTGTGAAACAGAAAGGTTCTTCAGATGTTAAAGGTTCTTTATGGAACCGAACGGTAATCGAACCTTTTGAAGCATTTTTTAAAGAGTGTGCTGAGTAGGTTTAGGGTAATTGAATACAATTAATATACAATAAAAATATGAATATAAATGAATGTTAATATAAACTAAATATAAAATCGATTGTTTTATAATAACCAATCATTATAACGTTCCAATGACACTGTCTATAAAAAAATTATGTCATAGACGGAAGAGGTTTAGAAATATCCAAGGTCAATTCTCTGATGTTTGCACACTTTGACATTATTTTGAGACAGTTAAAACCTCTTTAGAAATGCTAGATGATACATTTGAGATCACTAGGGTATTTTCTCAGATAAATCAACTAAGTTAAGCAAACATTTTAATTCTCACTGCTGTCTCCACAAACTATTAAGAAATTAATGACATCTCATTTGTGATTTCTAGGCTCGATCATATACATAGACCAAGAATGGTATATTTTTATCTCCAAAAGTGTCATCAGTGCATCACCTCACTCTACCCATAACCCCCCCACTGCCCCGGCACCCCTCCCACATCATCTCAACCAGCTTTGTATTCTGTAGCGTCTGCCGTGCGCTCCCTCTCTCTCCTTCTCTCCTGCAGTGATGTCTGAAGAACAGAGGGAGGAAGATGAGTGTCAGAGGGAGACCAGGCGATTACCATTTCAGTGCAAACACACACTTTCACAGTTTCCGAGCGATACAACAAACACGTGCACACATGTACCACAACACATACGCACATCAAGTCTGTTCGCCAGAAATTCGTCCCAAGCTTCATCTTTTAAAGGCCATTATTTTATATTATTGAATGCGTGTGAGTAAAGCAAATCCAAGGGTTAAACACTCTCCTCTTTTTATGGACAAGTGTATTTAAATATGCAGCTGATGCTGGCTGTTTCCTTCCCACTATCACTCAATATTAAACGCCTTCCCACAAAAACAGACTAGACAGGAAACTTTGATGTCTTCCTCTTCTCTTCCAATATCTGCGATACCTTTAGGTGCACATGGGAAGCTCCCACTTCTGAGACAGGCTGGTTTTATGACTTCAAGACGGATATAAAATGTTTCTTTTTAAAGGGCATTCATTTTAACATTGATCTCGTGTTCACTTTTTAATCTTAAAAATATGTAAACCATCACAAAACTATTTTAAAACAATGGCAATATTTTCCAGATTACATACTGTATATGGCTAGTTGACAAATATACCATACATGTGTCCTGTGGTGTGACAGCTTAAAATGTAAAAGAAAACTGTTAGTAATTTTTTTTATATATTATATATAATAATGTAATATATTATATAAAACTTTATATAATATAAAAAAGTTATTTTCATTGTTCGTTTTTGGTGTCACGCCATAGGACACATGTACGTTTATTATATAATGTATATACTGTACATTGTTTTAAGAAATCTGCCAATACTTTCCAAATATTGTTGCTGTCCTTTTAAAACATTGGATGTATAAATTTGCAGTTTTTTAAATTAACTTTTCCAATGATTGAATACAGTGTTGTCAAAGTTGACAGGCGCTTATTAATACTTTTAACTGGTTAGATCTTTGCAAAACCCAGTGACAAACATAAAGGGTAATAATATATTATAATAATAATTATTAATTGCAAACAAAATCACGAAATATGGAGATACAAGGTTTTAGAAGGAGAGCATCGATATGTGATTTGCCACATGCTCAAAGAAACACTAATATGCTCATTGCATTCATTGAAGCTTGGTTAAATCCCGTGTTTGGTGAGAAATCTCATGGGCCGCTTTCAAAATCAGATGTGTCTGCACAGGATGCTTTATGGCATGCGTTCATTGAATTGAGTGGTGCAGCACGTGCTGATGGAGTCTTATTGTCTGCTACTAATGGCTGACAGCGCAGAACTGCAGGCTCCTCGGGCCAGACTTAGTGGTTATTACTTGTTTCTTTCTACAGACACCGACTCGCTAGGCCTGACCTAGTTCTGCTGCCGATAGAAAATTAGGACCAGCCCTGCCACAAAACAGTGTGCTACTTTCAGTCACAACAGGTGAACAGGCCAAGGGTGCCTTGTAGATGAATGACGAGAGAAAAAGAGAGCGACAGAGAGATCTATAAATACACATATAAAGCTACTGAAACATTCAGAGCAATAAAGGCAGAGAAAAATAAATTAAATCTGTCAAATCTGTTCTCAGTTTTCATCACATCAATGGGATAATATATCAGGCAGCTGAACAATGTGACATTTTAAGACTGTTTACGATAAAAACACGACAATGATATATGGGCAGATGATTTTCAGATGCAAAAGAGAAAGATGTGAATAGTCATGCAGCTGCCAAAATGGCCAGTGGTAGTGAAAGAGACAGTACAAAGCCTGCAGGAGAGGAGAATAGATTTGGGCACCTGTGTGGTGTCTGCGGTGCAGTGTGATTGCCTCACGGTTTGAATTATATCTGGTAATGATAAGAATCAGTCAAGAATGACATGAATAGAATATTTTCAAGCAGTAACAGCTTCTGAAAGCCTTTCACATGAAAGCTACATATTAGAGAGACTTCATTAGAGTGAATTACAGCAATACGTTTCCACATAATTACATTTTTATTGAAAATGCATAAAACACATTAATTCTAAATAAAACAAATTAAGTATGATAGCGGATGATAACGTTTTATTGTGTCTTTTAATTACATTTAACAATGTTAAAATATTTAGCAATTTCTTTATTGCTTGCCTATGTCTTTTTTGTAACTTCCATCTCCGATTAATTTACATAAAAGTTTTAAAGTCCCCTGTGGTCGATAATTGTATCCCTTAAAACTAATCTTTGACTATCAAAATGTCATATTCAAATGTTTTTTCCTGCCTTAAAATAGCTTGAATATGGATATTTCAAACAAACGCAACGGTTCGCTTCAGAAAACCTTTGTTAAGACCACAGTGCAAATTAGCCCCGCCTCCACTCAATCACACTCAGCAACTGAAAGTGAAACTAAGAGCTGACACAGCAGTGCAGCGATAATTTAAGCCAAAATCTTTGTGCCAATTTTTGCATATTTATGCCTCAAACTGTCACACGAGTTGATGTGGTTGTTAACAGGTTTCTGATGTCGTTAACCAAAGCAGTTCCAATCTGCCTTTTTTATTGTCTTTGGTAAACTGCAGATTTATGGAGATAATACTCAGCAATGGATTAAAATTATACATTTGTATACGGTTTGTCTTAAAACATAAAAAAACCCACATAAACATATAAACACCGTTAAAACGATTTTCTACCACAGATTGTCTTTAAAAAATATATATATTGAGAGTGTATTGATTTCTAGCTCATGTTTGTTTTAGTACGCCAATGTCCAAGGCTGAATGTTCTGAATTTTGACTGTGTCTAGTTGGAAATCACATACATCAATTTGGATTTAAGCAACCACATTGCAAAACATTCAGGACTGTTTTACACCTGCATTCATCACATGTAGATTTATATTTCCGTAGACAGACCGAAATAGTGTTTGCGGGAAAAGAAAGTCAGACAGGCTGGCAGGAGAGGTATACAGAGGACAAAGAGATGTTGAAGAGGATCCGGCTGTTCATTCATGAAGACAAATTGATTCACAGAAGGAAAGTGCTATTAAAGCATTTGTCGGCTTTTCTGTGCTCCACAGCAAATTACACACTGATTGATATAGATCCTGCACATGTGAAGGCAGCCAAGAACTGGATTTAGGAAGTAAATCTGTAGATATGACCTCACACATCGAAAAGCGCTGCACTACATGGCTGTGTTGAAAGATGTAATAGTCTGATTTATATTATGGTTTATCTTGCGAGCCAAGACCTAAGCCCCTAGTGAAACCTGTTTCACAGACAAAAACAAACACATATGTTTGTGTAGGCATGAGTATGATCAGACATGCTCACATCCTATTAAAGGATTACAGGCTTGAATTAGCCACATATTGAAATAATATATATTAAAAAATCCTACAAATACTATATCCTACAAAAACAGATGATACACCAATTAATTTTGATTGAGCCTGGAAAGAAATAGCTGCCATTAAAGCAATCCTGCTGTTATGCAGCCCCATTGAATAAAAGAAGCACCTGATTGAGTTTGTATGAGGATGTTTTTGAACCAGAGTTAAAAAAAAATAATGAGTGGAAAGCAAGAAAACAAGATATAAAGAAAGGTCAAATATACCAAAGCACTTGTAGGCACGGTAGAAATGGAGGTTTAGCACTTTTTGTGTCATGAGCGCTTCTCTTCTTTCTCATAGTGATGTTATCAGTGCTATGTGAAGTAACCCACCCTCGACCCTACACTGCTAGAAAACTACAGGACAGTTTCCCTTCTTCCCTTCATTGCCAAAGCACTGGAGCGAGTTGTGTTCTACCACCTCTCCTCCTTTCTCATGCTAAACAACCTCCTGGACAGCAATCAGTCCGGTTTTAAGAACGGTCATTCCACAGAGACTGCACTGCCCTCAGTCATCGAAGCCCTGAGACTGGCAAAAGCATCATCCATGTCATCTGTGCTCATCCTACTGGATCTGTCTGCTGCTTTTGACACTGTGAATCATCACATCCTCCTGTCTTCTCTCAGTGCTATGGGTGTCTCTGGAATGGCATTGCAATGATTCGAGTCCTACCTCTCGGGTAGGTCATTCAAAGTATCCTGGAGAGATGAGGTCTCCGTGTCCCAACAGCTCAACAGGTGGGTGCCACAGGGCTCAGTGCTTCGACCGCTACTCTTCTCCATTTATATGGCATCCCTCGGCTCGGTCATTCTGAAGCATCGATTCGACTATCACTGCTATGCGGATGACCCACAACTCTACTTGTCATTTCAACCGGATGATCCGACGGTCTCTGCTCGCATCGCAGCATGCCTAAGTGACATCTCGCTTTGGATGAAGGATCATTACCAGCTGAACCTTGCAAAAACAGAACTGCTTGTGATCCCAGCCAAGTCAAAGATTCACCACAACCTTGCCATTCAACTAGGCTCATCAGCTATTACACCGTCCAGCACAGCCAGAAACCTGGGGGTGGTAATCGATGATCGGCTTAACCTCACGACTCATGTTGCCAGCACCACCCGGTCCTGTAGATTCATCCTCTACAACATTAGGAAAATTAGACCTTTCCTATCAGAGCACTCTACGCAAGTCCTAGTCCAGGCTCTTCTCTTGTCCAAACTGGATTTTTGCAATGCGCTTCTGGCAGGACTTCCTGCTTGCGCAATCAAACCTCTCCAGATGATCCAGAATGCGGCGGCAAGAGTGGTCTTCAATGAACCGAAGAGAGCGCATGTAACTCCGCTCTTCATCAGGTTACACTGGCTCCCTGTTGCCGCCCGCATAAAGTTAAAAGCTATGCTCCTGGCCTACAAGACCACCACCGGGACCGCACAATCGTTTCTTCACTCGCTAATGCAGACCTATGTTCCTGCCAGATCCCTGCGGTCTGCAAAGGAACAACGACTAGTGGTACCATCCCAAAAAGGAAAAAAGTCACTCTCCCGTACCTTCTCTGGATCTGTTCCACATTGGTGGAATGATCTACCTGCTGCTACAAGATCAGCAGACTCTGTTGCCATCTTTAAAAAACGTCTGAAAACGCATCTCTTCCGTCAACATGTCGCGGATTGATTTTAACATAATTATTCTTATTCAATTTTTATAAAAATACTAACCTCACTATTCTTAGCTTTGTATACTGTGCTAGGCTTTAATGGACTAGTTTTGATGCAGTTATGTATTTTGTTGCCTATGTTGTTATAATTGCTTCCAATGTTTCCTCATCTGTAAGTCGCTGTGGATAAAAGCGTCTGTTAAATGACTAAATGTTAATGTAAATGTATATGATCAAATCTAATCATCAAAGCTGTTTCTGACACATTCCGCTATGGAGTGTAACGTGTAATATTTATTCCATATATATTTTAATAAATTCCCAATCTATTGATCCAAACACAGTGACACCTGTGACACCTTAGTGACTGTCTTAGATCACAAGTAAATTTTAAGAGCAAAATCGATTTATGTGTGCTGCTGATGGAACTACGATCAGCAACTAGATGTCCATCACATCATTGATATGCGGATGCCAGAAATGCTGTGGGGGTCATATTTTACCTGTCAATCATTGATGCTGAAGCTAATGCTATCGACCTCTCCCAGGTTATGAAAAATGACAGGGGCGTTGCGTACAGTTTGACAGAATATAGAGTGAAAGAGGGGTTTTGACAACACACTGTATGAATGAGGATGAAAGCAGCTGGAGGTTGAAAACAGTGAAAATTAAATCCTTGCAATGCCTTACTAAATTTGAATCTTAATTGGTAGTAGTAGTCAACAGTGGCAAAACTGTTTGGTTACAAGAATTCAACCAAATATCTTTCTCTGTGTACATCAGAACAAAGAAACATATATTTAACAGTGAGTTAGAAAAGGAGATTGCCTCCTGTTTCATGAAGAGTTAACACTTGTCATTTCCCAACTCTGACTGTAAGACATTTGTGAAGCCCAAACATGTTTTACAATGTCAAACACATCACAAGTGGATACATTCTGACTATTTCTCTAGCCACCAAAGTATAAGGATATGTCCCTCTGAAAAGCTGTTTGGCTGAACTGTAAAATGTCATAACTATTCCTTAAAATGCAATTCAACTAAAAAGCCATATTACGTCCAGACACTCAAATCGGGTACAAATCACTTCAACACCTCTCAAACAATCAAAAGGTGGATAAAATTGAAGTGTCTATTTTTACCCTGCTGCGTTCATGCTATGAGTCTAACTATCCTGAGCCCCAACAAGTTCTGTCAGAAATGATATGACGCATGTTAAATCCAACATCTCCACAATTTCTACACATCTGTTGAACTCAGGGGAATCGAATAGAAATGTTACAAGAGCTGGGCCAAAGAATATGAAAATTGATTTTTGTGTGTCTTGAGCGTTCTTTCATTATGACTGAGTGCCACAGAGGAGTCACAAATAATTTTATTTTATAATGGAGCACATTTTAGTTACATACACACGAAACTTAAATTCAATGAACAGTGAGTAATGGAAATGGTTGAGACAAGAATACATTATTAATACCATAACGGTTGCTGGAGAACTTTAATAGATCTGTTACCTACATCACCTCACTACTAGACTAAAAACAGTTATTGCATATAAAGGCTAAAATTCACTGCAAGACTTTTGCTCATATTTTGCACAGATTTTTAATCTGGACTTGTTGCAGAAAGTCTGTGCCAGTCTGCAGGTTTGTTCGGTTAGTATGTTTCTATCTGAAACTTTCCAAAAGTCTGCAAGTGTATGATGTCCAGTTTATAAAATAATCTGTTGTGAAAAAGCCTTGTAGTGTATTCCAGCCATACGCATACTTTTACCCAGTCGATTTATTTCTTCATAAATATAAAACTAAAATCTAAACAAAAGAACAATTTAGTTGTACAGATATTATCAATTATCAAAACTGTACCTATTACCTCATATGCTTATCTTTTACTAGAAATGCAGATTCTGTTATGCTTGCAAAAATAAACTACACCACAAAATATGTCACAACCTTCAAGCACAAAAACTCACCATCTGACTGAACGTCGAGTAGATCACACCAGATATCTCAATGTCTCGTCTTCAAACTTCAAACTTCATCCTGGAACCCTTTCTCTTTATATCATCTCTCTATCCTTAGCTTTCATCCTAGCATTTCTTTCATCCCCCTCTTTTCTTTCATCTTTACGCTATGCTTTCGTAACGCCCACCTGTCCTTCTTGACACTTATTTCTCTATGGCTTTCTTGGAGCGATACTCTTAGCCTTTTCCTCCTCCGCAATTTCTACACCTCCATATTCTGCATCAGCGTTTTGTTCTACTTTCACCTTTATTTTAGTTGTTGATTTTTATTAGGCATTATTTACTCTCCCTCTGCCTTCTTCTCCCACAACATTGAGAGAGAAACGGAGAACATAGAAGGACGTGGTTGAACGTTCTTCTCATACACTTTTTCTTCTTTGATCTGTCGTTCTCTCTTTGCTTCCTCATTCATAAAGTATGCAAATAAGTGCTAATGTACATCTTATGAAAAATGAACACTAATACCATGTATTACTGCTTTTATTTATTTTTATACTGTTAATTTTTAGGTTTCTACTCCCAATTTTCAGTAAAGCCGCAAGGTCTTAAGGGGTGCAGACCTCCAGTTACAGGCTGTCTAGTTATCCCGGTCCTGCCACGCTGTGGGCGGGGGTGGCCTGCCTAATTGCAATTTGAAGTGTGATTTGCGTTTGTTATTTTAACAGGAGGCTGACACTTCTATGATATCAGACGGAGAATAATAATTCAAAGGAAATTCAAATAAATACTATTCAATTAGCTTCTCCAATGCATCATAAACTGGGAGTCTGGTTTAGCAACAGGAAAAACAAATTCCAGTTACCATAGTTACATGTTTATTACATTTTGTGAAAGGAAAGACAGACTTCCAAGAGAAAGTGGGTATTTTATGAAAGATATTTCTTGCTAGTGAACAAATGTAAGCTACAGTGTACAAATGTAAGTGCTTGCAGTGAATACAAGCAGTTCAGGGACAAAATAATGAGGGTAAGTGTATCCCTAATCTAAACACGTGTACATCTGCAGCAGATTTTATTACAGGTAAAATCAATTAAATCAGACTAATGGGATTGTTACCCACACAGTAAACAGAAGCCCTCATATAAGATGGGCTGCTGGCTGCAGCTATGAGACTGAAATAAAGGAAATATCAATATTTATGATCAGTGAACTTTTCCCACGGCTCACATATGATGAATTAAGTTGATAATATAACACAAGTGGACAATACCTTTTGTAATTTTATCCAGGAATGAAAGAGTAAAGGCTTTACCATGACTAACTTTACCATAATCCTAGCACAACATCACATCATATGACATCATTGAATAGCTAACTAGACTCTAAACTAGTCTTATTTTCCACCAAATAGCGAAGCTCTGGTCCAGCTGAGACACTCTTCAGCCCTCCGTCTCTTGCTTACCAAAGCTGTCTGTCCCAAGAGAGTGTGGGCAATGCCTTCAACAGAATCTCTCTCTTTCACCTTCACCCTCCCATCCATATTCTGCCTCACTCATGTAAGCGTTCCCTTAGTATCTGTCCTTCCCTCTATCACGCATTGGCTTTATTGTATGGTCTTTACTCTCCTGAAGAATTCCCCCATCTCCTCTTGTACCATGTCTTAGACCTCGTATGCAATATTTCTGTCATGCTTGTGATCCCTTATTTTCTCTCCTCCCAGAAGACTTCGGGGACAAATGACTGTAAGCTCTTCTTTGCCCATCTCAATTTCTCGACATTTCTATCTCATTTCCATCTCAGACTCCTGTGTACAGGACTACTTGTAAATGCGCTCATATACCAGACAAAAGAGAAATCTAAAACAAAATTTTCCATTTGAAGTAAAAGTGAGTGGTGCTCGCCCGGGCCAAACTCGCTATCTGGTGTGCTTGCTACACCAAAAGTTTCAACATACGTTTAATTTATCAGTAACCCGTAGTATGATGAATTATAAAACAAATGCTTGCCTTGATAAGAAACACATTTTTCTTGCTCGCACACTCATGTTGTTTTTTGCATCTATCCCCGTGCTTCAGATTTTTCTACATGGCCACCGAATGCACAAACATGCACACACACACTGAAATGCTAATTTAGCAAATTACACCCGAGTCAAACGATTGTTTTCTCTCCCTTCCTTTATCCCAGCCTCCTGTTTCCACAAGCATGGATTCCTCCATCTATTTCTATGCATCCACACCCACTGAGCCAGTCTCCCCACCTGATCTCTCTCATGCTTGGATACCGGTCTCACCAGCATAGCCTTAGATCCCACAAACACAGAGCAATCAGCATAAACCACCAAAGGAGCGTTGTGCGCACGCACACACACACACCTCCAACCCCACCTTGCCCCACCCCCTCTCCAAAGGAAAAAATAACAGCCCACAGAACAAACACCCCACTATAAATAATACCTGCAACATAAGAATGGATAATAAAGATAATGTTGACATGCCTTGGGATGGTGCGTTTCCCATAATGCCTTCACGGTGCTCCGCTGCCTACAATAGAGAGCCAGCCGCCTTCTTCCTGATCCACCCTCCGGTCCTCCGCCTCTCTCCTTCACTCCGTGCTGTTAGCTCGTCTCTGCCGGAGCCGGTTCTGTCTTTCTTTGTCTCTCTCTCCCTCTCTTGGCGCGCGAGATGGGCTCTTTCCAGCTGCTTTTCGCAGGCAGTGCCGTACGCGCGTGAGGCGATGTTTGTGCGCGCGAGTCAGGGAGAACAAGCGCGTGCGTTCGCGTGTGCATGTGTGTGTGCGTGCGCGTCTTTGCTCGGCGCGGTGGAAACGGACTGGTGTACGAGTGTTGGGGAAGCTGCATAGAGCTTTCGCTAAGCGTACAGCCTGGGGTGGAAAAAAATCTGCCCCGGACAAATTAGCATGCTTTTGTTCTTCCTGCCTCTCTCGCTCTTCTATTGCACTCTTAAAGGTACAGGAATGCTCTCTGCAGCGAGTGTGCATTGGACTGTGGGCTAATGTTTTCTCTTTGCACATTTCTCTCGTTTGTGAAGGAATACACGGAGCTCTAGTGATCGGAGCTCTCCGTGGTGCTGAAAGTCACACGAAGGGCCTCCGGGAGCGGTGATGCTGAGACTGTGGGAAGGAGGGGGAGCCATTCAGGATACTCTATACAGAGACCACCGATGAAGGTGAAGAGGAAGGTGGCAGAGGTTAACATAGAGTTGCATAAGAAAATATTATACTGCATGGGTGAGAGAATGAAGTTCGGGTCTTGAATTTAGTATGTGGAAGAATGTTTCCGCTTTAATGGCAGCATTTCTTCAACAAGTTTGCGCGAACGATGACGATCCGTGTTGTTTCGGCATAATTTGAGATCATTTTGTGCTTCAGTTAGGGTTGCAGTCAAGGCAACCTGAACCAGAAAGTGACAAGACTAAGGCAGGATGAGACAGACGAGACCAGACTAGCATTTCTTAAATTCATCCGAAAGACTATATAACAGCTAACCATACATACATTATACATAAAAGCAAACCATAACAAATGTCATAATTGTTTAAGTGTGAGTCTTTCGTTTTTTGAACGTTTGTGTAAAATCAGTAGGCCTTTAGCTTTGCAATAATGCTCAGATATCAGATGTTACTTAAAATGTAACAATTAGTAACACAAAAGTTTGTGTTTTTACATAATATATGTCTGTATACTGTGCATATTAATCTTGTATTTCTAAACACATACACATACATTTATATATTCAGGAAATATACTTTTTTTCTTTAAATGTTAACAATAATTTTGTGTTTAAAAAGTGTCTATAATTTCTTTATATTTAATATATATTTTAAATATAATAATGTATGTGTTTGTTTTTATAAAAACCTAAATTAATATGCACAGTACACAGACATATATTACGATAAATCGTTTGACAGCCCTACGTTCAATCATAATAAACATGTCAATAAATAAATCAGACAATAAACCAACAATTTAGTGATAACCCTGCAGTTGTCCTTTTTGTCTGAGATCAAGACAAGACTGAGACCTTAAAACAGTACAACACTGGCTAACATTCTTTTGATTATATGACGTGTAAAAAACGTAGACTCCTAAATATCTTTCATATCAATAATATGTCATAAAGTGTAACATTGTAGCGTAATAAAATGTGAAGTAGGATTCTAGGGTATTAACAGTAATTAACAGAAAAGTGAAGGTGTTGACATTGACAATTCCAGACAGGGTTTGATGGCCGTGTAAAGATGTTTCAAGTGTAATTCGAATAAGGAAACGCACAGAAGAATGATCCTGTGGGTGAGATTTGTCAGAAGCTCAGCGGAAAATGCAACACTGAAGTGTCAAGGAAGTGTTTCATGATTGCACTGAAACACGGCGTGGTTGCCATGACAGCAGCATGTTCTTCTGTATGGGAAGGGGAGGGTTTTTTCGCCAAAGTTAGCAGATTAGTAAAGATCGGTGTCCCTCAGCCACAAGATACTCTAAAACCTCTCCATCCCTCTCTCATGCACAAACACACGCGCACACCAAATGATATTAATATAACGATAAAAAATAAAATATTGAACACACACGGCTAGTCATTGTGCAAAAAGGTAAACAACCTTTTATTAAACTGAGGCAGAGACATGAAGCCAAGTTCTGAATATGATCACAGAACACTAGCCTATCCACCTGAGCATCATAAAATTGATCATGAAAATCATCAAGGTCATTTTTAGGTTAAATCAAATAACAGTGCCCAAACCATGACATCTTGCACTACAGGAGTAAAAAACAAGAAACAGATGGTGGAAATACATAAAGGATCATGCAGAGAACACATAGTCACATGTTAATCCTACCAGGATTAATAACGTCTATTTATAAGGACATGTAATGCCAACATCAAGACTTTAGTTTTAATAAACTGTGCATTCTACATATACTTAAAATGTCATTTAAACCTGTAAATAGACAGAATTAGGACTTTGAAAAATAATTCAATAATGTTACAATGTAATATAAAGGCATTCAACAATATTGTTAAATCATGATGACATAACATGGACCATTTTGCACAAACTTGAGGAGTTCCGGCCAGCTGTAATACATATTGGCATAAAAGCTGTAGTTACCATTATATAAATTAGAGAAATGTCTCCGTGTACTGCAACCTTCTAAATCTGTCTAAAATTACCATTTTCACAATACATAAATGGTCCTATGATGCAACAAAAAGCTTTCTTAAATAAGTCTTTTATTTCATTATTACTTGAAAAATGAAACGGTTGTAGCTCAAGTACAAAATGCCACGTCGCAGGATGCTATTCATTCCATGGTAGGTCATATTAAGGTCATACAGGACGACTCATACAAAAGCATGCCAGAGACAGCACATTAATGATACACCACTGACTCCTGGGTTAAACAAAACCTTCTGATCATCATTTCTGCATGTGTTTCTGTTTGTGTGCGTATGTTTTTAAAGATGCTTCACCGAAAGGGGGTAGAAGATTGACAGATAAAGGGATGGCAAGGGGGAGAAAGAGAGCTCTTAATGATTTGTATCATTAATAATGTATGGTCAAGCAAGCTCCAACTCAGGGAACACGACTGCCTGCCTGCAGTCCATCTGGTAAACGTCAGAAAAAACACAAGAGGACCATTTCATCCTGCTGCTACCTCTGGAGATCGCAGGCAAGGTGCCAAGTTGTTATGCATAGATCAATATATGACTCGGTCTAGAATGAGTTTAGCCACTAAGGTTTTGCCTTTTTATAAGGAGATCTGGCTGTACAAACTCGTTTTTGTAAGTTGTTCTTTAAGGACAGATACGAACACGCATTAATATGCAGTACTGCACCACAGGGGTCTATCACTTTCGAACACAAGTGCATGATTAAATACACTCCAAACACACACCCTCAATCACGTTCAACTCTGAATGTCTCTCTAACATAGCAGACAGGCAACATGACGATGATGAGGATGATTATAATAGCTGAGTAATTTTCGAGGTCATTATTTTTATGAAAAGCAAGGGAGGAGAGAAAGAGAAAAGGGATTGAGGAATGGAGAACTGAGTGCATGAGACAGCAAAAAGAAAACTATGGATTTATTCAAAATACCAGCGGGTAGGCTCTAAAAGGGTCAGGCTGGTCCGCGGACCCCCACTAAGTGTAGACCGTTTGCAACAAACAGGCACAACCAGTACAGAACAACTGAAATATTGATCGATCTGAAATAGAGCTCCTCTGCTCCTTCATTGGGACAAAGTATCTAACTAAGCACAAACTTTCTCAGTTTCTCTGTCTGTAACGTTTTTTTTTCATTCTGTTCTAGCGATCAAGTGTGTTCTATAAATGGTATCAAATGCAGTCAGTCTCAAGTCTGTCTGTTTGTACATGACTGCGCCTTATGTTACAACAACCACATGAATCAATACCTACTAATTGCACAACAACTTAAGCACGATTGGATGAAATTTACTTCAGAGACAGTTGTCCTCTTGCCTTGTTTCCAGTTATAATGTACAAATAAAGTACACAAGGTGTACAAGTTGTTCAAAAACTAGGATCCTGAAAAAAGTAAAACAAAGACATTTTAAAGGAACAGTTTACACAAAAAGGAAAGTGCTGTCATCATTTACTCACCCTCTTGTCATTTCAAACATGTATTTATTTTTTTCTGCAGAACTCAAAGGAAGATATCTGAAAGAATTTTGGTAAACAAACAACAGTTGTAACCATTGACATTCATTGGTTTTGTGTCTATACAAGAGAAGTGAGGGTTGTTCGGTTACCAGAATTCTTCCAAATATATTTTATGATCTGCAGAAGAGAGAAAGTCATACAGGTTTGAAATGACAAACAGGTGAGTGAATGATTAAATGATTGTCTTTTTATTTGGGTGAACTATCCCTTTAATAAATAAAATGAATGTATGTTTTAAAGACCACTATTTCTAGATTTCAGTCACAGTGATTCTGTTAACGTTGCACAAAGTCAGACTTCCTTACACTGAAGATCAAAGTATATTTGCAACATTTTTAAATCATGCAAAAACACCTTAAAAGTAGAAGGAACCCCACTGACAACTGTATGTAACATACATATGCATTTATATGACATGAAACTCTAGTAAAAGCTTACAGAATTCTGCAAAAAATCTTCTCTAGCCAAGATATGAAATCAGCATGCTATAACTTCAACCCTTCCATGACCTTTCCAAAAATGATAAACGATCAATGACTCAATAATCTGAATACAGCAAAACGCCAAAAGAATGTCAGCAGTAGCAGCTTTTTCTTTTGAAACCCAAAGCGTATTTTACAGTGACTTCTGACATTAAAGCATTCACGCAATTTTGTTTGAAGGTCATTTCTTTGTTGCTCATTCAATCACTATCACTTGAGGGATATGATTTCCCAAAGGAAAGGCTTTGATGACGCTGTATAAGCAAATACCTCATAACTTAGTCTCTCTTATACTGAGTGAGATTTCTGATTGAAAACACTGCATAATTGCGAGACAGGCAATGTTCTCTTTGAAACTAAAATAACCAATAAAAAAAACTTGCAGTTGTTTTGTCTTTAGAAAAATTCTTTCTTATACATTTTTGTCAAACAGATAATCATGGTTAAACATCGCCAGTGGTGTAAATTTCACATGCAAATCAGATAAACATGTCTTACAGGCTAATTCACGCACTCACAAGGAATTTCCCTTTATTTAAGATGCTCACTGAAACACAACATCTATTTTTATATATGTGCCAAGTAAAATAAGGACATCAATAATTTTGGTCTATACAGGACCAGGTATCATTTTAAAATAAAATATAGAACTGTGAATTTGCACATTGCATTTCTATTAAAAGCTAAATGTAGGCTTTTACTACTAAAGATAAAAAAATATGTATACCAAATATCAAGTGTTGTTTTTCCAAATAAAATTTCTCAAAAACTGAATAGATTTCCATTTGTGATATTTCCAGTATCAGTATTAAGCCTGTGATTCTGTTCTTGATATTTCTATGCAGTAGTTCACCATATTCAAGCATATTTGTTACCCTTTATAGCATCTTTGAGCACTAATTGGTGAAAGCATGCTGAGACTGCAATTTCAATATCGCCAAGCATTTTTAAGCTCTACCAACAAGGAATTAAATTATTTTGTTCTGAGAATGTCAGCGCAAATAAGTAAGAGGGTTATGACATTTTGTTAAGGCAGAATTTGAAGTTTCACAGTTTTTAATCCTTTCCCTCTAGCACTGTAGGGAAATACAAATCCAACAGTGCTCGGATGGCAGAGACAGACTGCTGCTGACCATGTTTATTTCCCAAGCTGCTCTTTGGCTTCTCATGAACTCATGCGGTCCAGCTTTAACCTCAATCATAACAAAAGCAGTGGATGTGCATCCCACAGAACATCTTTCTGGTTTCCACCTCCTCGTAACCTCAATTGACGTGATGCCTTTAAAATACACAACCTCTACGCTTTCCCCCTGACCCATTTGTGTGTGTTTGTCTCATTAGTGAGCTGCATGTTCAATAAAGCACTAGGCGGGTTCATCCTCTCTCTCCTCCGGCACAGTGCTGCAATCCTCCGCTCTTTCCTTCTAATAACATGTCATCCCTCCTTCACGGCCCTGACTGCACAGTGAAGTTGATGAGGACAGTTTCCAGCGCCTGCATTTCTTTAACCTTCCTCATCTCCGCTCTCCACCTGCCATTTCCCTCAGAGAGGCCACGAGCAGCTCTACATGATTGTTTTTCTTGTATGCGTGTGTGAGCGATTGTTTTCACCGCCTGTTCTACTCGTCTTCTGTTTCCGGCAATCACCTTTTCAAGAGTGCTATGCGCTAACCTAGAAAGCTTTGCAGCAGATAGTAGCCCAACAAAAAAAAACATTTCCTTCGCTTTAGTGACAACATTGCTATGGCAATCGCTATCCAACTGAAGGTGGGGATGTCGATTTGATATATTAGGCTGATGCTTTGAGAGGACACAGTTGGACAGGGCAGCCGAGGGGGACAGTATAACCACCACACATGCACAAGCTGTGCATGAAGAATATATTTACTGTCCATGTATCACAGCTTTCCCTATTGCCTCTCTTGTGTACCAACAGACCTATAGTCAGAAAGCTTAGCATGCACACACTAATGCCTTTGCTTTCACACAGCCCGCAACAGGTTTTCAATGGATGATTACGCTCATTTATCTAAAGCTTTGCACATAAACAAACAAACAAATATCTAGAGTTTAACCTTCACACATTTCTGTCAGACTATTAAGGCTAGCGATACGGAGCTGGAGTGATTGATAACTCTGCAGGAAAGCATAGTCGGGCACAAAGGATTCAATAACCTCAATTCACACTTGACTTCCCACCATCTCACTGTCTTGCTGGATTTTGACTGAGATCAGCTTGTCCTTCACCCATAATTCTCTTCAAAGTGCCTGTTTCTAAACGGCTGTACCCATTTTTCACACACGTCATGGCCAGGATTTTGGGTGCGTCCTCCGGATATCGCATTTGTCTACCCCAAATTAATTATAATATTCAGAACAATACTTAATATCAATACGAAATGCAATGGTGTTCACATGGCAAGACCACATACATTTGAATAGTTAAAATATGTTCAATCTGTGCCAGGTGCTCCCTAAATTCATAAATTCACTTCATATACAATCAGTCAATCTAAATATAGCATTAAAACCTTGGGAAAATGGAAAGTCTTTACATCTTTATGGAATCTTAAAATCCTCCCTAAATGACACATAATATTACCTCTCAATCTCTCAAATCATAACCCTAAGGCACAGCACACAACACGCCATCCCAGACCTTTGGGTTACCATGGCAACCACAGTGATGATGGAGGGGTGACATAATTTTGCATTGTTGTATGAGAGGAGGAAAGTAAAGAAACCGTGAAGCTGTTGACAGTGTCTGCAAAAATCTACAGGGCTCTGAAAAGGTATAATTGTGACAGGTCATTATGTGTGGGGAAGGAGCAACAGATTTGATGATGCTGCTGAAAATGTATAGTGAAAACAATGCACAGCAGTGATTTTAAGACTTCACAAACATATAGAGGGTGAAAAAAATCATTGGATGTAAATAATGCACGGATGTGGAAAACAGCTCATGGCAGCACGTAAGCCACTGACCACAGCCCTATAATGCGCACAAACACACACAAGACAGAGTGATGTCTAATGCCTCTAGAGAGTGCCTCGCGTGCCAGTGATTGCATGTGAAGCTGGGCTGTCGATGAGTGGAAAATAATAAGGTGATCTGACAATCTAACAAAGGTCACGTAAAATGTCCACGGATAAACACAAAGAGTAAGGAGCAAAACCTATTACTTATACTTTATATCAATATGAAATGCAAAAACCTTCACACGTGGGTTACAGCCCCTAGAAATGAATGAATAAGAAAAAGTGCACTCATGGTGACAAATGCGCGAGCATCACTCTGAAAAGAATAAAAGCCTTCAGAGGGACCATAGGTTCAGAAATCAATAAGAGTATTGCTGGTTGAGTGAATGTGTTCATATACAAAACATGTGTGCCTGTTCTATCTCCGGGATGTTATATTGTAGAGGGAACAATTTAAGGAGGTTGGGGTTGCTATCATTTTAACCTATAGTGTTGAATCCGATATGAATATTTAACAGAAGCACCTTACCAACCAAATGTGGAGAGAAAAGAAAAAGAGGAGCTTTCTCTTATCATGCGCTATTCTTCCTCTCTCCCTCTTATCTATAAATAAGTAAGGTACAGTTACCAAGGTAACTGTCCCTTGAGATTTGGTCCTTTCTACTATTGGGGTAAAGGTGAGAAAAAAACAACAGTCTCACACAACAGGTCTCATAAAGTCCTCATGACTTCTCAACACGCTGTCTACAAACAGACATTTGCACTGTGTGGCCACAATCATAAATCTATCAATGTGCCCCGCGTTTCCCATCATTCCCTCCTGCTGTGTTTGTGTTGCTGCCAAAGCGCCGTTTCCCATCGGCGGCCGCCATTAAATCACAGCATATGGGGATGCCTTTGTGCTGAGATGCATGAATTAGTGTCCATAAACTGGTCGGAGAATTTACAAGTATGTTGCTACAGCATGTCAGCAGCAATGGGAACAGATGCCAAGCCATAGAAACTTTTGCAGTTAAAATTTCATTGGCGACTTAGCCTGCTGAGGAGAAGAGAGATGCTTTCATGTGTTTTATTATGTTAATATGATTGATTGTGTTTGATTGTGTTAGTTAGCTGTATTTCTTTAGTTATTATGGGTTAAATCAAAACAAACCAACTGCAGTTTGATTGATATTAATTGGAATGCACAATAAAAACAATATATTTGGAGTATTTTGGATTATATTTTTAGAGTATACACACACATATATTTATATATATATATATATATATACACACACACACACACATATATTAGTAATGTACCTCTGAAACATGAGCATTAAAAGCTCTCACCTGTGTTACTCCACTCCCCCTTGTGGTGGTGTTGACACAGGCGATTGGAACTTCCTGAAACATATTGAGACATGCGGCCATCTCTACACTCACCTAAAGGATTATTAGGAACACCTGTTCAATTTCTCATCAATGCAATTATCTAATCAACCAATCAATGACATGGCAGTTGCTTCAATGCATTTAGGGGTGTGGTCCTGGTCAAGACAATCTCCTGAACTCCAAACTGAATGTCAGAATGGGAAAGAAAGGTGATTTAAGCAATTTTGAGCGTGGCATGGTTGTTGGTGCCAGACGGGCCGGTCTGAGTATTTCACAATCTCCTCAGTTACTGGGATTTTCACGCACAACCTTTTCTAGGGTTTACAAAGAATGTTGTGAAAAGGGAAAAACATCCAGAATGTCCTGGCGTAAACAGAATGATAACGTGGATCCATCATGCCTTGTTACCACTGTGCAGGCTGGTGGTGGTGGTGTAATGGTGTGGGGGATGTTTTCTTGGCACACTTTAGGCACCTTAGTGCCAATTGGGCATCGTTTAAATGCCACGGTGTAACTGAGCATTGTTTCTGACCATGTCCATCCCTTTATGACCACCATGTATTCATCCTCTGATGGCTACTTCCAGCAGGATAATGCACCATGTCACAAAGCTCGAATCATTTCAAATTGGTTTCTTGAACATGACAATGAGTTCACTGTACTAAAATGGCCCCCACAGTCACCAGATCTCAACCCAATAGAGCATCTTTGGGATGTGGTGGAACGGGAGCTTCGTGCCCTGGATGTGCATCCCACAAATCACCATCAACTGCAAGATGCTATCCTATCAATATGGGCCAACATTTCTAAAGAATGCTTTCAGCACCTTGTTGAATCAATGCCACGTAGAATTAAGGCAGTTCTGAAGACGAAAGGGGGTCAAACACAGTTTTAGTATGGTGTTCCTAATAATCCTTTAGGTGAGTGTATATTGTAGATAGAACAAATTTTGTTTTGCTCTTTGTGCTCATGCATTTCTCAAGACATACATCGGACCATACATAACATACCAAATCTAGTGGGAACGTTAGAGTAGCTTCTGGCCTTTTCGATAATGCTAACATCTTTTAGCTGAGCAGACCATAAGAAACATCAAAACAAAGGCAACTATTAAATGATTAGAATTTGTCCACAGTAAACCATTATCCAGCGATCATCCCAAACATCAGTCATGGTGATTAGGAAATTGATGGAGAAGAGATGGATTTAAGTAAAGACTTAAAAGAGGCTATTGTTGCGGAAATAAAACAGTAATGGAGGGTAATTTGGGATTTTCATAATCTCACACTCTCGTACATAATCTTATAGGTGTGACTTCAATGTGGGTTTTAATACAGTAGTAACCAGAGTTTAACAATTTATGGAAAAACCAGAACCACGATCCTCACTCAGTATTTTTTGGTTACTGTCAGGTAATATTTTCTAATATGTAATGATTGTTGCAAAGTCACGTTAAAACATGTAACATGGACTTCCAGTGCTAACCCCTTTGCTTTACCAGCAATCTAACACATATAGGCTTAACAGGGTACATGTTCATGGTAATACAAATCCAGTTGTGTTAAACTGCTAGCTGGCATAAATTTGACTGATTCCAATAACCTGGAGATCAGAGTGCATGTCATTGTTTGCCCGTGAATTGATTTTGCAGGAAAGAAAATGGTAAAGATTTTAAATTCCTTGCCTGAGAGCAGCCTTAAACCAAATATACCCTCAAATAACACATCAATACCGTCTAGTGTTGTTATGTTCTGGAGTTTCATTTTGACAGGCAGAACTGGAAACCAATTGTTGGCAACAAGCACAGATATAGTCTTTAATGGAGAACCTATTCGAGTCTGCCAATTACCTGCATGGACAAATATATTTTTGCATTTCGAAATTTTTAAATATTTCCAGGGCGAAAATGTTGCTTATGAGTGGTTGATGATGATGAGACCGGTTTTTCAGCACTTTCCTTTTTCCAGGTATATTGTATTATATAACTAGTGCCTTTTTTCTAAATGGCAGGCAGTGTAGAATCTGAAGAATGACCAAGTAAGGCCTTTTGTTTAAATACGTGTAATGTGTAACTTTCCCTCCTGCCCAACATTGATCGCAGTGGCCTTTGTGTAATTGGCCCACTTTTTTTACATATGTAAGCATTTCTACACTAGATGCATTGTTTAATTTTTGTCTTTTAACACCTAAAAGACTTTCTCCAGTAACACTTATTCAGGTATTTCGCGTGTGTCCTGTGACAAAAAAAAGATGTACTGCATCTTTCTCTCTCTTTACAGTCTTCCACTGTGAATCCAGAAGCATTTTAAAGATTTTTTCTCTTTAGTTTGTGAATACTCAAAAGATTTATTAGTCGTGTTCTTTGTTACGTTAAATATTAAACTGTTTGGAATCAAGCACTTTCTTGAGTCTTAGAAGCTCATGAATTTCCTGATGTGCTTTCTACTGTTGCTTTGATTTATCTCGTAATAATGGACATGCAATGTTTTTCCTTTAAAAAATAAACCTCTATCAGCGTCACTAAAGCGCCCTCTAATGATTAACTAAAAAATGACATGTACATTTTAGAGCTCCACCAACGAGTAAACAAGTATAAAATACTGACAAAATAAAAGCAAGACTAAAGGAACAATAAAATCCATCGTAATAGAGATCTCTTTATTATAGTGCATTTATCAGATGTTACAAGATGGGTTTAAAAAAAAAGCTAAAAACAAAACCAGTTTAAGTAAAAGAAAACAAACATATGCACACGTTCCTTTCATATTATTATTTTACAGAATTTTGGAAATTAAAGCTTCACATCTCAACATATAGAACAGCTAAATGAAATTTGCAAGCTAAATACATTTCATACACTTTAATTACTTGTCATAGATGCTTATTCAAATAAATCTTACCTACTACAGATTTGTATAACAATCAACTAAAAGGCCAAAAACCATTAGAGTTATGAAATGTGAATTTTGGTGATAGTGGAGGGGGTGTCAAAATGTATGTTGCCATCAGGTTTCACACAAGGTGAAACATTCAGCCATTCCCATATGAGGTCAGTAAAGGGCTACCAGAATCATCCAGAATGTGATTTTAACAGCATGTATGTTCAATGCTGTATTCAACACTGCAGTTACCTTTGGAATAGGAAGGAGAGTCAAATGTGTTGTCAGTTTTGAGTAAGCAGATGTGCATACACGCTCTTAAAGTTACCTCAGCCTTTCTGCTGGTGCTTGTTACTACCAATGACATTGTTTCAAAACAGACTGGTGCATCCGATAAAGCAGCCATAAACAGATAACATGGAAACATTGGGAGAAAAAACTAAATATGAAACATGGAAGAAAGGGAACACAAGACATTTGCCCACTCATACTATAAGTTAATAGAACTGCCCGACGAAGTTCTCCTCGGGTAGGACACAAAACGAATAATGTGTGTTATTTAAATGAAAGAAAACAGATAACCAGACCGATATGCCTTGATGTTCAGCTTGTGGTTAATTATCTATTAGACATGACAATCTTTAGATTACAATTTGGAAAATGCATGCCTCCCTAAAAGCCCTTGATGGCCTCACCAGAACATGTATGAGATTTAAACTGAATGCAGGAAACCTCAACCATAATAACCAATAAAAATAAAGAAAAAGAGCTATAAGAATCATTTGAGTGGGAGCAGCTCTCAAAGGCCTCACTGCTCCTGCAGAGGGCGCTCACTCCCTCAAAATCCCTAACTCGCACACATCATCTCTGCTATCACCTCTCACATGGCATTCAAAACACATGTAAGGCTTTTAGTGCCCGAGATCCAATTTATAATTAAACTACAGCATTTCCCCATCTTTCAGGGTTAGACTACATCACTGTGAAACTCAAGGCGAGCAGACACACATAGACGTCATCGCCGTAGCCATTTTACACACAGACTCCATGTAAACTAAAGGTTTCACACACTTGTGCTTTAATGCGCTTGACAGAGGAGAGCAGCAGGAAAAGTGAGCTGGTGTTCACATGGACACTAACTTGGTAAAAGCTTCATGTGATATACCTGAAAGCTTTTTAGCATGATTTTCAAAGAACGCGAAGAAGAATGGATGGAAAATTTCACTTTATTGTCGGTTTCTTTTTTTCCCAACCTGATGCAGGTTACAATGAGTTTTATCAAATGTGGGGGTGGGAGGGGTCGGTCAAAAATGGCAACTCACACCTTGTAACATTTAAGTCATGCGTGATTTCTTTGAACATTGGGAATATAGTCTCATAGGCCTATAATCTTATTTAAGTGTATTAGGTAACAGAAATATTTAACATCCTGGGTCATTCTTTGCGTGCAGAAAACCATGGGGATCAGGAGGGAGAGGAGAGAGAGAGAGAACCGTGCTGTACGCTGAGTGTCTATTTTGAAAAGGCACAGCAAGGCTGCTCCCACCCTCAATACACACACACACACACACACACGCGTGTGTATCAGACAGCACTGGGCAGAGCCTCAGACGTACACAAGACTAGACAAGAAAAATAAATGAATAAACCGATCAACCGAGTGAGACTGAAACCAGTGCTGTCACCCTTTACACACTCATACACAGCGCTGACAAAAGACGAGAGGGTGGAATGGATCATTTAGCGTTTTTGAGCTGGTTGGAGAGCCAGTCGAGCCCTTCGTACAGGCCGTCTCCGCTGGTGGCGCAGGTAGCCTGGATGTACCAGTTACGGTGACGCAGAGAATGAAGGCCCAGTTTATCTGTGATCTCTGCTGCGTTCATTGCATTGGGCAGGTCCTGTAGAGAAAAAGAGTGCACTTTTTACATCCATCACAGAATCATAGGTATAGCGATTCTGCATAAAAGCAGTACTCAAATGTCTGCTTTGACCTGCCCTACTTATGTATTACATTAATAGAGCAAGCAAGTGTAATTGGCTAATACTACAGCCAGATATGAAGCTTTCAGTCTGTGTAAAGCAAAGCCCGCTTCGTTCATCATTCAAATCTCTAGATTTTTATAAGCCAGAATCCACTGAGGAAGTATCTATCTTTCCCACATCTATTAACAACAGAACAAAACGTACAAAAATATGGGATTGCTGATGTTTGCATTCAGACCAGAATCTTCGTTCAGCCGACACTCACCTGTTTGTTGGCAAAGACAAGCAGAACAGCGTCTCTCAACTCATCCTCCGCCAGCATCCTCGTCAACTCTTCCCTTGCCTCATTAACTCGCTCTCTGTCATTACTGTCCACCACAAAAATCAGGCCTGTGAAAGAAATGGCGAAAGATCCAGACTGAGCATGCGTTATGTTACCAAGACATGCTCAATGTATAGTATACCCTTTAGGTGTGGACACTGACCCTGTGTGTTCTGGAAGTAGTGCCTCCAGAGCGGCCGGATCTTATCCTGACCGCCCACGTCCCACACCGTGAAACTGATGTTCTTATACTCTACTGTCTCAACATTAAAACCTGTACAAAGACAAAGAGGGCGAGTTAAACAATAGCTTAAGAGAAGAATGTGGGGTGAGAGGCCATGCGGCTCATGTTGGGGCCTCATTCTCATAACACTAGCACCTGAGGCCAGGAATTTTACCACACGCACACCGTGAGCAAAGAAAGAGAGTGGAATAAAGACTGAAAACACAGAGTCATTGAATGACAGGGGGATGGGAAACAGCTAGAGAGAAATTAAAAAGTGAGAATCCACAAGAAAAATAATTTAACCCAATTATGGATTCTTCAATATAAAACCGCATAGATGCATAATACTACATTTTTCCACAGTCAATAATAAGGCTTCCATTCAAATTAATTTCATAAACTACAGTGGCAACTATTTAAAAAAATTATCTGGCCAGACTAAAACGTGTGTTAAATAAAATTGAGTTTAGATGTCTGATATAAAAATTAACATTCTAAATAGCACAATAATACCATGACATTATTAAGAAAATAACACAATAATACAGAGAACGGGTGTATCAGTGCAACACACCAATAGTGGGGATGGTGGTGACTATCTCTCCAAGTTTCAGTTTGTACAGGATAGTGGTCTTTCCAGCAGCGTCCAAGCCCACCATCAGAATTCTCATCTCTTTCTTTCCAAAGAGATTCTTAAAGAGGCCTGCAAACATGTTCCCCATGGTGGCTGATCTGCAGAGAAAAAGAGAGAGAGAGAGAGAGAGAGAGAAAGTGGAGTTATACAGCAATTAACGTGTTGAAATAAGGCTTGAAGTCCGTTTTTATTTGTGACGTTAATTCCAACAGGTTAAAAAAATGGAGGTTATAGTTCATTCACATCTGTCAGCGGAGGAAACAAGTATAGTTCAGACCTGATTCACATTGTAAGAAACAAGAGAAGGGAGGAGAAGCACAGAGAAACAATAGGTGAATGCAGGATGCCACTGGTGGAAAGAATACAGAAAGTAACCAGAAACCTGAAGAACCTGTAAAAGGAGACATCAGCCTTCTAAATTAATCAGAGAAAGAGAGAGAGAGAGGCTGATCCCCATCAACTGACTTAAACTATAATCCAAACAGCTGCACAGTTTACACAATGTCTGCTCCATACCCCTATACACCAAGGACGGGCCATGTTGTCTCTTCTTTCACACACCATATCATAGAGAAACGAAATTCATTCCACAAAAATGTGTTGACTACTCACCGTGCAGAAAAAGCACCATATCTTAACATAAAGGCGGGCTGACCGATTCCCGAATAACGCTTTTTAGACAAAGTCAGGCCGAGTACCAAAACAAACTTTTGTAGCCAATCAGCATTAGTCGAGCCGAGTGCTGACGAAAGCGAAAGATGGGGATTTTGGTGATTTGATCATAAACAACGACTAAGAGAAATAGGACACACCGCCTTTAATGACTTGGTAATTTAAAGAAAAGACAGTTCCATTTCGTAACTGCTCAGCCTCTATAATTTAGGTAGCACCTAAAATAGAGGTTTGTCCAGGCATATGTTTGCTATATTACAAACCAACTCTGTTTGAGAGATTAAATATTAACAAGCCAATACTCTTAACACATCATTATTGTTTACTTTGGTACACTGTTAATTTGTTTAATAACCTTTGCTGTGTTTGACCAAAATAGTTGTTGTCAATGGCAATATTATCTAGAGTTACAAAGGGCCAATGGCCATGATATTAGCTATTTAAAGGTCCGGTTTGTAATTTGTGGGATGATCTATTGACAGAAATGTAATATAATATACATAGCTTGTACATGTCTTCTGAGGTGTATAAAAAGCTTATACGATAAAGCATTTAGGGCTGCAACAACGTGTCGGCGTCATCGATTACATCGACTACGAAAATAAGTCGAAGCGTCACATGATTTACGTTATTTGGAGTTATGGCGGATTCTGCTCCCGGGCATTGTGCAAATGACAAGATAACATGATCGTGGTGTGGTTTTATTTAATATGTTTAAGTGTGGGAAAACTTCAAACAGAGTTCGGACGAAACAGTGATTTGTTCACTCTGTAACAAAATAATGGCATACCACGGCAGCACGACTGCGATGCAAGAGCACCTCAAGAGATAACATCCTGTTACTCTCCGAGAGGCCTTTTTTTTACGGTCAATGACTCATAATAGACATTACCCTAGAGCTGAAGCTATCGGCTAGCACATATGGTAATAATATGGTGGCGCTAGGAAACACGTCTGCTCGGTCCATTGATTCGCGCATGATGACATGTCAGCTCGAACTCTGTAAAACCCTGCTGTCTCGTCCCACTTTTGGATTGTTTGGCTACGGTGGCAGTAAACTTCAACATTAGTCAGATGTAAATCTTACATCCACGGAAATTGATAACAGATAGTAAACAACACGTTTCTTCAATAGACCTTCACTGTATACATTTAGTCATGGTTTCTGAAACTACATGTTGCCTCTCAGGATATTTTGCAGTGTATTAGGCAGGGTATATATTTGAAGTAACGTCTTTAAACTATATGTTGCTTTCAGGTCTTTTTTGCACAGCATTAGGCAGTGTTTTTTTTGGACTTTGCTCCTTTAATATACATGTTGCCTTTCAGGCTGTTTTGCACTGTTACTGTGTGTTCACACAGAGCGCGAATGAGGCGTCAAGCACGAGTGATTTACATGTTAAGTCAATGCAAAGACGCGATAGACACGCTTGCGGCGCGAATGAGGCGGCACGAATGACGCGAATAGAAAAATCTGAACTTTGGCGAAAATTCGCGCCGCGTTAACCAATCAGGAGCCTGCTCTAGTAGTGACGTAGACGACGTAGCGAGCGGAGATTTCACGCGCGAATAAACAAAATGTTCAAGCGTCCAACTACTCGCGAATAGCGCGTTTTTTACGCCTCATTCGCGCTCGGTCTGAACACACAGTTTTCTATCTATGTTTGAATAAACTGAAGTATGTTTTTAGAAAATGATTTAATACAACTTTAAAAGTTTAAAATCCAAACGGTAGAAGCTTTACTTATTATTTGACTGGAAAGTTTACAAAATAATGAATATGGTAAAACAACAACAAGCACGAGATTACATTTTACATTTATTCATTTGGCAGACGCTTTTATCCAAAGCGACTTACAAGTAGTTTTTTTTTTTTTTTTACAGTGACACATTACTGCAGAGCAATCATGGGTAAGGTGTCTTGCTCAAGGGCACTTCAGTGATGACCTGCTGGCACTGAGATTAGAACCAGCAACCTTCTGATCACAAGCACAACTCTCTAACCACCAGGCCACAGCTGACCCAGATTAACCGGAAAAGTAATCGATCGACTAGTCGACTAATCGAAAAATAATCGACTGATTAATCGTCAATAAAAATAATTGTTAGTTGCAGCCCTAAAAGCGTTATGTTTTTATTACCTTGGAATGGGCTATTTCGATCTACATACACTGTGGGTGCCCTTGCATGGAATTTCCATGTTCTGTTAGCTGTTCCACTATAGAAACAACATCAGTGAAACAGAGTCACTACAGGAAAGAGTTGTAAACTTACATTTCCAGTTGCGTTAACCAGCACCACAGACTGCCTAATGTAATCCAAATGTTTTAAAGAACAAGAAAAGATTTAGAAAAATAACCTGTCAAAATGTTACAAAAATGCGGTATTATACGACAGCCTCAAATGAAAGAACATGCATTATTCACCAAAACAAAGACATTCTAATTATTAAATTGAATGGTCAAATGAGAAGCTTTTCTTAATGTTGTTGCAGGCACAACTGCACATCTCTATTACTTAAGCACAACCGATGCCTTAAAACATCAGTCTAGAAGCATTTGACCTTCTAGTCTCTCAAGAGTTTAATAAAAAAGCAAGTTATTCACTTTTTATGGAACAGGAGCTAAGTATTGTGGTAGATGAAAATGTCATTCTCCCCCTCTCTAAAGCAATGATTTTTAATCATGCATCAGATGGATTATTATTACTGACATCTTTTGGGTTTCCGCTGGTTTCAACAGATTGAACTAGTCATGCTGAAACTGATGGCATTTAAGGTTAAGCTCTAGTTTATATGATGGCTCCTCAGCACAGTAACTTTCACATACATGAAAAAAGGCAATAGGAAACAGGCGTTTAACTTCCAAGCCTTTACAGCTGACTTCTAACATTCACCGTAAACTTCACAATGCAAACGCAGAGGTTTATTTTTTTCAGCAGGGAGTAGCAGCAAACTTACATTCCAGCCGTTTGGGTTTATGAAAAACAAGGAGTCTTAAATTCTCAAGAGTTTTCTCTAGAGATACACAATATGGCAGTCTACTTACATTATGATGCTCAGTTGTGCACATGACAATCCAAAGCTCTGTAAACTCAATTTGAGAAGATCAAAACCTGACACGCAAATCTTCACTGAATACACTTAAAGGGGAGGTGCTACAGTGTTTCAATGCATTCCGACTTCTGTACAATGTTAAACATGCTGGCTTCTCCAGCTTAACATGGTCAACTTGTCAAAAAAACGAGTTGGACGTGTGAGGTAGTATTTCTGTGCTCGACACCCTCCAACAGCTTTTCGTAGAAATTTCCTTGCGTCACTTTTCTTTGTCCTTTATAGAATGTTAAATAAACGGTAGATATAATGCTGGATTTGGAGATCGTGAACTGCATAGGGTAAGCGTATCATATGTCTGTGTTTTGTTGGCAACCAGTGCGTAAATGCATAAGGTACAACAGTTATGCAGAGATAATGCGATGATGTGCTGGGTGCTTGTGCTGAAAAGCTTCATGGTTAATGGCAACCGTAGCCGATATAAAATTACAAAAATGACTCATTAACACAAACCCCTTTAAGAGTAGGAATAGGAAGTGAGAGCACAACAGAGGCTATATGAATGTCACATGACAATATCTGATTCCATCTGTGATTACAATGTTGCAACAGAGACACAGCCTAGTATAGCGAGATGTGTCCTAACTAGAAATCAACATGCCACTCATTCATTAGAGTAAATGAGAGACTATTCTGCTCGCTTACAAAACACCTTACAGCTATTATAAGAGCAACGGTAAAACTACATACGTTAACAGTACGTGCAAATATTCTGTACACGTCACACGACTGTAGTTATCATTTAGGGTAAGCCTGGCCTGAAAATGGTTTAAATTAATCTTAATTTATTATACACTCGCATCTAAGACTCAATATGAATGAAGCGACCTCTTCAATGTGTGCTACTATTATCTAGTGTTCGACAATGACTTGTTGCGCTTTATTTTATTAGCTTAAGACTCCATAACAACCATAATATTTAGCAATGTGATGGGATTTAACACAATAAAACTGTGCTTTATCAAACGACAGAGTATAATCTTTGGTGAACTCCATAGATACGTTGGTCAAACCGATTCAAGGCACAACGCCACCGTACAAACACGCAGCTAGGCAACACGGCCTATGGATCTATCAAATAACGTACAGTTACAGTCACTCTGACATACAGCCGCTTAAAGGTTTACGTTATATTTCGAATCAATGTAAAAGTTATTGATGTGAACGTTTTACTTCTATCGAGACCTATTCATCTTCTGCTAATGTGCTAAGTGCGCAGGCAAGGCAATGAAGATGACTATAATGTTTACTTAGCTGCTAAACATGTTCCTTCGCTTACTCGCGTGCGATTCTACAACTCTACCTTCTTGCTTGATAAATAAACAGATTTACACTAAGGAGTGCTGAAAGGCGTCTAAACGCATAAATAGGCGAGAGCTGCTTTACAGTTCCACATCAGCCAAGCAAACATCCGTTTAGTTAGCTCGTTAGCTAGCTAGCCTCCCTGACTCAAACGATAATTCAAAACCGAGCTCTTGTCTTGGCCAAAAATTGGCCACATTAAAATTAATTGAACTCGGTGAACATGCGTCAGAATGACAACACGTAGACCTTTGTTTGAGTATTAGTTACCTTTTGATGCAGTTTCGCTACAATTTTCCGGTTCTCCTCCTTACCGCTAAAAACAAAATGGCGTCTTTCTCTAGTCCGAGGACGATGGCGTCATGTACCCCGCCCTCGCTTAAGAGTTGCCCTATCACATTGTTCAAAGTGTATCTATGAAAATCCGCCCTATAAACGTCATCGTCCAATGATTGCATAGTGGGCGTGAGTACTCGGAGGGCAGAGGTAAGCGTGGACAAGGCCGCCTCCTATCAAGCTAATATCGAAATGAAAGACGTTTAGCAGATTATGCTTACTATGTGGTATTTGTTTTTTCGAATGGAACTTATATAAACATATAAACAAACTAAACGGATGAATGTTTGTGTTGTGTACGCATGCTGAAAGGTATAAATCATGGATTGGTTGCTTCGATTAGTTTGATAAGGTTACCCTCTAGTGGCAGACATTTTTTTTCACATCGTGGCAGGTGCCTATAGGGTTTTGACTAGACGGGATACAGCTACCTCCACTGGGCATGCGCACTTCAATTCCGCATACTTTTGTCACGCTGAAAACAGTTGATTCCTATTTTCTCTATTATTGTAAGGTTAGGGTCTAACAAGAGTGTCTGGATAAAATGTCTTCGTATAAATGTAAACGAGCATAATACCTTATTTCTGCCTTTTTAAAGATCGCGTATCAAAGGCAGTTTCTGCCAATCTCATATTAATCTTTAGTGCCTATAGGCTACAGTAGTATTTCATACGTTGTATCTTCGAAGAGTATTGAGTTTGATCACATGTATTAAAGATACAGTAACAGCTGTACGATTATTTCCGGAAAAACACGAGCTGCTAGAGGTGGGACTAGAAGGGAGAGTGGGGTGGGACTAGAAGGGAGAGTGGGGTGGAACTACACCACTTAGTTTGACTTGCCGCGTGCAGTTCATGTACGGTATCTTTTAGCACCGGGACCACGCCATCTGTCAGTTTCAATCGATCTCCAAATCCAGCGTTATCCACCGTTTATATAACATCCATCGCTGAAATGATTTGAACTAACGAACACACCTAAACCTCACTATAGCAAGAGTAAGGAGCTGTGACGACACAGGGATTCGGAATTAGAAAAAACTTTCCGAAACAAGTTGGAGTGCTGATGGAGCATATCAAGTACAGAAAAACTACATCATGTCCAAGTTGTTTTTTAACAAGTTGACCATGTTAAGTATGAGAAGCCAGCACATTTAACGGAATGCATGACACATCATAATACCCGGTCTTATTTTAGTACCGCTGTTTGTGTCTTCATTTAAGGTTGTAGGCCTACTGTTTACGGGACAGCAACCTGAGGCAGGTACTTGCTGATTTTAACTACTCAACTGCATATAATAAATCCAGTGATGATGTTCTCTGTCTCATTTTATTCTTTGTGTCTGGTTTGGTCCTGCATTATATCGATAAAATAAACGAATGTTACAGAAAATGAAACTCGTTGTGCTGGAAAGACACCCCCTAATCCCTCCTGTCAGAAAATGTCCCCCAAAAATATGTAGTCTGTTCTCGCTAGTCCTTCTGACATTATCAAAAATGTAAAAGATATAATATCAGACATTTGTCTCGCCGGTGCATCACTGTCACGCATTATGTATTGCGTGTTTTATGATGTTTGCTCTGTGTTACTGTTATAGGGGAGAGAGTAATTGTTTATGTATATAGTATTAAAAATACAGAAGAACATGATTATTCAGGAACATTAATCTTGTGTGCGGTATTGAAAGCACAGAAGGACAGCTGTTTATGGTAAGCATTTTATAAAAAAATAAATTGTATTTATAGTTACAGCGCAATGTAATACTTTGTATTTCTTAACCTTTGTTTATTTTAAAGTTCTGCGTGTATTACGTTTTCACAAATTAAGTTTTACATTGTACATTTAGCCTATTCTGAATAAATTAAATATTTGTATTTCAATAAACAAAGAAACCTTAGCATTTCTGATATGTTATTTACAAACAAATTTTTTAACGAGTTACACTCTGTTAACACTGTTGAAGTTTTTTCAAAAGTAATTTTTTTATAATACACTGACGCGATCAAGGTTGAATAACACGTGAGCTTATGAGAAAAAGGCTTATCCTGAACTTTCTGCTTAAACTGTTGTGGTGTTCATTCACATTGTTTATAGATTATTATGCAGAGTGATCAGATGCATTTTAAATAATTGCGGAAAAAAAGCAAAAAAAATGTAAATCCCATATGAGAACCTGTTGTCAATCCTCAAAAAGTGAGTGGATAAACAGAAGCTTGGCTCAAACCAGAGGGTGTTAGCTTTTAAAACTGATGCTTTAGTTTTACCAGCAGATGGTGCTACAGACAAGACACCATATAAATTGTCAATCCACTACTGCCAGATTTGTTTTAGGTTGCACAAAGAGCAACAAAAATAACACAGAGTACATTTCAGGTATAATAAAAAGAGTCTGTGTTATTTTTTTCACTCTTTGTGCAACCTAAAACAAATCTGGCAGTAGTGGATTGACAATTGATATGGTGTCTTGTCTGTCGCACCACTTGTAACTTCTGCATCACTGACACAGAGTATCACATCGTCCAACAGTGGCCTAAACAAAATCTTAAAATCAGCTACAAAAAAAAGTAACACAAAAACACCGTCCCAATCAGCATGAAAATGGATCCCTATTTATTGGCTTCAAATAGTTTAAAATCCTAAAATACAACTATGTTCCATTCATTTGAAAGAAAAATTAATGTGTAACCTTTCTTGCCATGCACAAGTCCTATATATTCAAATTAAATGAGTAGGGGATATGTTTTTCGCCATATTTGTGGGTCACAGCAATAGCAGGAAGTGCACCTGACACTCCTCCATCATAAAGGTGGGTGTTTCGAACAAAGGAGGTGACATCATAAGGGAAATCTGGAGCCCAGTCGGTCACTGATAGAGGGGAGAGGAACTAAGATGAAAGATCAGCCGTGATTAGCTCATTATATTCTGCTTAGTGATGACAACAGTGAAACAACAGCATCATAGTTAATTATGTTAAGGAAATGAGAATGGAGCCACAGTTTGTAAACAAGGTGCTGGAGCGACACAAGAGTAAACATGATGAATAATTATGCTACTGAGCTCAGTGAACTAAGTTGTTGGTATAAGAATAAAACAAATAATTTATATTTTATCTCATTATTTGTACACTTCCCTCTTCCTAATCCTTTTGTAAACTGTGAATAACTGCTCCATAACATTAGCATAAATAAATGTAGCATATGTAATGTATATTAATATAACTAACTTATATATATTATATTATATAATAGATCAAACAACGCATTATAATTAAATACTAGTTAGTTAGTTAGTTAGTTAGTTAGTTAGTTAGTTAGTTAGTTAGTTAGTTAGTTAGTTACTAGGTACCTATGATTAAATTACTCTGCACACGACTTAATAAACAGAAACCACAAAAGTAAAGTGCACCTGAAATACTTAGCGCAACTGGAGCAGTTCATTGGCGATGGGCGGAGTAAAGGACAGATGAACCAATACCTTTGGCGCGCGTTTCTCGCTCTCTCAGGACTGCGCCACCCAAAGGGCCAAAATAAGTTTCTTCCCCTTTAAGAAGTTGCGCTGTCCAGCACAGCTGGGATTTCTATACGGAAAGATAGCGCAATGAAGAGCAGCGTCGACTCGTCATCATGTGCACCGGGCTTCCGAGGACTGCCTGTCCGCTGCGACTTCTTGCCCTCTGCATCCTTCTCTCCTACGCAGCAGCCTATTTCGGGTCAGCAGTTCTTTTTAAATCCTCCCGCATTTCTGAAGCCATGGAAACGGCCTCTGGGTGCATGAGTGTTATTTCTAAGGAATATACATATTTTAAGATATGTAACACGGAGTGAACAGTTGAGTTAATGTTTTGAATTTGGTGAATTTGGATATCCTATGCGCAATTACGCATCGGCCTTTCTTGTTTTTGTTGTTTGTTATTGTTCACTGTCTACAAAAAGCAGTTGCGTTAATAATGATTTGAAGTAGCGTAGGTGGCGTTGCATAATAATGTAAACCAGAGCTTTTATATTATATAAAACATATCTCAAAAGTGTATTGCGCAAGTAAAAGCTTTAGATTTATTTTCAACATTATCCATTTAAAGTGTCATGCTGCACAAGGCGAATGTTGCTGTTGAAAGCGGCGATGTGTATTTGGATCCAGATGCCTTCCGATGGTTTTGGCACTGTGTGCTAACCCTCGCGCTACCTGATCATTAAGATCCTTCTGGCTCGTAGTCACAGGACGTTGCCCCACTGGTGTTTATATTAAGAATCCTATAAACACGCTGCAATTGATTTTATTTAAAAGTGGTTTCTGAAGTTTCTGATCCTCCACTGCAGTGTTATTTGGAAAAAGCTGTATGCGCACTCTCCAAACGGTGACTTTGGATACAACACGTGTAGTCTGGTATCTGTGCAGTCTCTATTCAAACTCGACTATTCAAATGATGTATTTCAAAATATTCAAAGCACGCGCAATGGCAGAAAACCAAGAAAACAGCAACAAATAATTAAAATAAGTAATTTGGGATTATTAAAAAGTTGAAAAAACAGACATGCGCAAATCATTCAGTGTTTTGAATTGAGCATGCCTGTTCAAGAACATTTAAAAAGAATGGTCTAAGTGTAACCATTGTTATCAATTCAACCTTTTATTTACTGTATGCATTTTTCATTGTTTAGGCTCACAGGACGCGAACCCCTGGTCTTTCTGCCTGGTCCATTTTCCAACGAGCCTCCGAACGGTAAATCGCACCTGAAGCAATGCGAGCAGATGACGTTGACGCGTCGGCAGAAGCGCATGTGTCGGCGGGAACCGGGGTTGGCGGAGACTCTGAGGGAATCTGTCCGCATCAGCCTCCTGGAGTGCCGCTATCAGTTCCGCAACGAGCGCTGGAACTGTAGCATGGATGGGCGCGCAAGCCTTCTGAAAAGAGGTGAGGCACTGCGAGAAATGCAGCATCCATTCAAACTGGAGACTCGAGCCAGGTGTCCAAATTCATTCTCAAATGTATGTTCAGTTTTACATATTGTGGGTTTGAATAGCACCAACAGCACATTTGACATTTGCTGAAAATGTTTGGTAGCTTATATATGACCTTTTTACTTTTATGCCACAGAGTGCATAGGCAATTACCAACGACGCCGAACCCCCCATTTATCTTTTCGTTATTTGTGGTGCCTGTTTCCAAACAGACATGTTGGGTAAATGCGCAGGATGTGAATGTGAAAGCCATGTGCAGGTCATTCCGCTGGTAATTAGGGAGTAAGCGCGGAGTCCCTGTGCGGTGAGGCCTCGCGGGGCCAGCCGAAGTATTTTTATCTCCAGGAAAAGCGCCCATTTCTCAGAGGAAAAGGGCGGCGTGATCGCGCGCTTTCATCTGTCACAAAACTTTTTCTTGTCTAAATAATAATGAATTTCATCAAAATGCTCTGCAAAAAAAAAAACTCTGGACTTAACAAACAACTGCTTAAAGAGGACGCGTGGGGGATTCTGGAGTGACAAAACGCTGCATTTAACACTAATTGGAAAAGTTGCACATGATCCAATTAGAGGATTTAAACAAATGTTAAATGTGTACAAATTACATAAAGACAGTGACTGGGGGATAATTTGTCTTATAACAGATATATACATCTTTATCGTTTAGGTTTGCTCTTAAAGAAAACACTGATATTTAGCATGACATCTTCCTATGTGAATGAGGCTTACAAATGAAAAATATCTTAAGCAATAATATTATCAATGTGCTACAATGTTCCAACACATTCATGTAAGTGTTAACAAATGTATGCCCCTAAATTCACTCTATAATATACAATGTACAACACTGCACTTTTAAAAGTGCGGTCCTCATCTGTAAGTCGCTTTGGATAAAAGCGTCTGCTAAATGACTAAATGTAAATGTAAAAGCAATGGTGCTCATTTCTGAATGATTCACTCAATCAGGGTTCAAGGAGACGGCCTTTCTGCTGGCCGTGTCATCTGCGGCGCTGTCTCATGCACTGGCCAAAGCGTGCAGCTCAGGGCGGATGGAGCGCTGCACCTGCGACGACTCTCCGGGTCTGCAGCACCGTGAGGCCTGGCAGTGGGGCGTGTGTGGAGACAATCTGAAATACAGCACTAAGTTTCTCAAGAAGTTCTTGGGGCAAAAACGGGTCAGCAAGGACCTGCGTGCCCAGATTGATGCCCACAACATTAACGTTGGCACCCGGGTAAGTGCCAGACTGTCACAAATATATTGATGATGCCAAAGTTGTATCCTAGCACACCTATTTGCTATTCAGAGCAGAAAAATCTGATGTTTTGCACTTTACATCAAGAGGGAACCTGGTATTTATTATGCGTTAGATTTTCATGCATTTGGCTGATGCTTTTATCCAAAGCAACCTACACCACTGTCAAGGTATAAATTGTTTTTCTAATCAATCATTTAAAACGACATACGTATTTATGTCCAATGTATTTATATTGTGCATCAGTGTAAACAATGACTTTTGCCATTGCACATGCCCAGAAATACACAATGGTACCATGGTACATTTTGGTACTTTTTTGTTAGAAGTGAACATCAGCAAGGGTTAATCTCTCTCTACCTTCACGTCCTCCACGCACCAGAGGAGTTTCTCGGTCGTAGGGGTGCGGTCTGTTCATTGTAGCCCAGAGGAGAGTTCATTCAATGGTGTGAGGCAGGTAGGTGAGCAGGCATTGGCCAGCACTCTGGAGCCAGGTGTTCCTTCCCCTGGTCCAGGCATGACGGCGCTTGCTGTGGGGGCCCTCTCAAAATTAAAGGTCTCCCATCAGGGCGATTATACAGAGGGGAGGCTTCTGTAATATACAAGCATTTTTCCACCTACTATATGCCTCGACCGGCTTCGCCGCTCATGTCGCGCCGTCATCCGCACAGACTTTAATAAATCCTCGTTACACCCTCAAAGACAGTCTTGTTACCAGGAGACTGGCAGCCTTAGGGCCAAAGGGAGATAGCGAGAGAACGAAAAGGGGGAGGGTTTATGAAAAAAGATTCAAGGAGAAAGGAACGGCTGGACAAACTCGGGATCTTATCAGACTTTGGTTTTGTTGGTTCCCACAGTTGACACCTCGGGCCACAGATGGCGGTTAACAAAAACAAGCAAAGGAGGATGAGAACTCGTTAGACCCTTGGCTTTCAGATTCTTGCTGTTTTCTCACTTGACGGTGTTTCTCAGGTGGCCCTCGGGTAGGAGCCCATACCAATGTAGGGTGGATCACCCCATCGACCATTTGACCTTCCATCTGCCCCTGGGCCCTCTTAGATTGACTGCACTGCTCTGTAAACCATTTCCCCAATAAAAGACAGAAAATAACCTTTATTAACTTAATAATGAAACACACACACACAATAAATGTAATCTCAAAGAGAGAGCAAAGAAACAAAGATGGAAATGTGCTGATCTCAGAATGAGATGAGAAATGGCAGTTTTAGATCCAGGTGCAGGTCAGAGTTGAAAGACTGCCAGCTCAGACATTCCCCCTGCATCCATCAACTACCCCACGTCAACCCAATATCTTCACCTCAAGGCTATAGAGTCCGACAGCATTCTCCAAATTCCACAACCTTGCTGTTGGGAACTTTATTAACGTATTATTTTTATGTTTGTCCCACCTCCTCCTCTTTAAGAAGATAACACACTTTTAATCAATCCCACGCCCTTTTTCTGGTATGCTCATGTCTTTTCTGTCTTTCTCTCAGGCAGTGAAGAGCGGACTTAAAACTACTTGTAAGTGTCACGGCGTCTCCGGTTCGTGCGCCGTGAGGACGTGCTGGAAGCAGCTCTCCCCGTTTCACGAAACAGGAAACCTGCTGAAGTACCGTTACGACACCGCAGTCCGCGTGCACAGCGTCACCAACGTTGCCACGGGCGAGAGCGAGCTGGCGGGGCCACGTCGACACACCAACACAGGCCCTCGCCCACGACCCACCGAGCTGGTGTTCTTGGAGGAGTCGCCCAGCTTCTGCAGGACCTCGCGTTACTCGCCCGGCACGTCCGGCAGGACCTGTTCCAAAGACACCAGCTGCAGCAGCCTGTGCTGTGGGCGTGGCTACAACACAGCCCTCCGCCTCACCACCCTCTCCTGCCACTGCCAAGTCCGATGGTGCTGCCATGTAGAGTGCGAAACCTGTGTTCGAGAAGAGGAGGTGTACACCTGTAAGAAGCACTGAGAGCGAGACATTGAAGAAGAATGTGGGGCAGATTAGAAGTGCATTACAGGAGATGCAAAGATGAATATCGGGAGGATAAAGGTTTGGAGGTTGTCGTGCCAAAGGAGATGTGTCACTGTTCACCTGGACACAGAGCGTTTGTGCGATATTTGACTAACGTGAAAGTATCTTTTCTGCTGTCATGGAAACCAAATAAGACAAACCCTGTTTTCTTGTCTTCGAAATGAGAGACTCGTGTTGTGAGAAAAGCCACTGCCAGAGGTTTGAGTTTAGCTGAAGTACCCGCTGCCTTTTGAACTGTTTGTGGTGACGCACACTTTAGGGCAATGTTAGGGAAGTAATACTTAACCTGAGACTTATCTTTGTGACTACATTTTACCTGTCTTTCCACCGCCGTTACTGCATATTTCTCTATTGCTCTGAGAGTCCACATATAGGGCTTTAAACTATATTGAGAGTATGAAGCACTTCCGAAAGGTTATTTGTTAATATTATGATAGTCTCTAATTTTTAAGGAAGAAAGTATGTCTCTGTTATGATATTCAAAGTTATTGTGCTTTACACAAATATCTATCTGAATTGGGTTGGGGTGGGTGGGATTTGTTGATGAACTGGAACTTAATCTGCTTTTATAGACTTTAATGAATGTTAGAAAAAGTTATATAATCATGTTTTATATCCTGAATGGCCATTAAATGGCTGTGTGTGGTAATAGATAGGAATGTATTTATTGCAGTAAAACAAAACTGTTGCATAAAACACAAGTAGACTTTCATAAAATAACATTTTCACATGATTTTTACGAGATTCTTCACTGCGTAACATGGCGTTTTCTAACGCAGCAGTATGTTAAAAAGCATTAGGGTTGAGAAGAATTGTGTCAGAGCTGACCCAAACCCTTTTCATAGCTGTGTATAGTGTGTGAAAACATCTGGCTATCTGAGTGTGTAGTCTTTATATTTCAAATTCCAACTATGGGCAATGAGAGCGGGTCTGTCTCAATCAGAACAAAGAAAACATCACCATTGAACCTTCATCAGTTCATGCATTCTCTGTCTCATCATAAGCCCTGTAATGTGTGTGATGCCTTTGATAAAGTCCAGACGCCTATTTACCCCAATCAGAGCAAATAATGGTACTTTTACTCCAGAATGACTTCAAGGTTTGAATGCTGGTTAGATTTCTTTTGTTTCCACACAAATGACAAAAAGCGAGTTGTATCTGTGCACTTCTTCAGGGTAAAGACACATTTCTACAATGCAATACCAAGTATTACTCATATACATGTCCTGTTAATGTTATACATCTCAAGCATTTTTTCACTTAGAACTGAAGTCTGATTTGAAGCATGAGTGTATGCGTGTGTACGTGCCTACTTTTGCGTGCGTAGGTTTATGTCTGTGTGTGGTGTTTCTGGGAAAGGAGAAAGCTGCAGTGAAATTGTCCATATTAATCAAGAGGAAAATTCAGTCCAAACTTTGATTAGAATGTCGATCAGCTGAAACATTTGTAATAGTTGAAACATCTGAAAGAGGGCTTTGCTGTGACTAGCTGAACTCTTTCACCTGTAATTGCTTTCGTTTCAATGAACGAGACTGCAGAGTCAAGCATGCAAATACTCAAAACCCCTGCGGTAGCCGTGGAAACCCAAATGAGATCATTCTCTAGTTTTGTGTACATGTGAGTGTGTGTACATGTCAGCATATTATGCATTTGTATGTTCCTCTGCTGCTACTGCTGAAATGTATAGCACTAGCACGGCCTGTATATCAGGATGTCTTTAATGAACTTTATGTTAGCCTGAGGGTTATAAAGGTCTGTGTGTTTATTTGTGCTGTCATGGCTTTAACAGTGTAATGTTTCACTTTGTGATTCAAACATTTCACGCCGGGGATTTGTTTCTACTACCTCACCCGGTCTGTGAGGGAAATGAATATATAGATGTTTTATTCTTATTAGATATTTCATACAGTGCTTCTTTTACAAGCTTTAGTCTGAACTAAAGATGTATTTACCCATTTTTTTACTTTTGTGACCTATTTCCTTATTTAAGAACCAAGATATCACTTTCAAATAAATGTATGCATACATTTGTATAAGTGGTGTCTTGTTCGTTTCACATTTTAAATTATATTTTAAAATGTTTGTTTCTCTCTTTGTCATTCTCTCTCATTGGGTTTGTGGTTGCACACCTGTCCAGAGCTCTGAACACAAACACATGCGCTCTAGTTAAATCCTGCTTTGCCAGTCACCAGCTTTTGTTGTGTTTGGACGTTGGGGTTCTAGTATCCTGACCCTGACCATGCTTTTTAACTAGACTTCTTTACATGACAGTTGACCGGCACTTTTGCTATGTTAACCATGTAGTTAGTTTCATTACCTAGACCAAACCAGCAGTAAGCAGCATAAACCAGCTGGTCTGAACTGGTCTTTCCAGAATCCTGACCTATTTCTCCACCATTATGCTGAACATTATTCTCAATCCACCCAAAACGTACCGTAAACAAATAGGTCACATTTTACAAAATAAAAACACAACACACACACACACACACACAGCACTAGAAATTAATAGGAAAATCTATTTCCATTAAAAACAACCCATTAGACAAAACAATATTACAGATGAAATCTCTTTGATATCTTATATCTCAATGTAAATGTAATATCTAGACATTGATGAGATTGAGTAAATGGCCTTTGATATTTCTCCTTATAAAATGATTATTAAAATGTCTAAAGACTAGAAATGTATAAAAATGTCTTAGAAGAGATCCCAACAATGTCACAAACAGCTCAGGTATGTCAAGTCAATCAAAGGTCCAAATTATTCAAACATTTCTTATCAAATATACCCAAATTCTATCAAATCTACATTAATTTTACACTTTCATATTTGAATAGTTCACAGTCTTGGAATTCTAATTTTCCATATGACATTTTTGTAAAAATTGAGTTATTTACATTCTGTCAACTTATATTATGTGATGTTTTTCTTTATGTTTAGAAATCAAAAAGGTCAAATGGAATTTTAAAAAATTCCATATATCCTCACACACAGGGCAACTCATCAAGACAAACATAGAGTACACAATGCTTTACTGTCTAAACATTAAAATATGTGTGTATTGCTGTGTTTGATGTGTGTGCACGTAATGGCTCTATAATAATACTCTCTCGCTCTCTCTTAAGACATAATGAGCATAATGATTCTGCTCTATCAAACAGATCCTTGCTTTCACTGTCTAGCCAGATCTTCAATCCAGACCTCATGTAATGACTGTTTATGAGTACTTACCTTTATTAAAGACACAGAATTAGGAGGTTGAACAAGCTAAGATAACTAAGATATTTCATGTGTACAAGACGACAGGCATGCCATGCGGAGGCTTTGTGAATAAAGGCTGATTTGATATGAAACCAAACTGAAGCCTTGCGACTACATTCAACAAAAGGAATTTCTGTCCCTTGGGGCATGTCAAGGAGAGAAAGGCCCACGGAGTCCATACGGAAAAGAGAAATGAGTGAGTAAGCATATCAATATATTAATGAAAAATGTCTGAGAGAGATATTCCTAAAGTGAATAAGTTACAGTTTGACGTTTGTAGTAGGAGAAGTGCAGGTAGATGTGCTGGTATGGAGGACCTCATGAGGTCTTCGAGGGGGGTGATAGAGCACAAGTTTAATAATGAATATCAAAGCCTTCATTTCCCCAAAGCCCAGTGCCCGAGCTCTCCTCTCACGCACACATCCCCTAGAGAGACGATTACACAGGGAAAGTGTGTGTTCCGCAATAAATGTGTTTTGCCTTTGATGAATGTGCATTTGACATGATTTCTCCTTTAAATTGTGCTTTCGCACTTTTCTTTCCATTGCTATTTGGAGTATTTGTGTGCGTTTTAAAGATGGGTGTTGATGTAACACTGTTTTGTTTGCTCACCGAGGTCAAGCAGGTAGGTCTGTTACCCTCTGGGGACAGAACATTTTATCTACCATCTTCAGTCTGGATAGAAAACAGATACACATTGCATGAAAACAGCAGATATCTCTTTGATAAATTACTAGTAAATTAAATCACATTTGCAGCTCGTGACAAGATGAAACATTGCATGATGTAGAGACTATCTCACTTTGAGCAGCATTTACTTTAAGTATAGGTCACGTACAGTGGTCTTTTTTATAAATATTATTTTCCGTTGCTTAGAAAATGTTCTTTATCCGTGATGGCTTACATAGTTTTACATAGATTACTGGTTTATGTGTTACTTATTGGAACACACTAGCCCATTTGCCCTTGAGCGAGAACACGTTTCTATGAATTTGCTACCTTTTGGTTCACCGTGTACTGTATGAAATATTAAGTGAAGAGAGCGGAAATGAGAGGGGTTGGTTTCAAAATATAAAAAGAAGTCATAAAAAGATCTTGTATGTAAATATGCGTGTGTAAGTTTGAAATGAGGAGAGAAAGAGAAAGGTGGACGATGGCATGGAATGTGAAATGAGTAATGTTATTGCTCAACCCACATCACAAACCCACATTGCCTGGAGCTATGACAACCTAAGTGCACATCTCCATCCCTCGGAACATCTTGCATTTTCTATTCCTTAAATTGTCCAACTGCCTATAATTATATATTATCCTTATACCTTTAGTATCAGGCTATACTTACAGGTACGGGTTTACTCACACTGGTGATAGAGAGTGAAAATACAGTAGATTATTATGGGTTCTGTTTATCTATAAACTATAAAATACTGTAGTTGTAAACCTAATCTGCTATTTCCATGCTATGTAAATACATAAACTATTGTTTGAGTGTAGTGGATTCTCCATCAAAATGGAGACGCAGACCAATGTTGAATCACCTCGCTGTCCTGACCGAATGGTTGAGGGCTGGGAAAATAGTGGAGGAGGATTTCCCATGAGCCTTGACATAGTGCTAAAGACACCTGTAGGGTAAAATAAACCCAAAGCCACCCAGGATAAAATTCATCCAAACTCCTTAAATGGAAAAATATAACTGTTCATAGATATGACTGAACATCACGAAATATCACATTCAATGCCGGCTGTAAGGGGAAAACACATAACAAAGAAATCTTACACATATTGTGATGTTGTTCAATCTTGGATCTGACCTCCATTAGCAGTGAAAACAAGAGTTTCCCAGACTGATCAACAACTGAACTGAAGATAACAGCAGATGGACGCAGGAGCAGCCTTCACTCCTCTATCTATCTCTCTCTCGCTCGCTCATGTACATACACAACTCATGTGTTTAGGTAAACATGTTTCTTTGTGTGCTCTCTTTCTTACTGAGGTCTATTTGTACTCTCTGGACAGAATCAGATATCAATGTCTTTACAAAGCAAAAATAAATGAGAATATAGGGAAAATATAATAATATCATATAATAAAATAAAATGTATCAAATGAGACATTTCCATAGGAAAATATATTTTCTTTGAGTAAGGGTAGCTTGGCAACATGGAGAACAAACACATGGAACGGTAAATGTCTCTAGTAAATCAAATTAATGTCCATAGATGCCACACTGTAAAATTAACTTAAAATAATAAGTTACCCGTGTGCCATAAACATTTTAGTTAACTCAACGAGTTTAGTCAACTCAGTGAGAAATTAATTTAGTTTACTAATATTCTAAGCCAACCATGTTAAGTTGAACCAACTAAATAAACAATAAATATTTTTTTGCAGTGCTTTTCATTTAAAAGTAGAGATTTTCCTTATTATTCTTTTGATTGTTCATCTCGTTCCAGTTCAAAAGCAGCTTATCCTACTTTATAAAACAATATTTATCTTTGTGATCATGTAATCGTAATAGCGGATAGTAGAAAGATTGTGTCTTCATCTCATCCACTTTAATATCAACTACATTCATATCTTAAACGTACAAAAATGCATTAGGTGAATATTGATAAAGTTAATGTGGCAAAGCTCTTTTTGTGCTTTATGTCATATTTGGGCACATAGGTTGAGGTTCTACATTGCATGACCGTGAGCCTTGTTTTTAAGGCTGCCAGACGAATGAATATTAATGTGTATTTCTCATGCATACTATATATACAAACACTCTTTGAAAATGAAAGGGTATGTACTAGTAATAGTATCCTTCAACTGTCAACCCTGCAAATTGGAAAGAATTCATGGAGATCACCTAAAATCACTGTTATTGTTTATGATATCACACTGCAAGAAAAAGAGAGGGGATGAGGGCATGTTCATATTCAGTAGGTGCTGGTGGGACAATGGTGCTCGCTCTCACAGGTGGTATGACCACAGGGCTGTGTTTGTGTGTGAAAGCAACTATTACCTGCAGCTGCAATATATTCAAGCTCAAGATCTTCAAGTTCCTCAAGATCTCAAGTGTGAGAGATGTGGTGCAATGTAAGAGGCCTCGGGGAGGTAGAAGTCAAGCAAATAAGATGTTTACAGTCTTCTGTATTGACCTGCAGTCATCTCACTTTTAGCCTAGGTGCCTTTCTTACCTTAATTTTTTTAATGACCCCGTATGAGATAAAATCCAAATTCTTTATTCATGTTCTCAAAATAAGAAATGTCGGAAAAAAACCACAAACATATGAGAGGCATTGAGAAACATTTTTAGCCCTGAAGCTAAGTTTTAGTGCTATTCAAAATCTTCTTCATTGGGACATCACAGATTACCCCCTTTACCGGCTGTCAAAGATAAAAGACATCTCACACCAATGGCAGCTCTTCCCAATAAACTTTAAGTGGCTTAATAACATATTATTTTATCTTTATACTTGAGACAAAGTCACAAAAACACTTTGTTTGTGCAATATTGTTGCTAAGGTGTTTGACATAGGATTTTTTATGAGGATGTATAATTGCAATTGACCACGCACATAATTTATACGGATTTATACGAAATATATGTTAGCATAAATACGTGCACACCCTACAGACCAGACAGACACTCTTGACTGTGTATGCACACTTCAAGGATGAAATCTATGCAAAGTTTTTTTCACGAGGCCCCAGGTCATCAAGGTCAGTCTGCCAATCATCAGAACACCTTGACGCCTCAGGTGTGTATGCGCATGTGCTTATGTGTGTGTGATGGGAGAAGACTGAATGATGCTCTGTCGCTGGGGACACTCAGAAAATAACCTCAGAAAATATTTTAGCCAAAATATTTGACATTAGACACATTCCAATCTATCTACTTCCTCTTCGCAGAACTTCCAGACCCTTCTTCTGCCATGTCTTTCTCAATATCCATTTATCATGACTCCTGTCTGACTATTCCTACGAAAGTTTTTTTCCCTTTCTCTGAATATCCCTTGTGCCCTCAGGACATGTTATGACAGTAAGGATGGAGTGCGTAGTCGGGAGGGTGTGCAAAGAGCAAGAAGGAGCATGAAGAGAGATAGTGCTGGGGGCAAGCTGGATGGAGAGTAGACGGGGGATTCAAAAGGTCCGATGTTTCAGAAATGTAGCCTGGAGAGACAGACATCAACCACCACCAGCTTCATTCGGCCTCCATTCAGGCCTGCCTGTTTCACCCAACACACTAATGGGTTGGGGGGGTAAACATCAACACCAGTCAAAACAGGCTGCTGCCCTGATTTTTTGTAACACATACAAACACACGCACGCACGCACACACACACACACACACACACACACACACACACACACACACACACACACACACACACACACACACACACACACACACACACACACACACTCACACACACACACACACAAGAACATAAAACCATAATAACACAAATCTGATCACAGAAAAATAACAGAGATCTGCTTTATTTTGTAGAGACAATACATGTGTAACTAAATACAGTACACACATATGATGGGTTAACAGTAAGAATGTATGCTGTTGGTACAGTAGTAAATTATACTAGTAGAATAATTTTTATGTAATATAATGCTTTATGTAATGCTTTTAGTGTAGAAAAACAAACAAACTGCGTAAATAGTTAATTACCTATACTTGCAATTGCTGAAATATATTATGCTGCTGTACTTAAGCTCCATGACAGATATAAATCAAATTTAGCTGGAAAGTCATGCATAAACTTGAAAGCATTACTGATTTGGTAGTTATTTTTTATCAATCTAACATGCTTCCAAGACTGTCAAAAGTTATTCTCACCATTTCAACATCTTTTGTTGGCAGCGAAAATTTCACAGTCACCAGCTTGAGTACCCTTATGCTCCACTTCTCCTAGACTGCCAACACACACTACATTTCCCATAACCCTCATCTACCATCATTGCATTCACCTGTGTTATGTTATCCTGTGTGTGTATATACTGTAAACCCCTGTGTTTTGCCATTTTCTTTTGTCTGTTATTGTATGTATGTAAGTTGTGTTTTGTTCTGTTCATGGTTCTCGTTTGTGCGTTATGCCTTTTATGGATTTATTAAATTAATTTAATGCTGCATATAGATTCACCTTCTCAGATTTTTGGAATCATCAACTCATTACAGAAAAGCAAGAAAATGGACGTCACTCAATAACAATGTTCTGTGGTAGCACTTTTCTTTGTGGACAATTTGAATACTTTGTGTTACATACAGTATTTTGATACTGATATCTAGCGTTAGTTAATAATGTTACATGCCCTGTTAAAATATTTTAGGCTTACGTTACTTTGAAGACCCTTTTCCTGTTGTTTTGTATTTTTCTTGTTTCTAAAAATGCAAGGTAGTCACAGGTGCATCATCTTAATATTTATTGTGTGTAACACAGATGAAAAAAGTTTAAGTAAATTACACTTAAATGTATTTTAAGGGTTCAATTTTCAAACAATAACATTGTACTTAATATACAAAAAAGTAGTGTTTAGTACTTTTTGAGAGACTTGAAAATTGAAATTATGTCTTAATTTACTCATCCTCATGTTGTTCAAAACCTGTGTAATAGTGTACCTTTGAATTAACTTGACTAAAGCTGCTTGAGCAGACTTTTAATTTCATGCAAATGCATATTTTTCATGATCACTCTTGCTCGAATCCAAGGTAAATTGTCAACGCTATCATCTCCTTCCTTTTATATACATTGTAATCATGTGCAGGGTTTGGTACTCTGGTGCGCACCGGAGTTCGCATGTAAGCTTTCTCATTAGCAATTTCTTATGCAAACAGTGCCTTGTAAGCATGAAAGGCACCTGAAAGCCACCTTAGGGGGGCCTCACACAAAAGGAAGCCACCTTAATCCGCCCCTGGATCTAGGGCACAATGGACTTCCATAGTAGGTAACAATCTACCCAGAACTGTTTTATTTCCCACATTCTTCAAAATATCTTTAATTGAGTTTTGGAACAACTTGACCATCATTTGGAAATGATGACCGATTTGTTTATTTTTGGGTGAACTGTTATTTTTAAGAAGATCTAGTGTACTCAACTGTGCTTTTTTGTGATACCGTGAATTGATGTACTGAAGACTATATTTTACAAATTATTTTTGTAAATATTTGTAAATATTTAAAATTTACTATATATTTCTAATACATTTATAGTAGTTGAATTTTTTTTATAAAATTTTTGTATGAACAAATAATGTATGAAAACAGAGTAGCCTACTGATGAAACATTTACCAAGTGTAATTAAATAAAGTGTATTTTAGTGCACTGTTTTTTACCGGGTACTGTTCAATGCATTAGGGAAAACCAGGTGTTTATATTTGTGAGGCTTAAAACCCTATGAAAGGCCCGATGCGAAAATCTCATCAACCGGCCGAAACGCTCTCAAAATGGCCCGATGCCAGCAGACCATTCCTTGTGCTGAGGGCTGCATTCTCAACCAACACACCTGTCTCTAGAGAATTCAATGATGACATTGTTAAGTGTTGAGGTTGAGGTTTGACCACAGGTCAAAAAACCAATGTGACAAAATCAACGTCAATTTCATTCGCTCAATAGATTTAAATTGTTTCGCTCAATACATTGTATCAAGCAGGTCAGCGAACAACCATCTCATCTGTCTCACTTGAGGAAAGTTTGATATCATTATTTTGGTATCTGTGTCTCCAGGCACAGGCGTTGTGATACGGCGCTGCGGAAGAAAACATAATTAGACGAAACAGGGACGAATGAAATAAGTTGAAAAAATCTTGCCCCGAGAGGTTTAGTCATTATTTTCTTCCTGTCACTGATGTTCCATCAACTGATAAAAAGTCGACACACCTTCCCTCAGGCCTCAAGCTGTTACCATTCTAAGGAGTGATGGTATTTGCCTTTCATAAAAGTACAATTGCTGTGTGATTCATGTTTCACAGGGGATTGAGGTTTACATTAGTAGCTGTCAATTAAAGGATTTTATGAAGCAGATTTGTGTGGTAATGCTGAATGTAGAGATCCTATGGCAAAATTGCTTTATATTAGATTATTTATGACTAAAGCTGGTTAATTGCTATACACTATCCAAACATTCACACCCCCTTTACAGACATTCATTTCATTGAATAACTGTGGCGTCATCTAAAATAGTAAGTGCACTGCTGCGGCATACGACAAAATGTGATGGATCCCAGACCATTCACTGTAAGTATAATCCAATAGATGTTTCTCCTAAACTTGCTCAGAGAAAATAGAAACAAATGAGACAATTGTTAAAATACATTAAAAGTATTGAGCCAAAAAATCAATACAAATTCTGGATATGGGAACATTCTATGTGAAATCTTTGAATTGATGTTAAGATGATTAATAATATTTTTGATTGCAGACTTGTCAAATCTGTACTGAGAGACGCATAATGTAACGACCGTATATTGAGAAGTCAACAGCGTTCGTCTCCATTAGCCTCCGGTGGCGCTGTTTTCTTGTCAACGGCTCTTTTTACAGTCAGGCGCAAGAGAGGCCGCCTCAAAGGTCCTCTTAGCTGTTGACGTGTATGGGTTTTCTGACAGCGGTATGTGAAACAAAACGATAACGAAAGAAATAAAACGCTGCATAACTGTTGATTTGGAGGTTTTGACGTCATTTTGTTGGCGTCTTTTTCCGTCGTTGAAGATGGACGTGCTTTACCACCAGACCAATAAGTGAGTCATTTAATACTGTTGTTATTGATTTGAAATAAACTAACGTTACTTAGCGATCTTGCTACTGGACAAAACTACTCAAAAACCCTTAAAGCCTTTTTGTAAATTCGCTTATTAAATCGAAATGAAACGAATCCGATGTATTAAAGGTAGTAATAAAGCTGCTTTGATCAGATGTCGTCTGTTGGATAAGAAATCGCATATGATAACACAGCTTCGTTCTTTCTGTGTTTTTATTATTCTTAAAAAGAAAGAAAGACGTTGATGTAATCGTGTCATGTTTAACTTTATTATTGTCTGGCTGGTCAATGTTACGATGTCTATGAAACATGATTTTAATAATGTCTACTATAAGTTTTTAACTCTCTCCTCTCTTGATCACACCCAGACAAATCCATGACGTTCAGTCTCAAATGGGACGACTGGAGACAACAGACAGAGAGTCAGTCCACTGTAAGTCATTGTGTGTATGCGTCTATAACTGCAATAATAAACACTGTCCCGTTGTTGAGAATATAGGAACCAGAACGACAATAGTCAGTGTAGAAATGTCACTTATTTATTTCCTGATTTGGATTGACCATCTTTACTGACCGTATTTTACGCACTTGCGATCAGATCTCTTGAACGGATGTTAATACCATGTGACAAACTGTGTCCAGTGAGAGGTAGGAAGAGTCAGTACGGTGCCAGTGGGCAGAAGATTGTTCTGTAGAGGTGAAGCTCAGCACATGGGAGCCAGGCTGGTGCCACCGCAGGAAGGACAGGGAGGAGTGAATGGATGCTGGACGAGACTTGAGAAGTGTGTGAGGTGGTGTTGTGGCTCTGTGATGTGTATGGACAGATAACAGTCTTAGCCAGGCCGTCGCCAACTCATATTGTTGACATCATATGCGATGTCATAGGCGGGAAGGATGCGTAATGTTGCAAGATTGCGTGTGAGAGAGAGTTTGAGATTGTATTCTCTCAATGGGTGGGGATCAGGACTGAATGTGTGTGCATGAGTTTTTTGACTGAGATAGCATCTGATAAAAGTTTTCCCACCAGTATCTGTCTTTGTAAGGAAACGACACTCATTCTTGATCCGTGTATCTGTCTGTCGGTGCTTGATTCTTAGTCTGTCTGGTAAAAATACACAAACACAGTGGGGTAGTTTCCCGTACAGGGCTTAAGACTAGTCCTAGACTAAAATAAATGTTGGAGCAGTTTAAACTGAAAACTGCACTGACACAATTTAAAATACAGCAGTGCCAATTTAGCTAAGGCCTAGTCCTGGCTTAAACTAATCCCTGTGCGGGAAAACACCCCAATGTGTTTCTGTTAGTAATTTAGATGAAGATAAATCAGACGGCTTTAATGGCTTTTAGATCATGTGACAAATGAAAATTCTTATGTGTATTCAAATTTGTTGATGCTCATGTTTTCTTCCAGTGTTTGAGAATGAACTAAAAGCAGGAATCGATCAGATTTTTAACCAGTTGGAGCGACTGGAGATTCTATCCAGTAAGGAACCACCAAATCGACGCCAAAACGCCAAACTGTGAGTTCATTAGCAGCTATGTTCATAAAATCTATAGCAGTATGTTACTATAAGCATTCCTGGCCTTTGGATGCTTGGATTCCTCAAGTATGCAAAGAACCAATCTGAGTTCTGCATGGGCGACTTGCACAATATGATTTGTATTTTAAACCTAAACAATTGGCAATCCAATTTATGATAATATTGGTCAAGGGCTTCAGATTGTGCATGGGGAACATAAAACGATTCCTCCAAATGATCAGGCGAGTGTAAGTCTATGAGGGGCTGTAATAGGATGGTTCACCCCAAAATCATTCTTAATTTACTCCCTCGTGTCATTCCAAACTTGTATGAGTTTCGTTCTTCTGCAGAACACAAAAGAAGATATTTTGATGAATGTCGGTAACCAAACAACATTGGTCCCTATTGACTTCCATTGTATAAACGCAAAACCATTTCTTAAAATATCTTCTTTTGTGTTCCAAGAAAGAGCCACATTTTGTTTTGAACAACATGAAGGTGAATATGACCGAATTTGTATTTATTTATTTGTAATTTAATAATTTTACTATCCCTTTAAGGGCATTTACTTGAGTAGAAGTCTTTTAAATGAAAAAATAATGTGATGAAAGTGAGGGAAGTTACTGTTGTATGGGTGGCATTAGGAGCCTTAGTGAAAACATTCCGTCGGTGGTCACGTCATTGCTGACATACCTGCACAAACAGACCGGAGGCCAGCACACCTGAACACTTACTCACAAGACCACACAAACCATAAATAACAGATATATCCTAAAATTGCATGAACTCATACACAACAAAAAAACCATGCAACATGATCTTTTCTGTCAGTGTATTCAAAGCATGCACAGTTTTTTTTCTTATAAACGTATACCATATTTAGTGAATCAAAGGCTGTTACTGTTTAAAACTAATCATATTTCTATGATTTGTTGAAATTGATAGAAACACTGTTTTCGTAAAATAGCAGGTGTTCTGTGACTAGTGTATCACCAGATAAACATTGCAGGCTACTCTGTGGTCAGGAAGATTGACTTCTGTTTCTATTTCTTTAGCCGTGTTGATCAGTTGAAGTATGACGTACAGCATCTTCAGACAGCCCTGAGGAACTTTCAGCACAGACGTTACGCTCGTGAGGAGCAGGAAAAAGAGAGAGAAAAGCTTTTGAGCCGAAGTTTCACAACAAACGTCAGTCAACCACACATTCAGCTGCATATATAATAGCCACATGCCAAGATGCTTTTATTTAAAACTAATGTTTCAGTACCCATTTCTGAAAGCACATCTTTGATACTTAAAGCGGCATTATTTTGACTTCGCTGTGCGCTTTGCATGTGTTTGTGTAGGACGCCGACACCTCAATACCTATTGATGAGACCCTGCAGTTTAATACCAACCTATACAATGCTCACAGAGGAGTAGATGACCTGCTGGGCTCAGGGTCCAGCATCCTGAACGGCCTAAGAGAACAGAGGAGCACGCTCAAGGTGCGTATCCTCTCATCTGTGCATTTTGAAACTGGAAAATGTTTTCCTGCTTGTGGATAATTTCGAGTCTCCGTATATAAAAATGACAAATGTAGCAGTGTATATAAGTAAAGAAGTAGACAGGTTAGTATGTGTTAATAATAGGTGCCAGTTTGACGTAATGCAGTCACGTATAGAGACACTGACTCCATGTTTCCAGGGAGGAGTGTTTGTTCTTCCTGAAGCTCATCTGATTATCAGTGTGCGTGAGAGACTTTCTCAGGCTTTGGTTTGGGGGAAATATTGGACGACCTGTACATGGCAGCAATGAAAAGATAATTTTCTGAAAGCTACCAGCTGTTGCCAAAATCGTGTCCAAACATTTTCACTTTCAACAGAAAACTAGGGTCCTTAAATATTAGAAATTGAGTGCATGTTGTCAGTATGTATTGGGGAAGGAATCACAAATGATCTTTGAGATTCTTAGTAACATCTCACACCATCTCTCTTTTAGGGTACTCATAAGAAGATGTTGGATGTGGCGAACATGTTGGGATTGTCGAACACCGTCATGCGTTTGATTGAGAAACGAGCTACGCAGGACAAATTCATCATGATGGCTGGAATGATGGCTACCTGTTTGGTCATGTTTCTGGTGGTTAAATATCTTAGCTGAACTGCCCCACTTTCAGCCGACCAAGGAGCTTGAGCTCAATCCAGCTATAAGGACCTTCTTGTGAAAATTTACATAATTCTAACATGCCTCACTCATCATCTGTGGAAAAGTGTCAACATTTTACATAGCTGCCTTAGATGGCTGCTAAATAAGTGAGGTCAAGGTTCTGTTCATTTATCTGATGTACACTTTCCTCCTCTCACATTGCTGTCTGCTTGTTTGAAGTCTACTAATATATTGACTGAAATTATGAGAGCAGTCTTTCTGCAAGCAAGTTTAATCTGTGCATTTCTTGACTTTAAATGTTGTGCAAAAAGCTCTTTAGCGCCATGTTCTGGAGATCTAATCCTCAATAGGTTTTTATTAAGTGCTAAGCTGTAAATATAAACTTGAATTTCTGCACAATAAATCTGTGTATGCACACACAAACACACATGGCTTACTCCCGCCCTAAAATGCAAATGTACACTTGTTTCATAAACTTAAAGCTTTCAGCAGGGGTCACAGCTCCTGACAAACAGGAAATGAGAGATGTTATTGGACAGATGCTGCTTGATCTTGATGCTCTGCTGGTGTGCATTCACATATGCTCTTAACAACAGCAGAATAAGACTCAACTGTGACCCCCTAGGACAGCAAAACCTAATTTCTGTTTGCCAGAGGTTACTGTTTCACTGCCAAAGTAACTCAAAGTGTGTGTAAGGCATTGTGCCGTCAACAAGACAGTTGGCCAATCTGAAGAGAATACTGCTACCATTTGAAGTTAATAATATAGTTAATGGAACCTGTGAAGCAGACACTTGAACTTCAAAGACCTGGAAAGTAATTCCTCTACAGTTCTTGTTGAAATGTAACAGACAGCACCTTTAAGGAACAGCTCACCCAAAACATCTATGTTCTGCGATCCTTTAATCACCACAATGTCATTTCAAACTTGTATGACGTTCGTTCTTCCGCATGTCACAAAATACATATTTTTAACAATGTTGTTAACTGAACAGCAACCGCACCTATTCACATGCTTTGGTTTTGTGTCCATACAATAGATCTTGTTAATTGACGTCACGTTGAATAATGTAACATCTTGGGAGGATGCCTGCTAGTGTGATCAATGCAGTGTTTTGTTTTATTAGGACATACAACTATTGCAGGTCGGTCTTGCGGAGTTAAAGACTGCAATAGCATTACGCAGTGTTGTTCAGGAAAAAACAACGGTTCTTTCACTCTCAATTTCTCCACATATCATACAAAACAAGTAACGGTACATATCAAAACAATAACAACAGCAGAGTATGATCCTCCCAAGACAGCAGCGCCACTGCAACATAGGGAGTGACGTCAGCTTCACAATCTCTATAGAGGTGAATGGGTGATGTTTGGTTACAAACTTCAAAATATCTTCTTTAGTCATCTGCAGCAGAAAGTCAGTCATACAAGTTTTGAAATGAAAAGATGATGAGTAAATCATGACAAATTTCCATTTTGGGTGAACTGTCTCTTTTGGAGCTGAAGCCAATCTATAGATCTATTCAACAGCGCCATCTAGTGTAGTTTGTTTTATCTGAAGTTCCGTTTACACTTTTTGGAGTTAAATTTAGCAGGTGTGGGGCAGGCTGTTGTGGTTTGCAAAAAGTGAAGTGTCCATAGTTTATGAACCACAAACGTTTGATCAGAAATTGTAAATGTAAATTATTTGAAGTTACAGGTGGATTGCACTCCTTCAAAATTATTTTGGGGGTGTGTGTGTTTCTTAGACATATTAAGCTTTAGGAACATTTTTAAATCACTAATCTATAAACATTTAATAGTTTGTAAAATGTGCAACTATTAAAAGAATCACACATTTACAAGTCAAAGGTTTATTTGCTGATGCATCAAGGAGGAATTAAAAAAGCTCATTTCATTGCTGCCATTTACAGTACAATGTCACCAAAACTTTTGCAACATTTTTTTTGTCCCTCACCTTCCCAAAGAAACTCCTGATCACTGCAGTACCAAGCCCTGATCACGTTTACATATTCTCCGTTTACAATTTCATTATTCCTTTTTATTATCATTTAAACGGGTGTTACAAACCTTTTATTTTACAGGTTTACTACGATAACTATTTACATTAATTATACAGAAAAATAACATTGTCAGAAAAACAAAATAGAAAATAATTTAAAATCAAAATTATTGCAGAATACTACAATCATACAGTTGTTACAAGATGCATAAACAGCATCTCAAATGTACATTTTTGTTTCAGTGCAAGATTTCACAATTTCAATAATACGGATGGGAACCCTCGAAATCCAAAGTGTAACCTGGTACATAGTTCCACTGGCCTGCGACTATAAAAATTTGCCATTTCATATTCTCCGAATTACGACCAACCAGCAAAAATAGATGAACACAGTCAAGTGCTGCGTATGGCTTAATTTGTAACTCTCTTGTTTAGCTGTAATAGGTAAGAGTATGATACAACATTATGACAACTGGCCAGAGCTAAAAAAATTACCAAATATTATGGTAATTTTATAGTAGACCAATTATCAATTCATCTCAGCCTGGTAAAGAACCAGGAGGACCAAGTGTATCTTTGCATATTCATACAATGAGTTAACATATAAACTTTTACGACGCTTTGTACACAGAAAAACAAGTCCTTAAAGAAACCGCAAGAACTCCCTTCAAAATCAAATATCCATCCACAGGTACAGCCCTCAAAAAAAGATCTTGATTATGGCTGCAGCCAGTGAGTCTCTGGATAAGGAACACGTCAGACAACATAAATTGATACAAAAAATGTATTTTTTTGCCCTAGTAAAACTCATGTCTTGGCCTTTAAATCAACATTGTGTGTGAATGCGTTCCGTTCTTCTTTAAGGAGATGTTATATACCTCAACCTGCCAAAACATATCCTGGTTCAGGACACGATTTCATCCCATTACAATTTCAAAGTTACCCATAAACTGTCCTGCCAAGATACCCTAAAATATCAGAGGACATAGAGGACAGAGGATTGTGGCTCACCAGCACATGCCACCCAATAGCTTAATTCTTGACCCTCACACCGTTGTGCCTGGTTTTCAAGAGCCATGGTTCGGAGGATGTTGAAGGTCTTGCCCTGAGAAGATGGGGTGAAGGAAGGGGTGTAGCTGTAGGGCAGCGGCTGCTGCCGCACTGGCTGGCCGAGGAGCAAAGAGGGTGGGGTAAAGGGCAGCGTGGGGGACATGGTGTAGAGCTAGAGGTGTGTGATGGAGCGCAGAGGCTGGTATAATATGTATAGGTTGGCCTGAAAGAAAGGCAGTGTGGTGGGCTGGAATCAGGCCTGCGTGTGCTAAAGAGTGACCCAGTGATTGGCCCAAGGAATGGCCGAGTGGTGAAAAGGAAAAAGGGGTTAAATGATGTTGAGGGATGTGATGTACCTGGGACAGTTGAGCATGGTGGTGATGTGGGTTATGGGGATGGATGCCCATGGCTGTAGCAGCAGCGTGGTGCTGCAGGATGGCATGCTGGACTGTGGTAATGGAGGTAGCAGAGGCTGCAGAAACTGCGGGTTGCTGGATGTGTATTTGCTGCAGTGCGGTAGGTGGTGGGGGTGCGGGGGCGAGGTTAGCTGCTGCCGCCAAGTTAGCCGCCGCCACTGCAGCAGCTGCAGCTGAGGGGAAACTCTTCACTTGCTTTGCTAGCAGCTGCTGTTGAATGTGCTGTTGAGCCGCTTGCTGCAGTTTGCTGTATTTTTCCATTTCTTCCGGCGTAAAAGTGATCGGTTGACTTTCTAAGGGTGCAAGACCATCTTCCTCTGCTTCCATTCCCATTTCGCCGTCTTCCATTATGGGTGCGGGGTAACCAGGGTAGCCGTGCATAGTAGGCTGTGGACCCATATCGGGGCCCATGAGATGCCCATCCAACATAGGATTGTTAGGGTCTTGCCCTTGTTCACTTTGATATTGTGTCATCATCATTGATGGATCCTGTTCATAGTGTTGCTGAGAATCATGAAGGGTCTGAGGGTCCGAGCCTGGATGTCTGCTCTCCTCAGCATTTGATATGGCTTCCTCTAAATGCTGCTTTTGTTGTTGCTGCTGCTGAACTGGTGGTTGGGGTGGAGGAGGAGGTGGGGGAAACTCACGAATGGGTTCTACCAGGATCACTTCATTACTATCAGAATTTTTTCCGGAGTCAGACTTTTCACCCTCGCTTGGACGTGTAAGAGAAAGTAATGAAGGTTTCTTTCCCGCCTGGAGCTTGCCAAAAAGAGGCAACATACTTTTGTTTCCAAGTGCAGGGGGGAGCTTAGGCCCAAAGTATCCCTGTGGAGGGTCCTTGATTTTGAGGCCCAGCTTGGAGCCAGTTCCAGATTCCGCCCCTCCTTTTCGAGACTGGATCTTCTCTAGAAGTTGCCGAGCCGTGAATGAATTTTTATGTTCTGCAGCACCTCCCTCTTTAGATGCAGCTCCACCGCTACCTCTAGTCCCTTGCCCTGATGAAGAGTTGAAGTTTCGGCGCTGAGCTCGTGAAGATGATCTCGGAGACTGAGATCTGTAAATGCGTGACCGGTTGAAATCACGCCTCCTTGTGGAGCTGTCAGATCGCCGGCTGTGACCGTGTCGATGTGGAGAGCTCTTAGCGGAACTAGACGAATGACTTGCAGAACTTCGGCTGCGACTGTAGCTGCTACGTCTGTAAGAGCGAGCACTGCTGCTCCTGCTACTGCGACTAGAGCTGCGGCTGCTACTCCGCTGGGGTCTCCGACGATGATGTTTCCTACGACTGTGAGAACGTGAGCGAGAACGAGAGTCCTCATCGGAGGAAGAGGAGGAGTAGTGTCGCCTGTGAGACCGGCCACTATCCCGCCTCTCATAGTCCGATTCAGAAGAAGGCCTTCTTGATCTGTGGTGACGTTCTTCATCACTGTAGTCGCTATAACTGTCTGTATAGCTATGACTGCGGTGGCTGTAAGCACTGCTTCCTGCTGAGGAACGCTCAGAGCTGCTTGAGTAGGATTGACTGCGGGACTTTTGACCCCCATGACGTCTATGGTTGCGGTCTCCTTGATGAGAAGATCTACTGCGAGAACGTCCTGACCGCCCAGAGTCATCACTACGGTGTCTGCGCTGCTCATGTGACGTTGTGGAGCGATGGTGGGGTGGTCGGGAACGTTGAGAGGATGATCCACCATCCTCCTCACTGTCACTGTCGCGAGGTCGAACTCCACTTGAGCTCTTTTGGGCTGACGCAGAGCAAGAAGCAGCATTGGTGTCAGATTTAAGACGTTTAGTACCATTGTGTTCCTCTGCAGTGCTGGGTTTTCCTCCACCGCTTTCGTCAACACCAGACAACTGTGATGTCTTGTGGGATCGTTTTCTCTTTCCTCCTTCATGGGATGTGGTTACTCCTGATGAGTGGGCTGAAGGCTCCTTGTCAACCTTTTCTTTCTCCTTTTCCTGACTATCAGCTCCCTCCCCGTTATTCTCAGTAGTACATGGTTTATTTTTGCTTTTCTTTTTTTTATGCTTCTTTTTCTTTTTAGTTTTCTCTCCTGTCGCCTCATTCTCCAGCCCCGCCTCTGCTGAGGTCTTCTCTTTTTCTTTGCGTTTAGAGTGTTTGCCTGACTTGTGTTTCTTCTTCTTTTTCTTTTTCTTTGACACTGCAGTGGCATTTTCACTACTTTTTAACTTCGGTTCACTGTTGTCACTTTTAGCCCCCTCATCTTTTAAGGGTAGCTGTTCTTTCTGATCAGTAATTGGTCCTGCCACTGCTGTAGCAGTACAAGTCTTTACACTAGTTCCAGGAATACTCTCTGTGTTTTCAGGCTTAGATTGCTCTCCTTTATCACTACGAACTGGCTTGGCTGAGTTGCCTTTTTTGCCAGCCCAGTTTCCTTTATTTCTTGACAGCTTGAAGTCAAAGTAGAGAGGATTACAACTGTAAGAGAGAGATGGCTGGGCCTTAGTAAACTCCAGCAGTTCAGAAGGCCACTGCAGGGTGGTGCTTTCATCCTTACTGAGCACAGGAAAGAAAGGCCCGGTTGGCACGCGAGGTCCTGTGTCTGAATGTTCAGACATCTTTTGCTTTGTATCTTCCTTTTGGGATGGAATATCTAAAACTGCCGTATCATCTTTCTCTGCTGGGGTACTACACGTTTTTTCTTCGGTTTTCCCTTTGGTGGGTGTCGGAGAAGGATCTGTATTTGGCTCTTGTGTGGATTCATTCTTATTGTCTTCTTCTGATTCACACACGCTGACTTTAAGCTGTTTTTGCTCTTTCTCTTCAGCTTCACCTCTAGGTGCCAACTTCTCTTTTTCTCCACTTTCATGCTCCTCCTTGCTATCACATTGTTCTGAAGCTTTCATAAAAAGCAGAAACTGAAAATGAGGCTTGACCCGACAATGTGCGGGAGGTACATAATGATAATACTGTGGCTCGTCTCCAGTGTAACCTTCTTCCTTTTTCATCATCATCTTCAACTTGTTTAAAGTGGAGGCCAGGGATCCTCCATCATCTGGCTGTGACTGCTCATCCTCACCTCCTCCCCCACCTTGTGGGCTATCAGAGTTAGATGACCCACTTCCTTCCTCACCTCCAGTTCTTTCTCCTTCTTCACCTCCAGTCTTTTCTCCTTCCTCACCTCCAGTCTTTTCTCCTTCCTCACCTTCAGTCTTTTCTCCTTCCTCTTCCTGGCCTTCTTCCTCCATTGCCTCCTCACCATGGTCTGCAAAGACAGCTGCAGCAGTCTCAAGTTTGACTGGGGCTTTCTTTGCAAAAGAGAAGGATACACTGACTTTGGGACCCTGTGAGCCTCCAGAGGGAGTAGGAGAAGAGCTAGTCTTGTTGAAGCCAAAGCTGATGGTAGGACCTGGTCTAGGGGAGCCTTGACTAACAACACTACAGACTTTATCTTCACAAGCATCAGTGATGGAATCTATTATCATAGGCACACCATCTATTGAGTCTTCCCCCTTTTCTCCATCTAATGCCACAGTTGTGGGTTTAAACATGGGGCCACTACCAGGGACACTGTAAAATAGAACAGACGGGGAAAATAGACAGAATATTACATTTCAATAAACAAGAAATAGCTAACATTGTGTCAGACAGTTTTAAGTAGACAACCTATAAGCATAGTGATGACCCTGTAGTATGACTGACTGATGACATTTTATATAGAACTCCACTTACTGGTCTTGCTGCTTTCTCTGTTCCGCCAGTTCATGAAGACGACGAAGCATCTTCTCCTGTTTTTTGCAATCTTTTTTGGATCGAGAAGACACATTCCTTGCAAACTCCCTCTGCTTCAACTCCTTCAGTCTCTGTAGGATTAAATGAAGAAAAACAATAATTTACTAAAGGTGAAATGAGATGCTATTTCACAAGGGAAATGTTTGGAATGTGAAGAAATTTGGAATTTGAAGGAATGTTTTTCAAATTTAAAGCCATGCATATGTGATAATTTTTACCTGTTTGTGTGCGTGGTCATAAGAGTTAATGTGATTGTCAAACTCCTGATGTTTCGTATATTGCTTTTCGCACAATTCACAGTAGAAGTTTGCCCTCAGATCCTCCAAAGCTTTAGCTATGGCTTTCTCTTTCTCTGCAAAATCCTGCAAGAAACAGACCACCACATTGAACAAAAACTGATGGAAGGGAAATGTGAATGTAATATTACTGGTACAATTATCTTCATTGATCTTTTTTTGTGCCTGAAAACAAATTACCAAAAAGTAAAAATTCTGCCATTATTTACTCACCTTCTGTTTGAATATATAACAGCATAACACAACGTCAGTTAACCTTCAGGAATAGCAATCAACCCGGTAAGGAAGCATAAGTGATTATGAACCATTTCACTTGTTTTGGTGCAAATAAAAGTGACAACAGGTACACTGGAGAGGCAACTGCAATGGTGGTCTGGGGAGGACCATTCTCAGAGGGTCTTGCAGACATCCATGTGCTATGAAGTATCTATAAGAAATTGTCGGATCTATTGTAAGATCTTAGATCTTAAGATCCTGTTGTAGGAGCCCTCCTGGTGCATGTGGCTTGAGTCTGTAGGCTGTTTCTGGATGATGAAGGCTTGATGACATTAACTGGCCCTTGGGAATCTAATTTATCCGAAGCACCATAGACTGTCAGGGAGCTCACTTATGCACTGATCCAAGTCTGGGAGGAGATCCCAGAGGACACAATGTGCCATCTCGTCAGGAGTATGCCAAGACATTGCTGGGAGTTGGGAGTATGGGTACTTAGGGCAGCGGTGGATAAGGGGCCACAATTTACAGAGGGGGGCTAAGTATAGTGTGCAATTCTTTTTCATTTTTAAATTGCTGCTGGCACTACCAGATTTCTGATCCCTAACACTGGAGAAGAGTTAGAGACTGATGCATGTTTATTAATGATAAACAGAGATGAGTACAGGTCAGTAAGTAAGCCAACACAACAAAACCTATATCCTGTCATTACCAATGTGTCATTTCATAACGGGTAAAAGCAGAGAGCTCCATACAGACCTTCGGAACCTTATTGTTGCAAAACATACTGATGGCATTGGTTATAGAATGAACTTCTTAATGCTTCAATGAGCACTGTTGAGGGTAGGGATGCTCCGATCCGATATTTATATTGGGTATCGGCGTCGATACTCAATAAAATTCTAGATCGGGTATCGGTGACAATTGGCCCGATCTGATATCAAAATTTTGTAAATGAAATGCTAGCACCATGAACAATCTAACATGTGGAGCAGCGAACAGCATGGAGCGAGCAACAACATCCGCAATTTAGAGGTATTTGCCAACAGCTATGCCAATAAATTCCACCGCTGTTTGTAATATATGCAGAGCAAATGTTCCAGGTTCATCTTGTTTAAACTGTACAGCTCCTACTAGTCAACACTAAAAACAACAACATTTTATAATTCAAATTAATTCCATTTTAAATGACCACTTGAAAGACGAGTTGTGGGGTGTTTTGAAGGAGGGAAATGGTAGGTTTTACGCAAACTATGTCATAAGCATAACACTTCAAAGTAGATAATGATCTAAAGCTACATACAGTTATGTTAACAAATTCTTAATTATAAATATCAATATTTTCATATTTAAAATTCAATGCATGAAAGACAGATTGACATTATTTGAGCTGTGAATGCATTCACAAAGCAGATTCACAAAACTTTGAAATTTCTTTGATCATAATGTTTACCACAAAAAAAGTGCTTGAATAAATGTGATCGCTTAGAACATTTGCGCAGATTCTTCAGACAGAGTTATTGTTCACAAACACTGAGCCGTTTTTCCTCAAAACAAAATAATCTTAACATCATAATCACATGCGGACTAAAGTGTTTATGAGCAGTCTGCTTTATTAGCAGTTTGCTATCTTATCAACCCAAATTACAACTTGTTCTTGCGACAGAATTATAATAATCAATGTTCATTCAAACATAATTTTAATAAACAAAGAATTAAGCTTTTTATAAATTGTAGTTTAACATTTTAAGTTGCATGATTTCAGTTTAATAGACACACTTTTACTAAAGTTTGATTTCATTGCATTTGATTACTAAAATTTAATTGAACTCTGAAGAGTCCTAAAATACAGAATTAAAGAAAAAAGGTTGTATAGGCTACATATTAAGCCCATGCAGAGACCAGCCAAAGCAAACCGATGCCCATCACATCACTTCTTCGCATCAGCAAAGGCAGAAATATTACTGATCATAACATAAGGAAAGTGGAACAGATATACATGTTTTAGCTACATGAAATATTGTATTTGACAGTTTGATTAATACATTCTTTAGTCTTTGTTAGCTATTTTATATGCCCTACACAAAGTTTTTTGACCGCCTTCTGTGCCATTCTTTGTTTTAGACTTGTCAACTACAAGGTTACAAAACTTTTGTTTAAACGACTGTCAAACTAGTTGTAGCGCTCATCCCTAATTTATTTGGACACGTTAACAAAGATATTGAAGCTGTTGTTTTATTTAGCTGCTTTTGTATTGTATAATGTTAACAGCACCTTGAGAAATATATTTACGGAGAAAAATGTTGACGTACATGTATAATCAAATGCAATAATCAAAATATTTTCAGAATGCATATTCTTCACTGTTACATATAAAATGACTCAACTGACTGTTTTCAAGGATACTCGTCAAGTCAGGTAATTTGACATAATTCTGTATCTAGCCTATTTGTCCCTTAAAGCACAAGACGACACAGAAAAAAGGAAGAGACAGGTGTAAGGTGCGGGCTGATCGAGCAAGTTACAAATCCGTCAACTGTCTCGGGCATCCGTCACACTGGCTATCAGGCACTCGCGTGAGCGGACTAGCTTTCAAGTGTTAGACAAAGAGAAGTGACAGCAACCATCATATGCGTGTTTTTACTTTAAAGTGTTAAATGGGTATTTACTGTTAAGGGGACAACAACGCGCTATCAAGCAGCTGTATGCAGAAGATGTTAGATCTAATGGACAAAATAAGCGCATGCAGTTTACATATGAACCCGACCAGCAATCATACTGAAAAAACAATGAACGCAGCATTTTTTTATTTCTGGTTTGACATCTGCGAGGCAGAGCCGAACACTGTAAATGTGTGTTAGAAGTCTGAAATGGTGAGAAAACATTGTGCTTTGTAAGTTTTTTGTCTTTAAACCAACCTCTAGGTCTTTAGCCGGTACAGTATAAATTCTGTCTGGCTAGCGCACAGAGAGTAGGCGGTCTTTTCTGTGTGCCCGAACGCCTTCAACCACATGAGCGTCTACACCACAAACACAATCCCGTTGAATGTGTTTTCGACTCTTCTATAAGTGGTAGAAAGTCGACAAGCTCAAAAGTTTCACACCCCGTTTACAACTATATTTATCGTCATCAACTTGTGATACGATCAACCAAAATGCATATCAAGTGTAGGCTACAGAGTCCCTGAGAGGACAGGGGCACTTCAAAGCCCAATAAGATTTTCAACTCCTAGAGCCGCCAGTGATGTAGGGACATGCACATTACTGACTAACATAAGCTACCGTGAACAAGTTGAATCAGACAGCATTTTCATTTTTTCTACAGTGATTTAACTATAATTCCTGCCCTGAATGAGTTTATGACTTTGCCTTTCATTGACCATTGTCACATTATTTTGTTCTCACAACATTATGGCAAGTTTATAAGCGAAGAGTTTTAACCTGGATATTTCGTTCAGTGAGATCTAATGCAGTGTGATTTAGGTGTTCCCTTAATTTTGAGCAGTGGATATAAGAAAGCAGTTCCCGTTGCAGAATTTCACCTTGTATTTTTGACGCAATTCCTCAGTCTCTTCTTTTTCCACTTCCAACACACGGCGCTTTTCTGTGGCATCTTCTGCATAGTCCAACTGTAAGCATTTGCACACAGGTTAGAGAGGCATACAACTAATAAATTCACATTCATTACCAAGCACAAAAAGACAAACTCTCTTCTCACCTCCATCTCCATACGCCCCATTCCCATGACGTCATATTTGAGGATGATGGGCACAGGGTCAGTTCGTCCTATGAGGTTGGGGGAGAGGCAGAGAGAGAGATAGGATAGAGGTTAGACTCATGCTCGGATATTAGAGAAAACTCGGGGCGGGACAGCCTGCTTAAGAGCACAGAGTGCTGGGTTAGAGAGACTGCCTTCAAGTGCAAGAGACCAGAAAGCTACAGTGAACCAAACTCTAGCCATTCTCACAGCTTTATGTGCAGCTCCCCTCTAATCTAATCCAGGTGCTGCGATATGATAACTAAAACTAGTACATAAATAAGGGAACGAAGTCCAATGGTTTAATCTTGTTTGACATGAGTTTGCCGATTTTATTAACAATTGTGAACAATGAATTGCACTTGAACGGTATACACTGAAAAAGTATAAAATCTTCCATTAAAAGACAAACAAGAAGGGAAAGGCGACGTAATGGTTTTGTCAAATGTCAATTTGTCAAATGATTTTGTCAGCTTCCTTTTCTTACTTTCTGTTATCTCTCTGCCCTGTTTTGTTAAACGCATATTCTTCTCTATTTCAGTGCAGTATGCAATTTCTATTTCTCTATTTCTGTCCAGCTCATGTTCTTAACCAAGAGGACAGGAAGAATTTGGGTTGCCAGAAGGAGTGCTGATAAAAAGGGGAGGGGACATCGGTATTTAACTGCATCTTTTCACAGCACTGTGTTACTGATCCACGGTATGACTGCTCTTAAAAAACATTATACAAGTTCAAACTTTCTCTAAGCTGTCAATTGACTATTTCGATATGCCTTGCAGGGCCACCTGGATGCACGACCAGGTCTATCATGACATCCTGAAATATTGTATAGTATAGTCCTATTCTTTTAGATACACAAGCTGTGAAAAGACCTAGATAAGAGGAAAGTAACATCAGAAAAAAAAGAACAAATCAGAATTAAACAAAAGGAAAAATAAGGACAATCAAAACTACATTGAAGATTGACACATAATTGCTTAATCCACTCATAACCAGCCAAACGAAGCAGAGAGACAGAAAGATAGAGATAGACAAAGATAAGAGAACAGAGAGAATAAGGACACAAGCACTGAGCTACAGCAGCAGAGTGACGTCATAGGCCAGAGGTTGCCATGGTGACAGTGCAGGGCTGGGGAAAGGATGTACTTACCTGTGAGAGTGTGGGGATGGGGTGGGGGGTGGCAAACATACAAACACATTGACAGGAAAGGGTGGGTGGGGGATTGGGTCTCAAATAAAGAAGAAAAGGCACAAGTACAGAAGTCATACTAATTTTCAGCTGCATGGTCAGTCAATCAGACTCCAATCAAGTGTTTGAATTTCAGTTTTTTTCTGTCAGCCTTCCTCTTTTTTGTCAATATTTTAGGGGGTCATTCAATGTTTAAAAAGGCAGGGTCAGTTCATACCCTTGGGCTGATGTCAAACTAAACGGTGAGAGCAAACCAAGGTATATTAATCGAAATATCTACATTCTACAACAGCTTAACAAACGCCACAAAGGGCTAGGAACTAACACGCGATGTGTGTCCCAAATGAGAAAGTACCACACTTCATATTTCCCCTTAAAAATTCATCTATTCTATATAATTCATCAAGATCTATTAATCGATTTTTTTATGCAGTTTTTAGATTATTAAAGTTTAACATACAAGTTTGTGGCTCTTCGTTTCTTTTTTAAACTCACCATTATTATCTGATGTATACTGATGTTTTTTAAGTATATTTATAGCATTTGTATTGAATTCATAATCATTGACTCGAATCGAATGTAATCAATAGCTTGTTCTGACGTTCCGATTCATCGATACTCTGCCTAGTAAACCCACTATTAACACTATTTATGCTACAAAATGGCATAGGAAGATTGCATAAGTGCGCGATGTGGGACGCACCTACGGTCTGATTATTACAGCTACATTTACAGCAGGGCTACTCACACACCTGACAATATTTTTAAAGTGTTTTTTTTATGGTCCTCCAGGATCAATGTTGTCTAGCTCTGTACTACAGAAAGCCAATTTATAAACAGTGTACACAGTACACTGACACATATCTGTTGCTGATAAATTATGAACCAACACAGAGGTTTTCAAAAAGTTAACTAGCAGTAGAATAATGCTTTTCAATATAAAGGATTAAAATAAGTAATTGAGTCAGAAGAATACATTTTAAGAAAGCTGTAATCAGCATATATTAATTCCTAGCCCTTGTGCAGGAAAAGACACATGATTTGGAGAACCTTCTTATCTGTGACGCAGAAACTGGAGCTTCAGCCCAGTGGTATAATTGTCCTGTGATGAAGTGATAAAGGAGCATGTACGTAACGATAAGGGCCTGATGGGATTCCAGCCCCCACCATACCTTACAGGAAAAAGCTCTGCAGGGTTCATTGTACCACCAGGGTGTACCAAAGGACATGTTATAAACAACATGTAAAACATTTACATAATGAAACATCTCACTGGATTAGTGTCAAATATTTATTCATTCATATAACTCATGATGGTGTCTGACAACACCGTACCGTAATTTGCTTTGTCAAACCTGATTGGGTAGATTTTGATAAGGTGATGGGGGAATCCCAAAAATCAGGCCCAACTATTCAATTCTTTCCATTCCCAACAGTCTTTGGGAACAACGTAAGGCCAAGGCTAACATTACGCATTCCCAGTGAAAGAACAAAACAAGACTAGACAAAAGGTGCAATGCAACAAAAAAAGGGGAAGTGAATGTTAACATCCCCCTAAAAAAAACTGAAACCAAACAGAATGAGAGTGTTCTAGAAGAGTGCATATTGAACACTAAGAGACGGGCAGCAGAATGAAGACTAATACAAAAAGAGGTAGAGACAATTTAAGCCTATTAAACACTGGTGCTCTGATGATGAGAGTCATATCAAAACAAAAAAATGGGGAAAGTAAAATAAAATTTAACAAAAATGAAAGCATAAATCAAATAACCAATTCAATCAGGGGTAAAAATAACATTTACCACTAAGTTTACCATCAGCACAACATGGCCAGGATCATAATGCTGCAAAAAAGAAACACCAATTGGTTAAGCAGGAAGATTGAGGCACAAAGAGAGCGTTCAGGGATAAGGGGTAAAGGGTTAGGGGGTGGTTTTAGGGGCAGGGGCTTCGGTGTACCCCCTACCATCGGGCTTGGGTGATTACAGGGCTACCCTCACACCATCATTCCCGCTCTCCTCTTAACAGCCAATTTAAGATGAAAATGGAACAATAGTTTTAAGCTTTCAGGTTCCTCCGAAACAAAGCAAGGAGGCCTTCCGTATGAAACAGGGTTTTCTAATCAGGTCTCCCTGCTTACCTCCTCTCATGGTCCACCCTCTCATTTCCCCTCTCTTGGTTGATTGTTTTCAACATTTATATACCAACCATCACAGAATACAAAAACAGAGCACCCTCTTTCCTGTTTCACCATTGCTACATGCCCCATAAGGCTCCATGTGTCCGTGTGAATGTGGTTTAGAGAGAGAGGCCACTGTATGCATACTTCTTCACGCAGCTGTACGAGCTATGAGAAGCATACGTTGTGAGTGAGCTTTTAGCAACACGTCATTCTGATTCTGGCCAGAAGTCTGGCTTCACTCTAGCTTATTTACAAGACAAGATCTATTTCAACGTACTATTTATCTTCAAATTCAAACATTCTTGCGTTGCTTAAAACTCAGGATCACAAGACTGGATCTCCACAGCCAACATGCTTTGCAGGAGAGGGGGAAGGAGACGGGTCAAGTCAAGTGATGCTTTTATCTGTGTGCTTATAAGAGAAGTGAGATGCAGGCAGGATGGTGGGAAGACTTCTCCCTGCAAGCTAAAACACCTGAGCCCCCACCCCTTGATTTGGTGACACACATACACACACTCACAACATGTACATTTTTCACTCCCACCACACGTGTACATTCACTTCACAAAAGTGGACGCAGGCAGATAGACCGATCACAGGCTGAAGGAGGGGGAGAATGGGCAGGGGGATTGAGGCTCATTCTGCAAGCCATTCAGAGGAATCATGGGAAAGAGGCAGAATCATGTTCACAGCCAATCGGAGGGCCCCATCTCATGTTCTCAGCCAATCAAAACACCCCCATCGCAGCCAAACATATGAAATACTATTCTAACGCTAATTCCGAACACAAGTAATAAAAATGGACATTTGACGGTTAATTCTACATCGAAAAGGTTGATTCCATTTTGAGTTTCATATCGTAGCGCTGGTATTTTGAGCAGAGAGCATTTAGTGATTGTAAGCATATAGAAAAGAACTAAGAGAAGCCATTAGGCTATCATGTAAAAGGGGGAAGAGTTATTTTGGATTATTTGAAGAAACACATCCACACACACGCTTTCTCAGACATACGCACATACACACAATGGGGTAGGTCCTACAAACCTTACCTAAAAAAACAACAGTACAAAAAGAAAGAAGAGTAAAAAAACAGAGTCAATACAATGGAAACTCAATCGGGGAGACATTTCAGTAAATTCACACTCAGTGCCAAGGCTCTGTCCAAAAGATAGAGAGAAAAGAAAAAGAATGAAGTTTAAAACCATGGCATGATCACCAGAATGGGTGAACAGACATGTTGTGTGTATGCAGCAAAGTCCTACTCTGTTGATAAACAAAAAACACTTCCGATACAAACAAGCACACAGGTCATTTTCTTTACAGATGGTACCTAATTCTCCTAATTATTTTTGCCCCGCCTTCATTTGTCTCCTGCAAGGTGGAACTAATCTACTTTTCTAAGCTTTCAGTGAGCTCAGATTTTTCTGATCTGGAATCTTTCTCATGGTGCAAACAAACTTCATTCTCTACCAGTCTGCTCTGTGTTTTAAGAACAACATTATCATGACAGGATGACTACAACCATGAAAGGAAAAACTTTGAGTACGTGTTTGTGTTTGAATCTTGCCAAACTGCAAAACATAAGGGCGCCCTGGAAACATTCCTAATCTGTCACACACTTGACTTGGCTGGGATGAAATCCTCTGGCTACATCTACTTCCTCTGACTCTTCTGCACTTCCAGTTCCAAGAAAGCAGCCAATTGGGTGTCTGTCACTAAGGCAAAGCCCCAAAGGGAAGCTGTGGTTAAGCTTTCTGCTGTGATTCAAGAAACTAACTATGGCTGAGCAATAAACTGAGTTTTTTAACAGCTATTTGTTTCTGGCAATATAACATTGTTAATTAGAAACAATGTTAATGCAGTATTATGCTTAGTCTTCGTGACATCCACGGAGTCCAAGTGTTTTATGGTGGACATTTTTTAAGCGTTCTTCAGTCCAACAATGGACAAGAAGAGCAGGCTAACCACTTATGGTTCCTTCTGCTTTTGTTTGTGCTATCATTCGAACTATGGTCGATATTGGATAGTGAGAGAAGCAGATATTGGGAGCAAAGAAAATAAATACAGCGCATTTCCCACTTAAGATCTGGGACTTGCACAATGCTGACTTCAGCACTTATAACAACAGAGCTATCTTAACAGCTGCAGGGCCGTGGTCCTCAAAGTAGGCCTATGTGTGTGTGAGAGGATCTTCAAAATGTTAGCAATAAAAGCATGTCTCGAGGGAGAAGCACACATACTTCACTGATGGTCAAAATAACCTTGTAAAAGTCAACTAACAAATCTTAACCATTTATCTTGTTCCAGAGAGAGCCGATAAACTCATACATATTCATCTCATTGATTTTTGTCCAACCAATTTTCTCAAAAAATCTAATGGAATGAGTTGTGAAGGTTATTTGAACAAGCCAGTATTTTAGAGAGGCAGTTGGGGTTGCCTCCTTTCAACCTTGTGTAGAACAGCTCATACTGATTTGTATGCGTGCAGAATAACTTACTGAAACATGAGGGTGTTTTCTTTGCAAACAAAACCTCTATCATAACCTCTATTTTGTTGATAAAATATTTGCACAGCAAATATTCTGTTTAACAACATACATTATGTTGCAATAAGTGGCTATACATGCATTTAAGCATTCCTCATTGTGAGCCATAAATGCACTACACATGCAACCTCCTGGACTGTGTATTATCATCTTGACAAAACTTTGATGGCCCCCACAATATTTTCTTGTATATGAACATTCAAACATATCAAATCCAATCCAGCTCACATATTGCAAGACAACAGAATGCAGTATGCTAACAAATGCACCCTGTGCCAAGTGGCCTCTCTAATGCTCTGTACATCTCTACTCCTGTTTGTGCAAGCAGAGACAAATTGACCTTCTGTAAGGACAAACGACTCAAATCCATGTTCTTGTATTCTCTCAAAACACTTAAGACAACATGGCTGTATCAAAGAAAATCTGACGTTTTGCAACCCAAATTATGGGGCAGAAAGTAAAGTGGAAAGTTATATGCTACATTTTTGTGAGTTGTAACCATCCACACTTGCTAAAAATTATTGATCTTAACCAGTTTAAAAGTAGGGGTGTAAAAATGTATATGTTCAAATTAGGTCCTGATCTCGATTTTGGATATGTAACGGCAGCCAGCTAGCTGTGCCGTCTGTAAACCTCACTCCCCAACCTCAAGAGGTGCTCTAGTGACAAAAGCTAGAGGCTGTGGTGTTTAGCCTCCTTGTTAGAGAACCCGACTCCCATGCCGGACCGACCCGGTTCAAGGCCCGCTTTGAGGGGGTGAGTAGAACCGGTTACACATATAATAGAGTGCGGCAGGGATGACGTTGGTTCCCTTGACCAGAAGGCTATGGATGTTTCCCATTTTGGAAGATCATAAAAATAAGGTCTGTGATTAACAAACGTAAATTGTATTTATTATGAGTTTTGTATTTGAAGATAATCTTTACAAATGAACACAACATTTGTTACTTTTGAAGCCCATGAGACGATAAACAGACTACACCAGAGTCATTCGATATCAATATCACCCCCACCACCAAGCCTAATAAATCTTTCAAACTTTATTAAAAATGGTGTTCCTGGTAAGTAATTACTGTGTGAATAAATCCCATACACGTTTTTAGAGATTTGTGCCCATGTTGCATTATTTGTGAGAATTTGATATGTGATGACGTCTAAGGTTCCCACCTAAGGATGTAGTTGTTTTAGTGAGTAAATTATCATGAAAATGTATGTTGAAAGTGAACAATTCCTTTAACCACAGATCTTATTTTCTTGCTTCTGGGGTTTGCATACAAGAATAAGTCATCCCTGCGGTACTCTATACAATAGCGATTAAAATTGACTTTTAAAGACTTCTTTTTTTTTCGGTGATGCAATGTTTTGTGTATACACATCATACAAGTTTTTAAAGAGTTCTTTCATGTGTTCAACTACAAAACAAACACAAAATACCCAACATCTACCCTAGATAATAAAAGGCTTCATAAAGCGTTTGTGCATCTTTCATCTGTCTAATGTCACTTCACACCCTTCTACAACCCCTTCGTCAATCCTCTCATCCTGTCCTCCCCAATTCACTGTACATCATCAGCCCAACACTCCAAACACATTCCTCACAAACATACAACTTATGTAAGTACAAATAAGTGTACTATAACAGAGTACAGAGTGATCACAAAGAAAACATTTTTACAACTGATCAAACCACAGGGCTTTGATGCTGTTGGGTGGAAATCAAGATAAAGAGAGACATAGAGAGAGAGAGTGGGAGAGATTGAGCTTTAGGCAAAAAGGTGCTTGCTTACCCTGCATGGTTTTCCCAAGGCCTTGACCCAACTTCCAGCCATGTTTCTGAAGAAGCCGGTGCCCAATGTTATCCTGATATGTGGAAGAGAGGAAAGAAATACCACAATATTCCAATAATAAGAAGCGCATTATACATACAAAAACACACACACAGTCACAAGCACGCATGGCAGCCGAATAACTGTCAAAACCTCTTCACTCTCATCAAAGTTAAGATCATCTGATACACCTTTAAACTCCTTGTTTGAGGGGAACAGGGTGGAAAAGGAAGAGATAGGATAGATAGAACTAGAAGAGGAAAATAAATTCACTTGGGTCTGTAATAAGGCACTTGAGGCCCCTACAGTTTGGGGGAGTACATTTTGAAGTGCTTTAACAATGGGGAAAACTCAATCTATAATACACAAAAATATATCTCTGGTTTAAACATGGCATTCCTCAAAAGAACAGCTTAAAGTGGAGGTAACCACTATGAGAACATATGTAAATGCTACCAACCTCAGAGTCAACTAATTCACTTTCAGTCTCAGAAAAGGGAGGGAGGAATGTACGGTTATATATGTATTGTGACACGTAAATACATATATAAGCCGCTTCGGGGACAGAGATTAATACACAAACAACAGAGTAAATAAGAGGTAAAGAACAGCACAGACATTGAGCTTGCATTCACATCAAAAACAAAACTTTCACAAGCTTTTTTGTGAGTTCATCACCTTGACAACAGACCCACCACAAAAACATACAGTATGTAGCCGAAACGAGAGAAGAGGTCGAGGGGCGAGACAGTGAGAGAGGTAGGTCGATAGAATTATGAAGAGACAAATGGAGAGAGAGAGAGGAGGCCTCAGGTTACCATTGAGAGGCCCATCTACATGTGTTTGCATGCGTGTGTGTGTATTTTAGACCGATCTGATACTTCTATTAAAATAAAGATGTGTTAAATACTAAATGAGATGCAAAAACACCTATAATTTGATCCAAGCTGGAAATATGGATAGCAAATAAATCCATATTTTTTTTTATGTTTCTCCAACACACACAAACAACAAATAATAGGCAATGAGTAAAATATTTAATAGGTGAAAACCCAAAACCATTAACCAGCATGCAGCTTTTGTTAAACCACTTACACCGTGTCTACACCGTGCGCGATGTGACATGACAACCTGCTTATTCTTAATGGGTTTGTCGTGCTGCGCAGCATCCAGTGTGGACAAAAGTAAAAATTATAATGTTATAGACCGGTGTAGACACGGTGTTAGAGACGACGTTGTTAGTCGTGTCTGTATAGCAGGAACCATATACAGGGAGGAGAAGGCAGCAAAGAGCTGGGGATGTTGTTAGAAATTATGCAGAGCAGACAGCTGTGATGGTCATGTAACAGATGTCACAATATACAGAGGGTGAGGTTAGTGCTGGAGCAGGCAGAGCCATGAGTGGTATGAGGCAAGGAGTGGAGCAAGAACTAAGTTAGAGAGCATTATGGGTAGGAAGGGAGGCGCCATCCCCACAAGACACGCCCACTTTTCTGACGTTTCTTTCCCACGCCTTTTAACCTTTTGGCCAATTTAGATGAATATATGCGGAACTGACCGCCGTAAACAATTACATAAATGTTATAATGTGTAAACAAAGATTTTTTTTGCCTGAGCCTAAATAGCTTTGGTCCTTTCTTCCTTTGCGAAAGTAATAGCTATAGGGTTCTCATTGCATTTTTCCATCCATTAGACACTAAGCGTATACGTTTTTTTTTTCTTAGCAGAGGAGACCACAGAGCGCATTTTCAAGGCCAATTTCAGCATGGGACTGCCATGTACAAAACAGAACCGATCGCCATAACAACATCAAAATATGACGATGGTGGAATTTATCAAAATATGTGAGAGCACATCAGCTCACTGTGTACAGATACAGACTGCAGGATCAGAAGACTGTAAGTCCCAGGATCCTCAGTTTATCAGCAGTGCAGATGCGTCTGCGGTAAGCCCAGCCCAAATGGCCTGCAATGCAGTGACTCTGCAGCATCCCTCTGCTAACAACACAGAGCATTCCATCGTTCTGAGGACTGGTGAAGCATCTAAACAGCACTTTGAGCTGACCTCACATTACCTCTTCTTGCTAAGTGCCGCACTTTACATTTTAACCTCCCTCCTTAAGAGACCATTAGTTCAGGTGAATAGAACTCCATAAAGAGAGCAGTCTTTTAGTCTAATTCTTCAAATTTGCCAATCAGAATCAGCTGGACGTGGCCTGGATCCATTCACCGGTTTTGTGAATGGCATGTTGGGCAGACGCAAAAAGCGGGCGGGTTTTGTGGTGACCAACGGGTGGATGCGCTAAAATAAAACAGACAGATGAAGAGCAACAACGCCGAAGAATCCAACAGCAGTGCAAGTGGAGTGAAAACATGTCCATACGAACCTGGCTTTTTTTTAAACCCTGGGCTGTCAAAAGAACAGTCAAACGTCACAAAAACTGAAGAAACTGGCCAATCTCTACAGCTTTCTACTGATCACACGGTCTCTGATCCACTACATTACCACAGTGAATTCACACATCTACATAACCACTAACTTGCAGTTAATTCATATATATATATATATGATAAAAACTAACAAAGTAAACATGTTGTTTTGTCCAAACAAGTACACTCCAACAACATAAAGTGAAAAGAGGGAGGGGTTATGTTAACAAAGTAATAGCAGTAAGGGAATGGAGGGTGGGATCAAGTTAAGAGGAAGAGAGATGTGCAGGGGAGCATGTACCGTTCAGGATTTCAGTGTGGTTGTCAATGTTTTGTAAGCTTTATTGGAAGTGCTTATGACAATTGAGACTGAATTTTGCATACAAAATAAAGACGCTCAAGTTGTAAATTGTCTTGAACTGTCGCATTTATGATGTGCATATATGAAACCTTTATTAACTTGCAACTGATTTTATGAATCTAAAGTTTAATCTTTCCAATCATGTAAACGATACATGAAAATAGTAAGCACCTCAAACTGATATAACCACACCGGACAGTATTTAGTGATCACTGGAAATGTTAAATCAAAGGCAAGAATATGCACATAGTGGAGAATTATAGGAGCCTGTCAGTGATGGCTGATAATGAGATTATTTAAGGTGACAATGTTCCTTCCAGACTGACCTTCATATGACCATCATGCTCTACGGTTGGACGCTAAAAGGTCAGTCGCCTGAAACTGAGAGGGATATGGACAACAAAAGCAGGAAAGTGTGGCAGAGGTGACTGTTTTAAGTTTCTTGGAACTGTGATGTATTTGAGAGGTGAGTATTTTCGTTTGGCCACATGGGCAGCTGGTGTTGTCAGTGTGTTGATGGAATAAAAGAGAGGAAATGAAAGTGGCACAGTGAAAAATCTAACACATTGCTTTCCTTACCGTCAGACGGTGAAACAGCTCACGAGCAAATGGGAATTTCAATTGCATTTTTGCGGCTTAGCTTTATTTATGGGCCAACACCACTTTCAGTATTAACAACAAAAAATGTATACAGTGAATACAATATCTAGGCATATGATCAAACAGACAGCTCAACTGCCCGATCTGTGTTTACAGGTCAGGGTTGTTTTAAGATGATGAACCTTGACCTTTTCTCTCAGAACATTCTTGGGTTTCATTTTCATTGAGGTACGCTTCACTACAAAGTCTGCATGTGTATGCATGCAAAAGCAAAGCAAAGCTGTTAAAGTAATATTTTAAAGAATGCCCGTGTCAACTTTTGACCTATTAGGTGGCACATAGTTGCACCTTAGGGAGAATGCACATAGATAACTAAGTGCAAATTTGCAATATGTATCTTTTGACTCTCAATCACTGCCCAGTGCACATCTTCTTGGGTTGGGGGACAGGGTGAAAGGAAGTTGAGTTTTTGTCAAATTAATGGGAGAGAAATTAATGCTAATCTCTTTACATGCAAACAGACAAAGGTGTGGCTAGGAAGCATTAAGGAAAATAAAATATCCTTATTTAAGTACCACAGACATCTAGATGCCTACAGATCACACACAATGATTGGCAGAAGAGGGGCATGAGAAACAAAAACATGACAAACACAGCGCTCCAACCCTACACACATACATGCAGTGATGGCTGTCACTGTGCGCACTGACCAGCTGCTACGAGCACAATGATATAAATACACCATTGGTGTTTGGTGAAAAATAGCCCTCACACTATTGGTGTAAAATAGGAAAGCAAAGAGCACTGTGCCTCTAGCTTTTTCTAAAAACACATTATGCACGATGTAGTATACACTGAGAATAGTAAGTAAATTGACAGTAATAGCCATCAGTTGCTGCAGTGTATAGTGTTTTTATGCTCTTTAAGAACATGGTGTGTGGAAGTTCTGCTCTCCACGCCCCTCCATAGACAATATTGCAGGAGCTGGAATCATTTTGGTTCAGGCATGCAGCCAGGCCACCTTTCCCACTCTCTCGTGTCCTTCTCACCCTTGCTCCAGGACGGTAGGGGTTCCATACTATCAAATATAATGACGAGACCCGGGAAATCTTGATAAATAGGTTTATGTACTAGACACTAGACAATATTGTCTCCTGTTGCAGCTTCATATTTTATTTCTAAGCCATTAATAGGTTGGCTCTGCGGGCATTAAAAAAACATTAAAATGTTGCTTGAGGAGTCTGCCGTTAACAGTAGTCAGAATTTGGGACAGGGCCAAAAACAGATGGGATTAGTTAAAGAAATCTATCTGAACAGAGTCAATATTTCTGCTTGGTGACACTTTTGACAAAGAAGTTACACACTTTAACTTTAAATTAAATTATACATGTATATATAAATCTTATTATCGAATAACATTCATCATTTCCAGTGACACTAATATTATCAAATAGTAAGCAGTTCTTTTGATATAACCGGTGATATAAAAGCAGTCTGGTTTTAGAGACTGGATTGTGTCATTTTAAACAATTAAAAAAATATTGACTTCACCACCACAAGAATTTCATCCGATTACATTTCAAGGTATTCAAATGTTGTCTTTATAGTGTAGATTGACTGGAGCAGAGAGGACAACACAGAGAGGAGGAGCGGTATTAGGCATGCAAACCTCTGAAATATAGAGTAAACCAAAAGAACAAGACAGATACAGAGCCGAGAGCTGCCTGCAATATTATCTACATGCCTAGTCAGCAAAAAAATGCAGTCCCAGTTGCACAAGCACCATGCCAGCACATAATGACAGAGGGTACTGTACACCGAATCACTGTGTTGGAAGAAGAAAGACAGAATAATGAGAGAGAGGAAGTAAGAGAGAAATACAGATAAAGAAAGAGGAGGTGAGAGACAGAGAGAGTAAGAAAGTGTTACAAGGAGCCCCTAAAGAGACAGAAGGAGGAGAGCGCAGAGCGTGCAGATACAAACCGGGTCAGAGCTGTTTTAGCTAATTGGGGCCAATTCGCTGCAGGAGAGAAATGTCGAACACCCCAAGTTGTGTACAATACTGAAAATATCTGAAATTAACTGTCCTACACAAACACCAACACAAAAAATAAACACACACACACACAAGATACTGAGTACTGGTGTGCTTACACAAAACCACACACTCTCTCTTTGTGCCACTTTATTTTCAATAAAAACACACACTTTCTACACACATTGTAGCTCACCATTATGTGGGGTGGATGACACATCCAGTAGCTTCTATCTAAATCAGGTCAGTCTAGCCTTAATCGCACCAGAAAGGAACACCACGCACACCAGTTGTGTAATTGAATTTAGTGGTGTGCGTGTGCATCAAAGGCCTGCCTGCGAGTCAGTTAAATGTTGATGAATTACTGTTTTGATTTAATGCTTTAATTGAACCACTGGATTGCTGAGTGTTTAGCCGGCAATCCTTTTATATCGAGTCGGGCTCTCGGCGCTGGGGCAAATCTTGTCTTATATAGCCAGACATTTTAATTGCGGCGAAACGTCTGGTCAGGAATGCAGTTTATTCTGACCAAGAACTGCCCACTTAGACTTCTAAAGTTATTAGTAATGATTATTTACTGTCTTTCACAGCTATAATTTAGGGGGGGAAATGTGTGTGCAATATTCATTACATAATAGCTAACAAATGCTTTTGCTCTGTATTGCTTTGAGGGCTCTATTTGCAGCAAGAATGAGCACTAACTGTACTGTGGTCTGAATATACAGTGGCTATCGTGAGGGTCCTTGGCACCCTCCTACACAACAGCTGAATTGAGCTCATCCAGTTCAACAACAGTGGCCTTCTGATGTAGACACAAACAACCACTTTCTGTAACCAAGTGGGCCTGCACTTTGAGACAATGTCGATTAAGGTTATAAATTGAGCAATCAATAGTAATATATAAAAAGTGTTGGTCAGTGTCTGCCCTACATTCAAACATATTTTTCTGTTTTTACCTTTTCTATAGTGTGCCATCCACTCCACATTGAAAAAAAATGCTTCAGTCTGGAATACCAACTAGCATCAATACATGTTCATCCATACCCACAACAACACAAACCTCATTCATATCTGTGATCAAGATTAAAAAGCTACGGGTTGATCACAGTGATTGGTACAATCCAATAGATCCCCTTCACCTGTGTCTATATTATACAATCACACAGGTGATGACACCAGCTGTGTTCACTGAAGGGTGGGGTGGAGAACAGGGAAGAGGACTACACCGAGTTCAGAGGGACATAACCCTCCAGAAAGAAAGTTCTGACTTTTTTTAGAAAGGGAGATGATTTAATTTGGCTACAAGAAGGGGAGGTGCTGACCACAGAAGATGTGTGGCTGTCCCTGTCTAGACCAATCATCCACTCTCACACACAGGAAGCAGTTTAATGCTACCAAGGGAAGGTATGTTGCCTTACCGATTCAATGGGCTTGTCCAAAGAGGCCTGTTCCAACTCCAGTTGACCTTCCTCATACTGGTCAAAGTGATTCCCACCCTGAGAGAGACAGGAAAGAGAACTACAGATTAAACCACAACTGAAATATAGCACGAATAGATGCAGTCATACATTTATTTTTAAGTGGAGATCTTAAGTGAGATTTTTAATCTCAGAAACAGATGCGTTGCAGCTTTAAACACAAAGCAGACTCCACACTAACTGGACCATTCATCTGCCTCAAATCCGACAGTAATTCAGATGATAAAACGAGGTCACCTTGAAAGGGAGGAGGGGGGGATTCTCAATCCACCTGCTTATCCTTTTCTCTATAAAAGATAGGTCAGGCAGTCTTGGAAAGAATCTCTCATTCCACATATTAAAGCTGCACAGTTAATCGTCAAAAGATTGCGATCGATTAAAAAACCCACATGATCATTAATGAAAATCGACGATCGTCTATTAATTTACATCATCATTAGGTATGAAAGGACGTCCCAAACAGTCTTTTCAACCACACACTCATTATTTCTGTGCCAAATGATCACAGAAGTACTGGGATGAAAGCAGAGAGTTGCCAACTCGTATGCATGAGACACACGTTTACAAGCTCTCACCCTGCTCAAGTTAATCTCACACCAAATAACAGACCAACATTAAGTAACTACAGACTAGCAACAAAACAGTTCTTATGATTGTCTTTCAGGATTGTGGTACATTATGATAGGGTTGCAGTTTGTTCTTATATCTGTCTATTTCAGAAAGTGAACTGTTTGTTTCAGGTGATAACACTGTGTTGTTATGTTTATCAGTTGGGTCTTCTTTTGGAGAATCCTTAAAGCAACGTCCCAAATATAACATACCTAAATAAACTATTATTTGTCAGAAACTCTAGTAAATGATGTATAACTTTTAGTCATTCAGAATCGTAAAATAATCGCAATCTCTATTTGAAACAAAAGATTTGTGATTCTCAATGTATCCAGAATCGTGCAGCTCTTCCACATATCCTTCTTTTCCTTTGTATTTTCTTTGAACTGAATAGAGCCAATAAAGAGAACAAAGAAATTAGTAAAATGAGAAATTGGGAATTTAAACTCAATGCAAGTTTGGGCTTTACATTCCTTTTAAAAAGTACTCCTCAACTTCAATTTCAATTCTAATTTCTAACATAAACAAGTGAAAAGGCCAGTTTAATTGATTGATTGATTATGTTTAGCCTCGCTGCATCATAAAAATCTTCTGCTTCAGGGAAACGAGTCCCGATGAGAAACACATGAATCAGCATGCAATCTTGGACTGGCTGCTAATGCACAGACTATCAATACACTGTTGTACAAAAATCTCAAGAAAAACTCAAATCTTAAATAAAAAGCTATTTTTAGATTTCATAACTGCGGTAAAGTTTGGGCAACCTCCCAGAAATAGCTAACTTTCATTGGGCACACTAAGAGAATAAAGCAGGGAGGTCGACCAATATTACTCATTTGTTAATATATTGGCATCGGCCGATATCCGTGTATAGTTGCGCCGATTTAAAGTCAGGAAAGTCCGCGGGCAGGCCCGTGTTATTGGTGCGGAGAACGTGCTGCTGCCGCATGTGAAGGACCTTCACATTTTTTTATGTTTCAGCTTAATTGATTTTCTTTATAAAGTTGAATTTATTTAATTAAATGTGTATTTAAGTTTACATTTATGTTCCAACAAACTTGAAAAATTCTGCTTGATAAATGCTCTAAAACTTTTATGTAAATGCTTGACAGTCTTCTTTATATTACCAGTTTTATATATTTAATACTTGGTCAGTTTATTGATTTGTTTGGTTAACTTTGGATAAATATTTTATTTTAAAACTATGCAGTGCACAAAATTAAAATGCTAGAGATGGTTTAAGTCATTGTTCAATAAATGATGATGTTAAGTTTAGAAATGTTGTGCATAAAAAAAAATCGGCATCGTTTATAGAAAAACCCATATTGGTCTGTCTCTAGCAGGGACCAACATACTTTCCAGGGCTATACTGTGCAAACTTAAAAATGTGTATACTGCTCATGGCCAAATTGTATCACAATTTGTCAAGTAAACTAAGATATTTGACATTTTTAGAATGCCAAGAAAAATACCAAGAATGTGTGGTGTTCACATTCCCCAGAAACAACCTAGATGTTTAAATTTGGAAGGTTACAGGTTTTGAACACTTTTCCAGAAAAAAAGCCTAAAATCTTAAAAAGAGAGAAAGAATGAGAAAAGAGAAATTATACAGGAGTAGGGGACATAGTGTACAAAAGTCAGTTACATAAGAAGTGTTCCCTAAAAGAAATAAGGGGAAGGGTGTGCATCCCTGCATCTAATGTCTGGAATACACGACTTTAAATCTAAATAGATAGTTTTTAAACTAGACATCATACACTTGCAGACTGGCACAGACTTCCTGCAACAAGTCCAGACTGAAAATCTGGGAAAAAGTCTTGAAGTGTATCATAGCCTTAAGAAACAGAGACTTTTGAACAGGCTGCAGACCCTGTTTTAGTTTGAAAACTCTGCATTTCTGTGTTAAAGTATGAAAAAATTGAGACTTTAGAATACGCAGACGAATGGGTGTACCCTGATTTGTGAAGCCCCGGTCATAGGAGCCATACCTGAAGGCGACAATGAACAGCCTTGACCGTGTAAACAACAGGCTTGTTTGACTTCAAGCTGCGCTGCGTACACGGATCGACACAGTGACATTTCAGCAACGCGAGATAGTCAAGAGCTGTATGATTTAAATAGCTCAGTCAGTACTGCAATGTCATCCGTCGATAGGTCTAGGGGGAACCGGATAAAATCAAACAATCCTAATATGGATTACCTGGAACTAATGTTATATATGCAAATACGTCCCTACTTTTCCTTGCTATCATGTTCATTTTGTACTGGCCGGTCTGTGACTAGTAACCAACTGTCTTCCACAACCAACTTCTGTATGCCTATACAGCTGTTTACATTTGTTTGCGCATGCCCAGCGAGTCTCAATGGTCTTGTGACAGTACAAACAGCAGTGGAAATGAGGATCGTTTTCGATTTAAAACACCATTTGCTTACAACAACAGGGTAATGTAAACACCACCTAACAGGCAGTTCTAAGGCTGCCTTTGTTTAAGCTCTGACCCAAAGCAATGCTTAAAGCTGTCAGGCATAAAACAGCACCTGTTCTGAGAGTTAACACTGCACTCTCATATACACACAAAGACTTAAACCCCAGAAGACCAGCTGCCCCCCAGAAAGCTCAACACCCCAGTGAACAAACAGCTGATCACAAGGGTTTGACTCATTATGAGAAGCCTCACAGAAGACATTACACTGATGATGGTAAAGTGAACAAAGAATGTCAGTCCTCATTTGACAGCAGTCTTATCACTCAACGAGCTCTGAAGAAGAAAAAAAGAAGCATTTTGTCCCACACAGACAATGTGTTGCAACTCATAACAAACATTGAAAAAGTCAACTGCATGAAATGCATTCAACTAGTCCCATCCAAATAGGACAATTTTAGTGCCCACTTGGCCTTTTTTTCTGAGACAGGAAAGTAAGATGTGATGGAAATACTATGCTGGAAGAGTTGATCTACACATATGGGGAAACGCAATTCCGGAAAGACAGGAAATATAGAAGATGTCACCTCCATCAAGGTGTCCCGAGGGAGACCTCCCTGGAAAATAGACTTCCGCTCAGCCTGCATACACTTATCCAGTTTGCTGCTAGGGCAGCCTTATCCCCGCCAAGTGCAGGATCAGAGACAAGTTGCCTCAGGAGATGAAGCTGAACTCATCAGCAAAACTTTAAACAGAAGGGACAACCACTGAGAGACGATATGACACAATGATAACAATAATACAATGATAAATCAATATAGTACAGAACAAGAAAAATGAATACTCAATGTAATTGAAATGATTGTACTGACTATATAAAGTAAAACTTTGTGATATAAGACTAGTACGTACTATTAGGGGTGTCTGGGATTTTTAATGGGTTTAATGTTCTGATGTTGCCTGTAATTAAATGATAAAACAATTGCCTTAAACCTTATTGGAATATCATTGTCGAAGCCTATTAAATAATGGAGATGCTATTTTTCAGCTAGTCCACCATCCTTCCACTATTTTGTCCTTTGATTTAAACTTTGGAACCAAGACAGACTGCCTTAACTGCAGCAAAGAAAGGAGAACACTAGGGGTGTAATAGTTCAAATTACTCACGGTTTCGGTTCGTGCTATGTTCAGGGAAAAGGCACTACTGACAAATAAAAATAAGAACAAATAATCAAGCTACAAGTAAAACAGCACCAATAAAACATCAGAGCAAAGCAGGAAATAAAATAAGATACTGTATATATACCTTTTACGGTATAGAAATGGATTCAAGTAATCAAATGAAACATAACATTGCATATGTAATAATTAAATTAAGATTAATCATAATTGAAGTTACAGAAGCTATTGAGTAACAAGCAGTGGGTGATTTCCTTGTCTTTCTGCAGAGGAATGTGACACATCCAGTACACTGATACTGTGCACATGCGTTGTTTTTCGTCTGTTCACTTATGACATAACCTACTATGTTGGTTAAGATACTCGACAAGAGGGGCATGCTGACATACTTTGTGCGTGAATTTGTCCGCTTAAGCGCAAGACTTCAAAGATAACCTAATATTTGCGCCATGTCTGAGACTCAGCTTTCCATGTACCGCTTCGGAAATCCTCTCACAGCGTGCAAGCAAGTTTTTTTGTGCATCATTCTTGTACTTAAATGTTTAAATTGGCAAGGCTTGAATGAGTTTAGTTTAAACAGCAACTTGTGCTGTTCAGGTCTCACCTGCACTCGGGTGATGAAAGCATAAATGACTGGTCATATTACAGCATACGTCAATGTTATTTAATTTGTTGTAGGTATTAAATGTGTATCCACATCGACAAACACACATTAGCTGAACTTGGTCAGTCTGTTTTACGCATTATAATTTTTAACGAACCATATTATAAATTCGTTATCAGATTTAAGATGAGCCAGGTTCAAAGCATGTGCCGAACTGTTGGTGGAAAACCGTGGGGTTCCATTTTTTACAGAGACCGTTACAACCCTAGAGAGCACTGATAGTCTGAAGGATCACCTTTTTCTGTTGTAGAGCAACCACGCAAAACATTGCAGTGCATACTGTGTAGTATGATTCACTAAGACTCATCTCTGTGATGCTACACAAAGCTCAGTGCTTCAGCTAGAAATACAACCAAACATGGAGTGAGAAACCCTCAACGCAAAGATCAATAAATAATATGATGCCATTTTGGTTGGTCTCCAATAAAAGACCCTGATGTCCAGATAACATAACTTCTTAAGCAACATTTCGAGTACAATGTAGAACTGATTGACATGATTATGCATATCTCCAATCTTATACATGGACGCGAGTCTAACCCATGCATGTCTGACCTGTGATGTAAAGCATGGAAAAACAGTAGAATGACACATGGTGCAGAGAATTCATATAGCAAATGTGGGAGGCAAACTGTCTCTCTAGACAAAACGCACACAAATAACAACCCAGATCACACTAATCCATTCATGGATTTCATTTAGTCTCTTCAGATCATCTACAATAGCCAAAATATTGTGTTTTTTGTCCCACTGCAGCCAAAAGCTCATCACCAAAATCAAGCCTGCGCCACAGGTTGTATACATAAAAAGTATAAATCTATAGAAACATGCCTGGAGAATAAAAAAGGTGAGGTAATACGCACACAAAACAGATCTCGCCATCAAAAGGAAAGTATACCTAATTCTGGACACGGTAAGCATTGAAGCATTGCTGTCTAAAGATCCATTCAGGTAAACATGCAAAGCACTTAAATCTAACGCAGTGGCTTACCTAAAAACAAAGAAAGCAATTCAGTGTTATAGAGAATATTGCTTTTATGGGAGACCACTTATTCAATTACAACTCAACGATTCCTAAAATGTAGGAATTTTAATAACAAAATGGATAATGGTGGCGACAAAATATTAATAACACCATAACACATTATCTTAGTTGCTTGTAAAACTATTACTCTTTCAAAACCACCCACTAATATTACACAGACAGTTTACCCTGGCGCTAGCAAAATATTGTTAAAATGATTCCCTACCTATAATAACACTGCGTATTTCCATTACAGACAGAGTCTGAACATTTTTTGCATACATGTTCCTTTAAAAAAAAAATAAAGGACAAATTTGGGTTAATACTGTCACTAGCTCTTGACAAACTACCACAGCAGAACCCATAGCTGCTGGATCTATTGTAAACCAAGGGCTTCACACTGATCATGGGCTCTCTAATAAAATACAGTTTACAAGAAATAAACACCACAACAAGGCTAACCCAGTCTCAAAAGTAACAGACATCATCTAAAGGACCATGAAGGATGACAACAAAATGAGCACTTCATAACAAATTACAACTAAATATGGCAGCCAGCTACAAGAATGTGTCTACATGCAGTTTTCTCAAGAGGGGCGAAAGAAAGTTCCCACCTAGACAATGTTGTAATGTGAAAAACTGTTGTTAAAAACTTGATTTCAGCTGACATGACATGCATCAGCATCGTAAACAAAACATTTGTGTTCATGCCATACAAACACACCCATGATCAAGATGCCAGACCTGAAATCAACACAGTTAACAATGGATGATGTCTCGATCACATTGTGTCCAAGTGTCGATTTAATGCGAACAGTCATCAAACTTTAGCAATGAGAGCCATTTACAATCTGTATCTGAAGCTGAAAGGAAAATAGTCCTTATTCCGCTGGCATAACTTGCAAATTCGGTATGCAAAACAGACCACAGACATGGCATTGTGCTTGACAAGAGAGACAGTCTGAGACAAAAACAAATCAAACAAAGCGTGCATTATTCACATACAGCCCGACTGCGAGCAGAGGTAAGACCCCCAATAACACAGCTAACGTCCTAGCAGAGTTAAAACAGCTAAATCTAGACTAAAGCTTTTAACTTAAGACAGTACAAACCATAATTTAACATTCAAATCGACTCGATGGTATTGGGTTCAGGTCAGCAGTACAGATACTAGCTCATCTTCTCCTGACGGAGGCGTTTATCTCTCACTGCCAGGCCCTGGGCACAACTGCCGTCATCTTGAAAGCGTCAAATTAACGAACAACTGTTACGCAGAATGGATGAAATAAGAACACTCCTCAAGCTCTAACGGCCATGTGCTGTTTTGCTGGAAATGTTTTAAAAATGTATGAGGTCAGCTGTAAAGCGACACGGACACATTACTGGTCTCGAGCTTGTCAATGCTAAACTGGGACGTAATGGTGCGTCAGTGTCAAAATAGCAACACCGCAAGCCTCGCGCAGCAAGCAACAAAATAGCACAAGCACGCCCTGTACAATGCAGAGAAGCCATTATATTTCGAATACGTTTTATTTTTGATAATATTTACCTGGAAATCACGCTCCTCGTTGAACCTAGAGAATCTGTCGGCCATTTTCTCTACTGCTCGCCTTGTCTCCTGCGTTTCGACTTGTCCCTCTGTTGACTGAAACGCCCAGTAAAGTAAGAGGATAAGCGACCGACCAATAGCAGGCGACGTATTGTTGATTGACGGCCTGATTGTCAAATCATCTAAGCGGTGCATATTCCTTGCGGCGATGAAAACGCGTTCGAACAATCGCTACTGCGTGTTGTTGATCGCATTAATTGTTCACTGTTATGCCATTTGCACATCATCAATTCCCTAAAAGTATGTTTATGAGCTCTTGTTCTCTTGCTTTTCAAATTCTTTGTATCCGCCTTAAAATATGTGGGTTCTATTTGTGTTATGGTAAAACACGAGGTTTAAGACACGAAAAATATGTATATTACGTAGTTTATTATTTAATATATATTTGTTTCATTGTTTCGGCGAACAATATTTATGTACATAGCGTATTTTTCATTAGCTGTCTCATATTCTTTCTTATCGGTCGCTGCTTCGTTTATTGTGAGGGCCCCCTCTGGTGCCAGGAAAAAAATCACATTTCCCCATAAAAAAAATTGTAAGCAAATTTTAATCTTTGGCAAGTCTACCCCGAGTCTTTGACTGTAGCTGACATGACTTTTGTCTTAGTTTAACCAGTAGGCAACATATATCTAAATCTTATATACACGAAAAATGTCAACTTGTGCAAAAATTATTTCCTTTTAAGTATTCATTTTAAATTAACACATTTCTTCCTACCTTATTCCCAGACAAGTTTCTTGTTTTAAGCATGTTTTGGCCATTTTGCTTCTAATTTAAATGTTTGGACAGAATTTGTGCAAGATATCAATTTTTGCAGTGCCCAAAGCAACCCTTGAGCAAATTTTTAGGAAAGTGAACGGTGATTAATCTGCCTACTATTGCAAAGCGAAAACATTTTATTCGTTGTAATTATCCATGAAAATGTATGTGAAGGAAATCAATGTATCTGAAGAAATATGCATGTATAACTAAATAAATGCATATGGAAAATAAAAAATCCACATAATCCAGCTCAATAAATACGTGTCATTTTGTATATTTATGTCTGATACTAAACGTGGTTCATTTTCAAAATACATCTCAATCTCATGGAATGTTTTTCAATGACCCAGCAGATGGCGCTTTAGGACAAATGTTGGTATTACACTAGACTAGCCCAATTGTAGATATTTACGTAATTGGTGAAGTTATGATCACACAGTATGATGAACTGATCAGAGACGCTCTATACAAACAATGAATGTAAAAACAAAGCACATGTCAAAAGTTGTCAAACGACACTGTATACAGCAATCATTTACAGTTGTCTACAGTGTGTTGATAATTTAGCCTGTTTTCTAGCATTTCCGCTTTGTTTCATTAAAGAAGTACTAAAACAGTCTAGCAACAAACAACACAACTCTCATTTTGGCCAAACGATTTTGAGCGAAAACTTTACTTTCGATATGAAAGCTCGATGTGACGTCATTATCTAGCGTTTCAAATCCTAGTGTACTGTCTATCTAGAGAGCAGCGCATTCGCCCGAACGCCCAGGCGATGCCGTTTACGTAGAACGCACAGCAGGATTTGAGTCAGAAAAGTCTTCCTGTCTCACATGCGATCAGAAGTACTCGACACAGTCCGTTACAAGACGATTCTCCTCTGTCTGATTTGTACATTTACGGTAAGTCCACTCATGCTGAATTACATTTACAGTGACCGACACGCATGTCCGTCTTCAATCTCCACACCCGCTACATTTATTACAGTTGTGCCAAAGACTTGGGCATAACGAAATGGCGGAGGCGCAAAGGAGGAAGTTGGACGCTTTTATTTCGCCGTTTTATAACGTGCAAAACCATAAAAAGACATTGGCAAATATTTAAAAACAAATCGGAATTTAGATTTGAATAACAATTCAAAAGATATAATAATCGTGTGAAAAGGTTACAGTTACCGTGTACTGCCTTTACTGTAAATGTAAGTTATGGTGAGTGTATGCTATTTGTTAGGGAACTCAAGTTTTAGGTTTCGCCAACGTTTCAAATACGTTTTATTGTTACTCAATAGTTGTCTTGAGTGTGTGCATGAATTGACAGCAGTATTTAAATGATTCAATACACGTTTATTGTTTTTTAATCATAAGAATGCGCTAAGAGACTTGTGCTTTGTCTCTGGGTAGCAACTGGGCAGTGGGGCCCCTGTAAGGTATTCAGTCAGGGGTCAGTATGCAGTGGGCTGGTCAACAGGTTGATGTGGGCTCCAGTATGTGGGCTTTACAGCAGGACATACTCAGAGCAGAAGCATCCTGTTCATCTGTGGGGGTGTGGATGAGTCATTGCCTAATGTCTCAATGTGTGTGCTGCAGTCTGTTTTCCTTTAAGTCCCCAAATTGGAAAACTTGTCTTTTGTTTTTCATGCCTCAACCAGTTCGCACTTTCGTCCATCTTAGTTTTTCATGCCTGAAGCGGAAAGGCAGAGTTATAGTGCCTAATATAACTGGAGCTTTCTCATTCCATTTATTACAGTGCTCACCCGTCACGCAAACACACCCAAATACTCTCATTAAGTTGCATCGTTTCCTCTCCTCTCAGAAAGAACCAAACAAATGTGAATTATTATTCCCTGCTTTGCGCATCTTGTAAATGTGCATTTCTGTTATCTTGGACAAAAAGAAACGTTAATTAATTTCCTTAGTTATTACTCACATGAAAGTGCAATAAGTTGCAAAATACATCTCATGGGAACTTTTGTCATGAGACCAACGGCCATTCTTTTAATGCTTGTGAAATGTTATAAAAACAAATATCAATTTGTGAGATTATCACACAGAATTACATTGGTTGTAATTGGCATATTGTCATTATGAAGTGTGAACTGTTTGTTTTGTCACACACTGCAGTGGTAAAGGCTGTCATTATAGGTCTTAGAATGTGTGTTTTCTTCTTGTCCCCGGCCCTGGCCTCAATACCACTCTGTTCCTGTTTAACATCCACACTTCTGCATGCCATGGCTCGCTGAATTCACTGTCAGCCATTGTGTGCTTTCTTCCTCATCAGCTTCTGGCACTGGGCTCTCTTACTTCTGCAAAAACCTTTCCACTTAACCTGTTGATAATTACAATGTTTCGCCATTGCATTATAACTTGTGACGGAAAGTTAACGCCCAATAATAAATAGTTGTCTCACAGTTAGAAGTGACAGCTTTCGTGTTTTTCGTAACAGTTTTGTAATATTTGCAAGTTGTATTAAACTTTTGTCCTTGCTATATCTGGACTGTGTAAATATTGTGTTTAACGTTTCAGTATTTAGATGTAATGTCATAAAAATCTCAGGCTCAGCTGAATCTCTTTCAAAGAGAAAATAGTGGCTTTCAGTGGGATCCAGGGGTATGAGGTTGTCTAAATATGTTGACATGCCTGCATACAACCTTGTTTTGAGCTTCAAACCATTCAATGAAGCAGTTGAACCAGTTTTATTAAATGTTCATCCTTTAAGTAATGTGCATGACATGGAAACTTGTGTCAGTTTGCTTTTTTATTTCTTGTAGATTTGAGGCTCTTACATCATATCCTCACCAACAGAGATGTATCTCTTTATACTGTACTGTATGTTTAAGTGCTTTGCGACATGCCGCAATCACAAGATATTTAATGTGCTCTAGATGTGCGGTTACCAGGAAAATAAACAGTTAATGCATTAATGCCTCTTATCGTGTCTTGTAGTTGTTAAAGGAACAGTTAACCCAAGACATGTACACAGATTTGGAACAACTCAAGGGTGTGTAAACAATGACAGCATTTTGGGTGAACTGTCCCTTTAGGTAGACATTTGTAATTGGACGGTTGTAGGGTCACGTATGGAAATCCATATTTGTGACCCTGGACAACAAAACCAGTCTTATGGGTCAATTTTTCGACTGAAAGCTGAATAGTTAATTCAATTCAATTCAATTTTATTTATATAGCGCTTTTCACAATTTGCATTGTTCCAAAGCAGCTTTACAGGGGAAAAACGAAAAACCCAAGAAAGGGTAAAACACGCTACATGGTGTTTTATAAAAATCCAATTATTCTAGTAAATAATATCTATGTAAATCTGATTTATTTAGCATATTTGCATTAATTGAATGCTTGGCTGAAAAGATGCGTTTTTAATCTAGATTTAAATTGGGCGAGTGTGTCTGATCCTCGAATAATATCAGGAAGGCTATTCCAGAGTTTAGGTGCTACGTATGAGAAAGCTCGACCCCCTTTGGAGGATTTAGTTATTCTGGGTATTATCAAAAGTCCCGCGTTTTGAGATCTTAAAGAGCGTGATGGGTTGTAGTGTGATAGAAGCTCTGTTAGGTAGGTAGGGGCTAAACCCTTTAGGGCTTTATAAGTGATTAAAAGAACTTTAAAGTCAATACGATACTTAATGTGTAGCCAGTGAAGGGTTGATAACATTGGGGTTATGTGATGGTATTTTCTGGACCTGGTTAGGACTCTGGCAGCTGCATTCTGAACTAACTGTAGTTTGTTTATTGATGATGCAGGACAGCCACTGAGTAGCGCATTACAGTAGTCAAGTCTTGAGGTTATGAATGCATGAATAAGCTTCTCCGCGTCAGCAACACATAGAATATTTCGTAACTTGGCCACATTTCTTAGGTGGAAAAAGGCTGTTTTTGTGACATTTGAGATGTGATTTTGAATAGTTAAGCTTTTTATAGTTTCAGGTTTGCAGGGACTCAAAGGTGGAAAGGATCTTGTGAATATCTTTAAATGCACTTTAGATCCTCAATGAGCTACATCTACAGTTGGAACTGGTCTTCTGCGGCAGGAAAAGCGTAAACATTTTTAAGCCATACATAGTTTCAAACGAGAGAACAAATTGTATTTATTAATTTATAGTTTTTGTAAAGTGGAAAAATCTTTTGTGATGAATGGCACAAATAGATGTTATAAATAGGATCTCATTGGGGTTGAGTAAATGCCTGAGAGGCTTTCAGATAGGTGAGGTTACTGAGAATGCTCACTGCTGCCTATAGAAGAGGAGGAGGAGGAGGGGAGAGCAGGGTGGGGAAATGGAGATGGATTTCCCGTAAATCAGCCCTATCCAATCAGAGCGCAGTCGCACTCGAAATGGCAGAGAGCCAGCGGGATCAATCGTCAGATGTACACACTGAGTGAAGGAGGGAGAGAGAGAGAGAGAGAGAGAGAGAGTAGGAGGAATCGGTCGCAGTACAGTGTTAGTTAATGAGTGTTTGGGGAAGAGTGCATACATTTGTTTGCTTTATGCAGTGGAAAACCACAAGCCAGTATTTAAGACACTTAACTGGTATGTTATCTTCTCTCTATTTTTTAGATAAGAATGTGTCTTAAGAGTTTTAGTCACATTTGTGTGTATTCAGAAATCATTTATTCCTGTTTGCTAAACTGTCAGTGTTAATATGAGTGCAGCTAACTTTAGAAAACTTTTTTTATTATAAGGACAGGACTCGTGCTGTCAGTTTCTGATCAGGGCATTTGCTAGCTCATGTGATCGTGCTTGTTTAAAACGTGAGTTTGTGGACATTGCTGCATTCTTCCATTGCTCATGCATGCATTGCTTCTCAAGGAGATGGTTTCTCATCTTTCCACAGTCTCTGAAGTCATTTTGATGATGTAACAACTGTTCTAATAAGATTCAAAATGGAGTATTCGGCTCCTTGCTGCCAATAAGAATTTGGTGCGTCCACACGGATGACATCAGCTTTAGATGGAGGCCTCTTTTCTCTTAGATTAGAGGTACGCAACTGTGGAGAGCCGGCCGAGTGCGCGTGTGAGAGAGGTTTTGTGTGAGAGAGTGAGACTGTTGGACAGATTAACTGGGGTCATATGAAGGCTCACTGATGCAACATGCTGTAACCGCATGAGATCTTGCACAATTTCTCAAGGCTAAGAAGAACTCTTTAGCTGGACAGAAGAATTGTAAGACAAGAACATTTTATTATTCTGGTTCTTGAATTTTTTGTGTGTATTCACAGTGTTACAAAATGTCTGTAGTGATTAACATCATGTTTTTTTTACATTTTTAAAATAGATTATGAGTGATGCTTGCATGAGAGAAACATGCTGCTGTGTTCAATGGCCAAGGCGTTGCTAAAGGGCGATTAATGGGTTTGCGTCAAACCTACACCGTAGCCTACGCAGAGTTCTAAAATGAAACCCTACACCTACACCATAGCTTGACACACACCTCTCCAAAACGTGACTATTGCTGCGTCCCAATTCGCATACTATCTATCCTAAATAGTATTCGAAAATAGAATTAGTACGTCCCAAATCGTATTATGTTGAAAAGAGTATTCCAAAGATTCCCGGTAGAAATTCGAGGTGCTGAATGATGCATACTCTAACGGCTAATATTACCCAGAACTCACCACGAGTAGGTGGAGTTTAATGACGCTCCACTTCATTAAAAAATTACATACATTAAGCATCACTTAATTAAAAAATATATCTATAGAGTTAACAATACAAATGAAACAAATACTTAAATGGAAATAAGAGCTGGATTTTGATGTTTGTGACAGTTAATGGCCACAATGTTGTCTAGGCAACAATGGCCACTTCCGTTTCCTCTTAGTATGTCCCAGTGTGGGCATATTGTTTTGCTACACAATAAAATGTGTATTCTTATCCATAACAAAAACATTACATACTTTTAAGTGCATAGGCGAATTGGGATGCAGCAAACGCGTCAATTCGATGTGGACAGCAAGCGCTGTGATTGGTCTGCGTGAATCCCTCCCTCGGGTGAAAATAACTCAGTAATAGTGCTGCGTTTACTCGTATGCATTTCCGAATGAATTAACTAAGCAAACAACTAACAACTTAAGCTGCAACACAAGTGACAACACTTGCTGCTTTCAATGCTAATGTTTCTCCATCAACAAACACAACAAGCTGCTGCTTCTGCTCTTGTCTTAGTTACACAAGCAACACGCTCGTGGACACTGATGACTAGGGGTCATCGCATGTTGGTGCAGAGAACAACGTAGAAGTATAAACAAAAACGATGCGTTGTATACGGCATCGGTCTGACATGGAAGTAAAAATCCACCTTAAGGTCTAAATTGATTATGGTACCTTGATAGAGGCCCTATGAGTTTATTCTTACCTGCTGTGTGAGATTTTTAGTGTCAACCAGGTGAAAGTTGTCTGATTATGGAACAAATTCATGTCCATAAGGATTTCTTTTAGGATTAGATGTTTGTTGCAGACCAACCTGCATCTGTTTATGACTGTGGTAATCCAATCCATATCCGTATAACAAACACCAATAGTATTTCTTACCATAACAAGAAACATTAAAATGCTAGGGTTTTTATACAATGAGGAAGTGGGAAAAATGTGAACCCCCCACCTATGTGAACTCTTGCTTGAATTGCTTTAAACAATATATCTTTGTAATACTCTGTGGTGGAATGGACTGTCAGCCTCCACCCAAACTGCTGCATCCTTCACAACTTTAAAAAAATAGCTCGAAACATACCTGTTCCGCATTTATTTGGCTAACCAATAACTGTCTATGTCTTGTGTCTAAAAAATATCTTGTTGTTCATTCTCTGCTTTGCTTACTGTAGCTTTAATCCTCCTACTAGCATGGCCTTGTAAACTAACGGTACTGTTTAGCGTGTTGACAAATTGTTTATATGCTCTCCTACTTGTAAGTCGCTTTGGATAAAAGTGTCTTCTAAATGAATAAATGTAAATGTAATCAAATAAGGAAAGGATCTTTGTGATACGTCACCTCCCACATTTACTCACAATGAAGTAGTAAGAAATAGACATAAATATTTATGATTTATGATAACAGCCTCCCTCAGTTTTGTAATTGATCAGAGATAATATTCTAAATTTGGTATTTTTCGTTACACAAATGAGTCCTGAGGTTCTATTTATATTTAAAATGGGGTGCGGAAAACACGGCAGAAGTGGGTTGAACTCAGAGCCTGCTCTTATCTTGACAATCGCTTAAAGCAGAAAGCTCATATTTCATCCTCAGCAGATCTCGGTGGTGTTTCTGGCTCCGTCCTTTCCTGAGATCAACCTTTAGAAGAAGGAAGTGTTCAAGTGGAGAATAGAGTCTTTGTGTTCACAGTAAACACAGTGTCCTCTGTCAGACAGCAGGTGCAAAGTTCAGGCTTTTTGTGAGAGGAACAATTAAGTTAACGAAAAAATAAACGATTTTGTATCATCTTGTCATGTCTGAAAGAAAATAGCTACCATTGCCGGCCGGTTAGAGAAGGCCAGGTGTGTGGTGTCTATGTCTATGGAGCGGTTATGATGTGTGACCGTGTGTGTGTGCGACCTTGATGATTTGAAAATAAAGTGTCACCTCTGTTTTCTAGGATTTCAAACATGCCGAGGATATTGAACTCCACCGTCCCATTTTCCAGTATGGTCCAAAGTGACATAAAAAATCTGACCTGCCTAAGCTCCAGGCCAACATCCCACACAGAGAGCAAAAGAGGAGACCTGGATAAAAAAGATCAGCCGGGCAATCCCTTCCTGTCGAAGTTCATCAGGGAGGGAACTGCTGATCATGGGTATACACACGGGACAGAAAAACAGTCCATCATTGCTCAAGCAGAGTGTAAGTATCAATGGCTTGACAAAAAAATTTTGGTAATAACTATTAATTTTTACATAGAATAACTGAATGATTTTTTCTTTTTGTGTAGGCGAGTCTCAGGATTCACAAGAGTTCTGTCCCAATCCCAGGTAAACCCCACCTTGCCCACATGAACACATGCTTCACTTTGTTCATATTTAATACCAGAAATAAACAGATACATTTTAAAATTTGTTTTTGTTCCAGAAGAATAATGACCCTTAATCTTTTTCAGCCACAAAAACGTCCTGCACGTTAGCGTCTCCTCTTCGTCCCTGCCGAGCTCTGTCTCTCACGGTCGGCCCAGGAAGAAACGCCGTAAGAAACAGCGACGGATACAAGTAGAGAAAGAAAGCCAAGAAAGAAATGGAGTTAGAGGACTCACCGGAGTGCCCGAACAGGACAGTGGACTTGTTCAGGTCAGTTGTTACTATAATTATAATAGATTTGAGGCATAGATAATTGTAGCCCGTCATAAGATATAATAGTTTGAATGTAAAAAAAGATGAAATAATAAAATAACCACTGCTGTCCTTCTGAAACCTCTGTTCTCCATATTTCGTGATTTGTATTTTTTGCCATAAATCATTATTATTAGGCAGCCTTTATGTCTTTCACTGGGTTTTGCAAATATCTATCTAATAAACAGTATTAGAAAGTGCTTGTCAACTTTGACAACACAGTATTTAATCATTTTAAAAGTGTTCTGAAAAACTGTGAATTTGGACATCCGAGGTTGCAGAAGGACAGCGTTATGTATAATAAAATCTCTGATCCACAACTGCCTATATGAAACTGTCTTGATATGTACAATCTATATATACAGCTAGCTTATGAATCAATTTCCAAGTTAAAATAGCTCTTTAACTTTTTTCTTATAAATTATTTAAAGTCAGAGATATTTATATTGAAATGAATGGGGAGGATGCAACGCAGCGAAGCTTATTGGGCAAATACAAAATATAGTCTGTCTTATTTTTATATATTTATTCATATTAATCAAATACTTGCACTTAAATAATGTTTTCTATATGGATTGACTAGATTAAATCCCTGAGAAAAGCAACGATTAGCTAACTGCTATGTCCGACAGGATAAACCACGCTGAAGCGAAAGATGATGCACACACAGATACACTCATGAAGTGTTCTGTTTTTCTTTAATGCCTGACAAGTGTCTTTCTCTCCCGTTAAATCTTTTTAATTCAGGTTGGAATCTCAGTGTGCAGCAGTAGCAGTTCATACACCAGCAGTGCCCTTCGCACAGAACGGGTTTCTGTGCAGGAAACAGAAGCCCCATCGTACCCTTATAAGTGGGAGGCCCGACAGACCTCCTTCCCAAGACCGTCCTCCTGCCAGAGTTACACTCAAGAGAGCGAGACCGAATGCCCCCTGGCTGTTACGGCCCTCAGGGACTATGTCACAACAGAAGATCGCTGCTTTGCACACGGCTTTGTCAAAGATGTCTTGAGAGAGGACAGAGAGAGAGATGAGGACGAAAGAGAGGAGAGCGACAAAAATGAAGGCATTCTTTTTAAAGAGGTGATTTTAAACACATGCTCTCAAACCACCACATGTATACGGCATGTTGAAATTGACACACAGATAACCTCATACCGAGAGAGCATGACACAACGACAAGTCACCTTGCGTGCTAAACTACAAATTTGCATAGAAGAACACAGCCAAACAGTCATACAAGCTCACTTTGCCCGACAAACAATAAAGATAAAGACAACATAAGCACAGTAATACAGAGAGGAAGAGAGAGATAGTGAGTAACACAAGCACAAAGGACTGCATGTGTACACGCAGCCAAGAGTCGTCTTGCGGTCATCAGTTTCCTGTTTTGCTGCGTTCAGCAAAGTTTCGTGTTTACCTCACCAGTGCTTAGGGAGTTTCCTCACAAATTGACACAAGCAAACACTGTAAAAAAGTAAAGTCATGCGTATTAACCAGTCACATTATTAAGCGCAAATTACGGCGAAATGGCATATTCATGTGACATTTCGAGTCATATTTCATCTGAGATTCAAACCAATAAAACCGTACATGCTTATGTGTGGATTAAAGCTCTGTACTGTCATATTACAGGGATTATACTAATAATATTAAACAATTGTGGGTTCCTAAAATCTCAAATGCCTTGTTTTAGGGGCTACAACCGGTGAATTTTGAGTACAGAGAGGGACGGGAGTATGAAAGCTGTGCGTTTCTGAAGCAGGGATCATTCGGAGAGGTCTTCAGCGTCAAAGACAAAGGCACTGGTTTCATGTGCGCTGCCAAAAAGGTATGAGCATTGTGGCCTCTTCGACGTCCAGGATACTTTAAGTTGGCATCGCTGAGTTGTAATTGGATGTGTTTTTAGGTGCCATTGGTGAGTTTCAGCAGCGAGGAGGTGGGCTCGTGGAGTGCCCTACAGTCTCCTCGGGTGGTGGAATTCTTTGGAGTGGTGCGTGAAGGTCCGTCAATCATCCTGTTCATGGACCTTAAATCCAGTAAGAACTCATATTCTCATTTATTTGCTTGCAAAAACCCTTTGGCCACCTAAGGGCCACTATCGTGGCTCATTTCAGGAGTTCTGCATAAAAGACCGCCTGAGTTATGGTGGTAGCTTTCGTTTATGCATTCATCTGCTTTATTTGCACTGTCTCCAGGTTCTGTAGGGCAGCTGGTGGAGGAAAGAGGACGTCTGCCGGAAGATTTGTCCCTGCACTACTTTCATCAGGTACTGGGGGCGCTAGATCACCTGCATAAGAAGCGAGTCCTTCACCTCGACATCAAAGGTTAGTCTAGGATAAAGACCTGATGATGTAACAGTGGTGTATGATTTGATTGGTAGAAAAAGTTACATATTTATGCCGCTGCATCAAATTTTATGAAAGGCTTAAAAAACTGTGGTTCTTGTTTAGTTGTTTTTCTTGTTTCTAAACCAAGCTGTCTTTAATTCATTTATGTGGAAAGCTGACATCAGAATTCCTTCTGTGGAGTGATCCACCACAGTTCTTTGGAAACATCCCATAGGATAGCAAAATTACAAATGAGATTGGCCTGTTTCCCAGATTTCTATATCAACAGTGTCAAATGTTCAGAGTTGACAAAATAAAGTATTGAAGGTGAACATTTTAGCATGAACTTATTTCTAATTTTTGTTAAAAAGTTAAAAAGTTTCATTTGTTTATATTTTCTCCGAAAAAAAGCAAACATATCCAGAAAAAATATTTGGTGATAAAAATTGAAATTTCAAGTAGACGATTTCTAAGACTTTGTGATTTTGAAAAATCTATGCACAGTTGGAAACATGGTTGACATCTTATTTTAAAGGAAATGTGTGTGATTACAAGGGTTTTTATTTTTAGCAGAAAAGGCTGAGAAGCGATAGAGACTTTAGCAAGTCTCCTTTTGTTTTCTAGACAATTCATGGCCTTTCCATAAAGTAGATCTCATTAAACCGAGCTTTACTTGTGTATTATGCTTATTTGTTGGCTCTTGATGGGATAGTTCACCCCCGAAAAAATGTATTTCTGTCATCATTCAGTCACCCTCTTGTCATATTAAACCTTTATGACCTTCTTTTTTCTGCAGAACACAACAGAAGTTATTTTCAAGAAAGTTGTTAACCGAACAGCACTGCCCCCCCATTCACTTCTATTGTATGGACACAAAACCAATGCAAGTGAATTGGGGCCAGTTAACAACATTCTTCAAAATATATTATTTTATGTTCTACGTAAGAAAGAAAGTCAAACAGGTATGTAATGACAAGAAGGTGAGTAAATGATGACAGAATGTATATTTTTGGATGAACTATCACTTTAAGGCAAAATGCTCCCTCATTTGTAAATCACATTTCTAAGTCGCTTCATATCTGCTAAATGAAACAATGTAAAAGATTGAAGGAGCCACTGTGATGGAATAACACATTCGTAGTCTCCTAGGCCACAAAAGACCATCTGGGCAATAATGTTTTCCAATGGCTTTGTTCTTTTCAAAGTTCAAACACAGAAAACACTGAAGTCTGACATATGTTTAGTTACATAGTTGAGAACTGCCCCATTTCAGATGTGTGATAGTCATTTAAATTGATTCATGTGTTGTTTTGTGGTTGGATTTGGTTTTTCTGAGGAATAGGGCGAGGCAAACTGCACCTGTAGTGAAGGAGTGAGGTAGTTTGTGTGTGTGTGAGAGAGAGAGAGAGAGAGAGAGAGAGAGAGAGAGAGAGAGAGAGAGAGAGAGAGAGAGAGAGAGAGAGAGATAGAGAGAGAGAGATAGAGAGAGAGAGAGAGAGAGATATATCAGAATACTTGTGTGCACTCAGGGCTGGGAATTTCCCACAGTGTGAATCATCAGCTACAGATGAAGGGGGAAGGGGAAGAGAAAGAGCTCAAGACAAACAAACACGAAAGTGACGGACAAAGCCACCATATATAAAACAGAAAGACACAAGATTACAACATTATGTCTGTATATAACATACATTTGTATTCTATAAATGGACGATAAGTAAACACTATAAGGTTTGTAGTTCGTCACATGCAGTGCCCTCTGGTGTCTAAATATGTACCAAGCAGTCTTTTTAAGTGTTTTTTTCTCATTGGACTGGTTACGAAACCGAAAGTCTTTCACACTCCCATTTTAACTTTTCCTGGAAGAAGCAGCTAATGACCGCTGCTAAAACAAAGACCCGTGGGAAGAGATGTGCTTTTTAAGCACACGCTTATACTTTTTACAGCTTAACGTCAAACATGAAATGAATATTGTCTCCATTCAGTCACTTAAAACACGTTAGGTGTATTATTGCGCAAAATGTGTTAGTATTGTATCGTCAAAATCATATTATAGAAACATGATTAAAAAAACAATATGGAAATGATTAGATGTTAGATTTGGAAAAGAGACTTTACAATAGTCATAAAAATAGTCAAAAGTTGTTAAACGTGTTTTCAAGATGGAGGTAGTTTATTCAAATATCCTGTCTATGCTGTAAATGCTTCACGTTTTTTTCATAATCAATAGTCTGATGGTCTGTTGTGAGTAGTGAGGGGCTAGTAAAACACATTCACTTTGTGTTTTCCTGTTTTTAGGGGATAACGTTTTGCTGTCAGACGATGGAAAAGATGCATTCTTGTGTGACTTTGGACAATCAGAGAGAACGGACAAACAAGGGCGTAGTTTTTGTCAGGGTAAGTTCACAGGTAACAAGATCACAGCCTCAAAAAACAAATGTGCTTTGAGTAAAAAAATAGACATGACTTATGTTTGTATGTCTGTTTAGCGCTGAAAGGCACAGAGACTCACATGGCACCTGAAGTGGTGATGACAGAACCCCGCTCTTCAAAAGCAGATATTTGGAGTAGCTGCTGTATGCTTCTGCACATGCTCAATGGCTGTCATCCATGGACCCGCTATTATTCCCACCCACTCTGCCTCAAGGTAAGCCATGATTGGACAGGGCATTTAAGTTAAAGTTATGCGTTAATGCGTCATAGGTTTAAAATGATTGTTATAGCACATAAAACCGAACATATATTTCTTATGTTTGTACGGTCACAGATAGCTACAGAACCTCCACCACTGAGAGAAATCCCACATGACTGCAGCTCCTTTACTGCTGATGTCATAAAGGCAGGACTGCAGAAAGATCCAAATCAGCGAGCCTCTGCCAAACACCTCATCGCTAAAACGGCTAAAGCACTCAAAGAAGGTACATTAACGTTATTTGTATATGGTATGAAGAAACTTGCTTTTATTCAATATAAAGCAATCAAAGATGTTTATCATCAATCTCTTGCAGTTGGAGGACTTCGCAGCCCGGCAAGAGGAGGGACTTATCAGAAACCTTTGGAAAAGCCAGAGGAACCTGAGTCCGCCTGTTCGACCACACCCACCACGGCCAACTACACCGCTTCCTCTCATAGCTCTAAGCTGCAGTGGATGAGCTCAGAGCAGAAGAGGAGAGATGGTGCCGAGAAACAGGATGAAAAACCAGACGAGGGAACACAGTGGAAAAAGACAGAGGAGAGAACAGATGAAGGTCACTCTCATCCACAGTCACTGATCCACATTCAAGCCCCATCACCTGAGCTACAGATAAACAATAAGACGGAGACAGAAACTACAGGAACCACTGAGCAATGGAGACTGGAGAGAGGTTAGTTTTAACCTCTAACACATTTTACTGTGTATATATATAATTTTGTGATGATCAACAGCTTGTAATGTTACAATTTTGTACTCTCTCACTATGTTTAGATTTCTACCTGAGCAGTCTTTCCCAGCCTCACTCTCCAGAGGTACAGGAGCAACTGCTGTCTTGCCTGAGTAGTGACTGCATGTCAACCAGAGAATTCTGTGACAAGAAGGTAAATATTGCCATGGATGAAATGACATTGACGATGAAAGCCCTTCGCTGTTGGCTACTAGTGGATAACATGTTTGGAAAGTCTTAACTCTCAATTCCTTTTAATTAAAAAGTCTCACTTTCTTTACTCTAGGATTCAGGACGCTGGTCAGACAGCCTTGGTGATGACCTCAGCTCGGGTGTGTTTTCCTACAACAGCCAACAGGATGGCCAAAGCTTCAACAGAGACCGGCTCGTCCCCGCACATCAGCCTCCTCCCCGTTGCTTTGAGGGTATGTAAACCAGTCTCTCTTAATAATTGTAAACCAACAGATGTTATTGTGACAGCTTCACATACTAGTTGATATATTTTGGGTTGACACCTATCAGCGAATGGGCGGGGATATTTGTTTCATGTCAGTTCTTTGTCTGTTCAGGGGTGGATGTTTACATCAGAGACTTCAATGGGAAATGCTTTCATATTCGGGAGACTCACGGAGTGAATGTAGGCCACATTGCAAGAGGAATCAGTGATCAGGTATGCAGTCTGTGTGTTACATCCAATGCAATACACATACTTCTACATTACTTTTTTGTGTTTGCAAGTATGTAATATGTTTCTTTCTACTGCAGATCTCTGAGAAAGTGTTCAGTCTACAAACCGAGCATGGCTGCTCAGTGGCCCATGAAAAAGAAGTCCTAGAAGGCAGCCTGTTCTTGCGTTGTGTTTCCGCACCGGACTGCACCCACTATCATCAGAATGGACACCCCCCTTGCTGCAAAATGCCATGGAGCTGGAGGATCAAAGATAGGGTCCTTGAGACTAGAGACTGATTTGGCCCAAAAATCCAGCTTTCCATGCCATTGTCATAATATTGTCATACATCATCATGTTTGGTTTACATTCTTGGAATTCGCAAGCTGTTGACTTTTCAGGTTTTTCCTTACCTCACATCACAACCTTTCATAAAATCATTTCATGACAATATATTTGAAATACCTTTGGGAAATCAAATAATGCCTTATAACAGGGGACAATGCATTTATTAATACATTTCGTTGCACTGTACTTGTATGTGTGTAATGACAATAAATTAAATCCAATCCAATGTTTTCATCTGATGATGACAATGCATTACTTCAAAGCTCTTATGAATTAGATGAGTCTGTATGGCGTACTTGCATAGACATTTAGAAATGTAGATCCCTGATGTGCTTGAATTAATGTATCGCCTGTGTTTTAAGATTCTTCTCGTGCGCAATAAAATCAAACATTCTTAATGTGTTGGCAGTTGTCTTATCTATCTGTGATTGCAGAAAAGCTCGACATGCAGTGATAAGATGTAGTTATGAATTTCTTTACATAACAACTTTAAATAACAGAATGTTTTTGGTGGCTGAGAAAATGAAGGAAAAGCTTAACCGGTGTTCAGTTTCCAGTTAAATGTGAAAATTATAAAAGTATAGGATGACTAGCTGTGTCCAGCAAATTCTCTTTAAACAGACAAAATATACACACTTAAATTGAAATCCATAAAAACAATTTATTGTTTCATTTAACATCTTACAAAACAAACTCATGGGCTCACAGTACATATATTTCCTTAGGGTGCACGGTTCATACCAATGTACAAAGATGTAGAAAAAGATGAAAAAGGGGTGGCAAGTATCATAAAAGGCCAAGGCACTGTCAACAAAAGAATCAATAAAAAAGAAAACGATACCTTTATCCAAACAACCAACAATTAAAGAAACATAAAAAAGACAATTGAAGGTCGCACTGTGGGCTTGACTAACTAATATTAAAAATACAGTACTGAGAAGACTTTCCAAAGGGAAAAGCTCAACCACAAGTCCAAGATAAAAGTCTGGGTACTACAAATGCACACAATCCCTTCCATTCTTAAGTGTTTGCACCAGGTTGAGCAAAATTAACAGCAATATTCATTCAAGTATCACGTGATTTTCCTATATCTTTGGATATTAAGGCAGGTTACTCCGCTGCCTGATAAGGAAATTATTTCGGTTGTGTAAAAAACGGTTTAGAAATGTTACTGTAAGAGTCACCAGAATTATTCCGTTATAGGTAGGGCTCATTGCTTATGTTAACTCAGACATGCCCACATACCACAACCAGTTTAAGGTTGGCTGCGTTGTATTCCTGTGCCCAAAACGCTGTGGCAAACACTACATTTATGCTTGAGACGCTAAACCTTACACCTTCATCGCTGAAGCATAAACCTTCAGATAATGGTATTGTCATAAACTGAGGGAGACGAAGACCAAGAAAGAAGAGAGAAATGAGGAGAGGAGAAATTCAGATATTAGCAGAATTCACCCTAAACCCATTTCTATTCTTTCAGATATAACAATAAAGCAACAATTAAAGCACAATTATAAATCCTTGTCAAATCAATTTCTTTATGACTAACGGAAACTTACATGGAATATGAGATTAAGAAATATCAATAAATTAAATCAAATACCCAATGTATCCAGTCCCTTAACCTATATGACCTAATACCCAGAACCCCAAACAAATAATAAATACCTAAAATGATGGCTAAACCTGAACTTAGGAATTAATATATCGTTCATTTTCAGTGCAGAAATTACAGAGATTGATGTATCTACTAGTAAGGCCACAGGCTCAGGAGTAACAAGAGTGAATCAAAACATCTGCATCTTGCTCGACTTTTACTCACTCCACCTCTCTCTCTTTCGCTCTCTCTGTTCTTTCAATTTGACATCAAGCCCATCCGTTCCTTTGCTCTCTCCCTCTTCCCTCACCTTTCCGTTTCCTTTTGCTGGTCTGTTTAACACTCCATTTGCTGTTTAAACTCTGTCTTCTCTCTTTCTCCATCTTTCTCTCAGTTCGTAATTTCACATTTTGCGGATCACCAGCACAGTGGTAAGGACTCCAGCCAAAAAGACCCCAATGGTCTGCCATGTAGGGGTCCCGAAGTAGGAGCAAATTCCCTCCTAGGGTGAAAAAGGAAAGAGTTGAGGTTATAGGAGCCAAGAAATTACCAAGACAAGATATAGTCTTATAAATTCCAATGCCAAAAATTCCCAGAACATAACTACAACCTGTTGAAAACTGTTTTATTCCAAATTATTATTTTTTGCTTTATTCAGAAATGTATCATAATCAAGTTACATTTAAATAAATTCACAAATTACATATGCAATTTATCACATTACCGAAAGGTCTGATTAATGGCACTTGAGCATCTGTGAATATGTCACATTGACTCTAAACTCTTTAAAAGTTTAAAGTGATAGTTCACCCAAAAATGTATATTCTGTCATCATGTACTCACTCTCAGATCAGTAACAGAGCAGATCTCGCCCCCATTTACTGCCACAGTAAGGAAAATAAATACTATGAGAGTCAATGAAGGGGGGGGGGGATCTGCTCTGATACTGACATTCTTCCAAATATCTTTGTTTAGCAGAACAAAGAAATGTATACAGGTTTGGCGAGTACTGAGTAAATGATCAAAGAATTGTCATTTTTGGGTAAACTATCCCTTTAAGGAACTGATTGTGTGAAGAAGTGACCCACCCATCCGCCCTGTTCCCTGATCCAGTTAATCACATGATCCTGAATGTAGGACATGGTCCAGCTGATGATGGTTCTGATGATTTCAGGAATCTTTGTTGAAATAGCCTGTGAGCAAAGGAGAGTGCACGTTAAATACATTAAATCAAAATAACGCACTTCAACAATATGATACTGAGAAGGTCACATGTCTTCACCTTGATGACCAGCCGACATGCAAAGTAGAAAAGTGCCACCACCCTGCCCCAGTTGAACTTTCCATCAGAGAAAATCTCAACAGCAACTTTGATAAAGACGTCTTTTGTAGGTTGAAGACCAGAGTCGTTCAACATCCTGACACAAAACGACAATGACAATGCATGATGCTCTTTGAATTGAAACATGATGCCATCCAGTGGGCATTTCTGAGCACAGCATGACATAATAAAAAACATGTTCCTGGAACGTTTACAGCAATCCTTTCATTTAAACCCAACTTACGTGTGCAGCTGCACATTTCCGTCCAACTCATCTCCAATTTGCTGCAGACACTGTGCAAGACGTTTGTGATTGGGGTCACGCAACTCCACAGCTCCCAGCTGACTCCGGGTTATCTCAGCATCACCGTCAGCATGGCGACGAACCCGCTCATATACGAAGCTGGGAGAGAGGGGTGAGATGACCAAGGTAAAGAAGAACAACAAAGGAAGAAAAAAGGAAATAAGAGTTTGAAAAGTAGATACATACTTGTTAAGAAGTGCAGCTCCCAAGTCTAATATCTGGTCATTGCCACTGCCTTCAGGTATAAAAACAACATTATTCAGAGTACAAGAGAAGGATGAGATTTCACTTTTTTTTCACGTGACAAAAATTGTGAGTGGAGCTTCATATAAACTACTTTTTATCTTGATAAGCAGTCAGGGCATAGTTCACAATATCACAGGTCCGGTTTGAAAGTGTGGTCGGGGTGACTCAGCACAGCAGTGTATGTATAATTTAGCGCACAAACATTTGGTTTCAGTTTCCTGTTGATGCAAAGAAACTATGCATGAGCTGTTTTATAGAGACGAAAAAAAATCTTGTGACAGCTTTTAGGCTTCAAAGTTTCAAAAGCCAAATAAGACCTATAGACAGATACCTGATCTTAGACTTCATATACAGTCATGTAAAAATAAATAGCAGTCCAACATTTAGTAGGTTTATTAGAGTAATAGAAAACCAACAGACATGCTGCTAATTCTGTGTAGTTGAAAAGGTTGTGTTCAAAATAATAGCTTCCATTACAGAGCTGAATCATTCTGTGAAAAAACTGGTGTCAAACAAGTGGCCCTTATTTAAGGACAAAGGCAGCAAATGTTGTACTGTGCATTTCTCTCTGAAAATCTGAGTGAAATGATGAACAGTGTACTTTTTGTGGACTGATGAGAGCAAGATTGTATTCTTTAGGTCGAGGGGTCGCAGCCAGTTAGTCAGACCACCCCCAAACACTGAATACAAGCCACAGTACACGGCGAAGACAGTTAAGCATGGTGCCGCAAGGGATGTTTCTCATACTATGCTGTTGGGCCCTTTTATCGGATTCCGAGGAAATGGGTATTTCAACAAGACAACAACCCCATCACACCAGTAAGCGAGCAGCATCTTGGTTCCAGACCAACAAGATTAACATTATGAAGTGCCCAGCGCAATCTAAAGACCTTAATCCAATAGAAATACAGTTCTCGTCTTGAATAACTGTTCACAGGTGCCAGAAGTTGGTCGACGCCATGCAACACAGATGTGTAGCAGTTCTCAGAAACTATGGCTATACAACTAAATATTAGTTCAGTGATTCTACACTAAATCTTCAAGCATTTTCATTTATACAGTAAACAAATTTGATGTTTTGATTTACAATAGAATGTGCAGTGTTCCCAATGAATGTGTGTATTTAAAGGGATCATATGGCGTTAAATACGTGTTTTTGGTGTGTTATAAGCTGACCATGAATCTTTTAGAAAAGTAAACTTGCAAAAATTTAAGTAACGGAACAAAAGATTAATTCTATCGAAAAGCGAATGCTCAGCCAGATCTGCCTGAAACGCCTCACATCTACATCAGTTTGTGGTATGCTTTGACCAAGACCGCCCCAATGTATACGCAAGTAAGGTGGACGAAACTGTCAGTAAAATTGATTTGTAACCTGATGTTCCAAATTTGGTAAGATATGTGGGGAAAATACCACGTTTTTAACCTTAAATCGGTATACACATCGCATTACATCTAAAACAAACGATAATATTAGTTTTAGATGTGTCATATGACCCCGATTTTGAGCTCTACTCACTTTTTTTAGGCACACTGCTAATATTTCGAACACAACTGTATATGATGCGTTTCAAAACATTGTGTAGAAATTTGGGGGCATCACACGATGTCCAAAGCTGTGGCGTTCACCAATAATACTGTGAATAACACCTAGGCAGTCGGCTCATAGGTTAGAAGTTATCCACAGTGTCGAAGTAAGTCATTTGAGAGTGTAAAAATGAAAATCCTTGTTCTCTTTAAGTAGTTTCTTAGTATTTAAAACGTCAGCAACTTAACTCAGAAGCTGAACATAGACATACATCTCTGGGATGTGTGTTCACTACACCCCCCCTACACTGAAACGATGATGTCACCTCTTCCAGAAATCAACAACCTCGCGGTATCGAGCATGTGAACAGAGGCTGGGTCTCAAAACCGATTCAGCGGTATACTTTGCGTTTTAACGTAACGCACGTAAACTTTGCGTTTTTAAGTAACCCACGTTAACTTTGCGTTTTAACGTAACGCACGTAATCTTTGCGTTTTAACGTAACGCACGTTCGGAACGCTTGTTTGATGCTGAAATGATTAGAAATGTTACGATAATAAAAATGGTCAATGTAGTGAACGCATTGTTAAGACGCATAGCTCGAGACTATTAATGTGTAACTGTCTATTAGTTTCTCTTCGTGATCGTTGGAGAACAGCAGATCTGGGGGCCAGATCGGCCGATGATCGGTATATGTACGGACATGTTATAGACAGCGGTGTTGTGACACCGGACGGTAGTAAGCAAACTCCCTGTTTACGTGATCAACAAATATTTAGATATCGATCAAAGCACCTGACCGAAACATCTCTTAGTCGTATATGTTACAAATAAGAAATGTAGCTTAAATCATTATCCAGAACATAAAAACGACACTCACCCTTATCGCCTCCACCCAACGGCGCTGCCATATTAGCATGAATATAAGCGGCTAACGCTTCCTACTGACGTACCTTGTTTAGCAGGAAGTTAAAAGGCTGGTGATGCCGGACGCTATAGTTTAAGTAATAATATGGGGTTGTCGAAAATAAAAAATAAATGTTTATTTTAGATTGCTATACCCTCTATGCAAATTTGACTGAGGTAGACTGTTCACATTTGAGTGTTCTTTTATATGTTATATACATATATAAAAGGTTAGTTAAGTCCTAAAGCATAGCATTTGTGAAGGCATGTAAAGGCAGAATTATGTGGTTACGCCCATAGATATGGTACCGCCTGTTACAATAGTCAATAAACAACGGATTAAAATAATCGCGTTCTTGCCATGTTAATACGTCTTTGTCAATAGATGTGTCTGAATGTTGTAATAACTAACCATATAAAATCCGTTGAACATTATTAATAAAAGCAAACATTTATAAAAGCACTTGGGAGTCATTACTGTGGCTTTGGTTCGATTGCCATGTCATTTTTTCTTAATGTCTAATTTAAATACCTTAATAATATTTACATGTTATAAATCATGAAGCACAGTTAACGTACTGGATGCTTTCTTTTTAGCCTAAACGAATCCAAGTGTTGAATCACATTTTTGAGCAAACGAAGTGCTTGTATAATAAATGAAATAAAATCAATTATTATATACACAGACAGTCGTTTTTAAACCTGAAACAACATTAGAGAAAGCCAATATATGTTTAATATGGTTGAAAACAAGCAAGTTTCGCGAAGCCCCACCCTCACCTTTTCGTCATATCCGTGAAAAAACGCTCTTCCGTCTGTCCCGCGCATATCTGGTCCTCTTTACGACTCGGCTTGCGAAGATGGCGGACATACAGGTACGTAAGCTCGAGCGGCGTGGTTGTTAAAACGGGAAGGATTTGTCTTTAAACCTTAACCCAAAGCTTAAAATGCTCGTTGATAATCCGCCATGAAGACATTATCGAAGCAGACGTGAGTTTATTGATCACTTTTAGGAGTATATCATGGACTTTAAAACCGCGCATGGCCGATGGGACGCATTGCTGAGCGGAACATCATGCGGCCTTGTCTGGCTGATCAACAAAACGTGATTTCTGAAACTCGTTGTCGAAATAGAAATCATAAAATTAGCGCAGCATGGTTTAGTAATTAAACTAGATGTTGTCCGCTGAATCCAGCTCACTGCCTGACTGAAGAACTGCTTTTTTTGCAAGGTACTACTGCACATGGATAGCCTTTCCTTGCTCTACGAAACTTTCCAACGCCTCTTGTAAAAACTTTAGATGCCTGCTATGAGGTTATTTTGTATTTGTATTGCTATTTTGCTTATACTGCGTTGCCTGTTCATTTGGGAAACAGAAATGCGGTATTTTCCTCTTTGTAACTATTTATATGCTTCCTTACAGAATGAGAGGTCTTATCAGAAACAGCCCACCATCTTCCAGAACAAGAAGCGGGTTCTAACCGGTGAAGGAAGTGGCAAAGAGAAGCTCCCACGTTACCACAAAAACGTTGGTTTGGGCTTCAAAACCCCTAGAGAGGTACATTTGTGTTTATGCATGTGTTTATTCCATTATATGCAGATGATGTCTTTTCTCACGATGGTCTTCCTAAACTCAATGAGGATACTGCCTTTGGCATTGCTGATGCTGTTAAATATGCATTTGTTGTGACCACTTCAGTTCAAATGATTGAAGTTCATATCCTTTACTTTCCCAGGCAATTGATGGCACTTACATTGATAAGAAATGTCCCTTTACTGGAAATGTGTCCATCAGAGGCCGGATTCTTTCCGGTGAGTATGCGCTGTGAATGTAAATCTCTTTAGGTCATTTTTTTTCTCATTGGGATGCAAATGATGCTTTCTCACGATGGTCTTCTGAACCTTGTGTTATGAGGATAGTGCCTAATGGCTTTACTGATGCCTCCCAGTATCTCTTAAGCTCTTTCATGTATATGTATATCTCTATTTAGATCTAATTTCTCCAACAGTCCTACAGAAGTAGTTGTGTGCCACCTGTTTGAAACTTGTGATTTACTGTTGACTTTGTTACCTATTTTAGGTGTGGTGACCAAGATGAAGATGCAGAGGACCATCGTCATCAGGCGGGATTACTTGCATTACATTCGCAAGTATAACCGTTTTGAGAAGAGGCATAAGAACATGTCTGTTCACCTCTCTCCGTGCTTCAGGTAAAACACTTTCTATGGTCTGTGCTTTGAGAGCACATTAGATGTTTTGTAGATATGCACCAAATAAGAGTGAGCTGCAAATGATGTTTTTCTCACGATGGTCTTCCAAGTCTCTCAGGCTCTGACGACACTGCCTTATGGCATCACTGATGCAGCAAAATAATAAAAAAAATGATTTGGACGCTCCTTGCTTTGTTTTCTAGAGTTGGTGCTTGGAAATACTGTTAATGAATAAGTTTTTCATTAATATTCTGTTTGTAGGGACGTGACTGTCGGTGACATCGTTACAGTTGGAGAATGCCGACCACTTAGCAAGACAGTGAGGTTCAATGTCCTGAAGGTCACCAAAGCAGCTGGTGCCAAGAAGCAGTTCCAGAAGTTCTAGAACTGTTGTTTTATCAACATGGCACCTCTGTATTGTGAAATGGAAAAATAAAAATGTATTGTATAATGATGTTTCTCGTTGGTTTGAATGTACAGTTAAGAATCCAGTGGTTTCACTGTGCTAAGTTTGATACAAATGCAAAGGGCCCACAGCACTGTATTGTCACCATAAACCCATCTGATTCAACATGCCAATGATAATTTGTATTTTTTTATATAAACTATTATTAAAGTTGTTGCACTTGTTCTAATCACTGAAAGAGACCCCACCCCATGGGAATTTGGTAAACTTTCTGATCATAGCTAAATGGTCAACCTGGCTTTTTTCTGGGCCTTTGTTAAAGATTCCTTTAGGAATGCGTTTCTGCATCCTAACCGTAAATTAATCTTATAACTGTTGTCACCAATCAAGCAGGATCAACGTAGTCTTGCGATGCTTTTGGGAAATGCAGGCCAGCATGTTGGTGAACACGTTTTTAAGTCTCATATCTACAAAGTGTAAAGACATTTTTGTAAGAACTCTTTCAGGTATTGTAAATTGTTGTACATTTCTTTCCAAAATTATAGAATGGTATAGGAACTGAAAGAAAAGTTTATTTAGCGATGGTTTACCGGACAGGTATTCACACTAGTTACTAAAATAAATATTTGAGCTGTCCAAACTGAGAACAACTTGCAATGATGTATCTCAAGATACATCAGTGCCATGTGGTGTTTTAAAATGCACACTAATAGAACATGTTTTTTTTTGTAAAAACTTAATTTAAATAACCCAATTCAACTTAAGCCAAGTCCTGCATTAAACTAATCCCTGTTCAGGAAACATCCCCATAGATCTTAAAGCACAGAATCTGTTATTTTTAAATTAATTGAATTCATAAAAACAGTTGTTTTATATTATTATAAATAATCTATATATATATATAATCATATTTAATACAATATAACATGTACATATACTTCCTTAGGGTATCACTGACGCTTTTGCAGAAGTTATGGAGCTAGTATATTGCTGTAGATTTATCTAATTAATTGGCAGCAGTTTGTTCAAAGATAAATGAATATTAAACATTAACCAAAAAAATTATAAAATAACAACCTCATTTAATGCATTCTGGAAACCAGAAATCCACATATCCTCTGTTTATTTTCTAATTTTGGTTTCCAGAATGCTTTGCATGATTTTGTGAATTTATATATTTTTTCTGTAATTTATCTTTGAACAAACATAAGTGTAAATCTACAGTAAGTCACTGGCAACATTTTTTAGTGGTGGTTTGTAAAAGGCCAAGGCACTTTCAACAAAAGAATAAATGAAAAGGCTTTATCCAATATATAAACAATGTGTACAAAAGAGACATACTGTAGGTATAGCACAATGGGTTTGTTTAATCAGCGATAAAAATATAGTACAGAGAAGACACAAGTCCAAGGCCATAATGCTGATTGATCGGTTTATTGTATTCCTTACCAAATGTTGCAAACACTACATTGATACTTGAGAGGCTTAACCCTACACCATCATCATTGAATTTATAAAAAATAACAGAATACGAGACAGAACACAATTTTGTTTTTAAATCAATCTGTCCTTTCCTCTGGTCTCTTCCCTCTTTTTGTTCTCTTTTGCTAAACTGGTTCACTTCAAATTCCTTGTACTCCTCCTCTGTGCACCTTCACATTTTGCAAATCACCAGGAGAGTGGTGAGACCTCCTGCAAGGAGGACCCCGATGATCTGCCATGTGGGGGGCCCGACGTGAGAGTGAATTCCCTCCTGAGGGAAAAGGTTATGCGATTGAGAGAGTGTGTGAAATATTTCAAACCTTTATTTCTTGAAATTTTGAGACACCAGACCCAACAATACAGATGACCTGAAGGCGCCTATCAAAGCAAACTGGGCTTCCATTACACCTGAGCAGTGCCACAGGCTTATTGCCTCCATACCACGCTGCATTGATGCAGTAATTCATGCAAAAGGAGTAATTTGTGGAGGCCCAACAAAGTATTGAGTGCATAGAAATGAACATACTTTTCAGAAACCTGACATTTCTGTAAAAACTATCCTTTTTGATTTGATCTCATGTAATATTCAAATTTTGGGTTTTGATTATCTGTAAGCCATAATCATCAACATTTCAAGAAATAATGGCTTGAAATATTTCACTCTATGTGTATTGAATCTATATAATATACAGGTTTCACTTTCTGAAAACAATATTGACCTTTCTCATGATATTCAAAATGTTTTAGATGCGCCTGTATATATAGTGGGTACGTTAAGTATTCAGACCCCCTTAAATTTTAAACTCTTTGTTATATTGCAGCCATTTTCTAAAATCATTCAAGTTCAATTTTTTTTCATTAAAGTACACATAGCACCCCATATTGAAAGAAAAACATAGAATTGTCGAGATCTCATGATTCTCATTTGTTCTGACATGCACTGTGAGCTGTAAGGTCTTATAAAGACAGGTGTGTGGCTTTCCTATCAAGTCCAATCAGTATAATCAAACACAACTGGACTAAAATGAAGAACCATCTCAAGGATGATCAGAAGAAATGGAAAGCACATGAGTTAAATCTATGAGCGTCACAGCAAAGGGTCTGAATACTAAGGACCATGTGATATTTCAGTTTATATATATTAAATATGCCTAGATAATACAGGTACGTGTGACAGTGCCATGTTGATTCTAAAACACTCTTTAGAAGTTTAAGGAACCGATTGTGTGAGGGTGAGGATGAGGATGAGGAAGTGACCTACCCATCCTCCCTGTTCCCTGATCCAGTTAATCAAATGTTCCTGAACGAAGGACATGGTCCAGCTGATAATACTTCCAATTATTTCCGGGTACTTTGTTGGAATATCCAGTGACCAAAGGAGGGAGAATGTTAGATACATTAAATCAAAACAATGAGCTGCAATAATATGATACTGAGTAGGTCACGTGTGTCTTTACCTTGTTGACAAGCTGACACGCAAAGTAGAAAAGTGCCACTACCCTGCCCCAGTTGAACTTCCCATCAGAGAAAATCTCATGGGCCACTTTGTTAATGACGTCTTCAGTAAGTTGAAAAGCATGGTTGTTCAACATCCTAACACAAAATAACAATGACGATGCATGGTGCTCACTGAGTTGACACGATGTCATCCAGTTAGCATTTTTTAGCACAGCATAGCGATCAAGTCTTCTAAGCACTAACTTACATCTTCAGCTGTACATTTCCTTCCAACTCATCATAGATTTGCAGCAAACACTGTGCAACGCGTTCATGGTTAGGGTTACAAAACTCCACTGCACCCAGCTGACTCCGGGTTACCTCAGCATCGCAGTCTCCACTGCGACAAACCCGCTCATAGATGAAGCTGGGAGAGAGGGGGGAAATGTCCAAAGTAGTGAAGAATAGTAGAACAAAGATATAAGTGATAATAATAACCCTACGAAAATAAACCTACTTTTTGAGAAGTGCAGCTCCCAGGTCTAGAATCGGGTCAATGCCTTTAGATATAAAAAATTGAAAAATAAAATTACTCATCAACATTAAGGAGAGGGATGAGATTTGGCCTTATGGAACATTTCAGTTTCTTGCTGAGATAAGTTAACGCATGGTTCAATTAATGCGTAAGCTGTCATTTAATAAGAAAACGTACCTGAACATCAAAATTAAACATAGGATTATGAAAAATAGATACACGATCTTTAGTATGGAAAAACTTAAATGCATTTTATGGACATAAAAGAGACACTCACCTGTATAACCTTGAGCTGACAGTGCTGCCATATTCATGAATGTGACCTAAGAACACTTGCTGAAGACTTACCCTATCTTCTGGAAAAACAAGCTTCACTCGCTTCTAGGGCAGAGCCCTTGGCATTTAGGCTTTGGAGTGAACAGGGCATTTACATGCCATTGGCTGCGTCCAAATACCCCCACTTGCGGTCTTGGCCACTTGAGAGCGCATGCACGCGAAAGGAAGTGAGAGCGCGTGCACTCGACATGAAGTGAGAGCACAAGTCTGTCCAATGTCTTGAGCAGTGAAAGGTGAAAGGGCAGTGCCCTTAAAGCACACTAAACCCACACTTTCTTAAATAACGCTTCTGAGCGATATTCAGGAATAAGTGTATCCCATCATGGACCACATTCTGGATATTTCATGAGACTCTTTGCCGGTTATACAACTACTTTCAAGGTTATATCTATTTATTCTATTTTTGGCTGACATGTGTTTTTCTTTTGTTTTTGCTTTTTTGGGTACACCTGCTTTGATACAAAAAAAGCGCTATAAAAACAAATCTGACTATAATTAGATATTACATATAATTTTGTTGTAAAATGAAGTGTTGCACAGTTTTTTGGTGAAAACACCAGAGTTATGTATTTTGTAAAACTGATTTTTATCGGATAATTAGAAACACCACATATATTACATGTTTGCACTTGCTAAGTGTGTTCCAACGGGTTAGAAATACTACATGCTAACTTGGGAGCTTGCCAAAAACAGGAAATACGTCATGAAAGTAGTCAAGTGGTCAAGTGCAAAGACCGCGGGTGCGTTCCACTTCACTTTTAAACAGAACCTCGCAAACTTCCATAAGCTTTTCCCCTGTGGAAATCCCACCGCCATTTTGAAGTGTGTTCCACTTCGTGAAGTGAAAGAGGGAAGTTTATTTAGACAGACCCTCGTTACCTCGATTTTGACAGCGGAAGCGAGTATACTTGTGACGTCACAGCAGATCGCTCAACTGTAGTCTATGGTGTATCCATTTCTTTGTAAAAGAAATGTATATTATATATATTGTGAAATTTAATTGCATAATACTTCTAGTTAGCTTACCCTGTTTACAGTCAAAGTTTATACTATTGATGTTATGATTATGTATGTTATTTTTCTCTAATAGCTTATTCAGCTATCTTTGTTTTTTTATATATTCTACAACAACTGATATGTATATAGAATGGTGCATGAAACAAATTTATAAGCAAAGAGCGGTTTATTTCACCTGGGGTATCATTTTTAAAACTGTGCATACGATCCTTAAAAGTGTACCTGCGCCCGAAAGCCCAAAATAGCGTACGTCAAAAAACACTCCGACTTATAAAACTGTGCGTACGTACACCTGGAAGCAATATTCGCTTTATAAATTACAGATGACCTGCAAGTGTGCGTACATGAATCAGTCTCATACCTGGCCCTGTACACGCCCATTTGACCCACAAATAGTCAATGCAAAGCAAACTCATAAGTGCCGATTCATCTGAGAATAAACCTTGCATCCAATACGCTTGTTAAGCCTGACGTCACACACCATAATGAACATATATCGTTTCCAGGTCCAGATTCCATAGAAAATTAACAAAAAAAGATGTAAAACTTCCGAAAGCTATTGGATCATGTATACTTCCATACCTTTGGTATGCCATAGAATAAAGCAAAGAAGCTGTGGAAAGAGATAAATTATTGCTTATTCTACAAATATATTCTAAAATGACTCAAACACATTTGTTGGTAGCCCTTAAAAAAGATAATCCATAATTGGATTATAGCGATATTTCCAATTTATTTGTTTCTTTAGTTAGTATCACACATGTATCCAATCTTGTTATCAGTCATTCATCCTATTTAAATGGAGAAAAGTAGTCACTGGGCTGTTTGGTATCTGTCATGATTCTCGTGGTGAGACACGGACAGAGGACCCAGGTGCAGACAGCGGGTAACAAGGGGTTGACATATTTAATAAATAATAAAACAAACACCCACGAGGGGGTAACATAACAAAACATGGATACAATAACATGACAGGACTAAGACTAACTACAATTAAACAACACTAAAATAAACTTTAAACATTAACTACAAAACTACACATGACTAAACTAGACTGACAAGAACTCGCCAGACAAACCACAATGAACCAGCACAAGACAGAAGACACAAGGGCATTAAATAAGGGAGCAAATCAAGAGGGAAACAGGTGAAGGGCATAACGAGGAGAGGATGGGAACAGAGACGAGACCGGAGAGAGCCTATGGAAGGCCATAAGAACAATAATTGCCTCTCTCCACATTAAACATGAGGTTCTGTCATGATCCTGCCACTATACTAAGAGAAACATGACATGATGCAGCAGAATCTTGACAGGTATCATTGTGTGTCCCACACTGAACATGGACCAGAGAAAGCAAAGGATAGAGATGTCTGAGGAGCGCCGAAAGAAAATAATTGTCAAGCATGGTAAAGGTTAAGGCTAGACGTCTCCTGTATATGGAGAGTTTGGTTCCAAAATGAGAACTCCAATTAATATCAATCAAACAGTCTTGATTTAAGGCCATTATAACAAAAAATACAGCTAACTAACAAAATAAAACACAATAAAATGAAGATTATATAATAAAAAAACATGTTTTGTTTGTATGGAGTTTGACATTTGATTATATATGGTTATATAAGGTTTTTGAGGCTTTCATGTATTCCATACAGTCGGGCCATCTCCTCTTCATGCGCGCCCATGTTATGGTGAGACAGTGATGATTAATTAAGATGTAAAGATTTAAGAGTGGGATTTTACAAGAGGGTTCATAAAGCAATTCAATATAAGCGCAAATAACATTGCAGATTTAGCCACCATGATAATCTGGATCTAACGTTTTCTGTGGATTAAATGTGTGGGGCATTACTAGCCTACTTTTTATCGTTTTTCTCACATTTAGGCTACTTTCTGCAATCTAACTTGAGTTCAGACCACCATTGAACTCACCATTTGTCTCGCCAATTCCTCTTGTCTCCAGAATGTGCGTACGCATGGGTCAGAGTTTGCTCACAGGTGCGCAAATTCTCACGTCAAGGTTGTTTTTAATAGATCGCGTGGAAAGCGGCGTACGCCCGTTTCCAGTCCCATTTTGTGCGTACGCAACGTTTATAAAGGCTAGTACGGGTCAACTCGAACATAAGCATAAAACCGTTTTGCATATAGCATACATTTTATATTTTAAAAAAATGTTTAAAAATATGCTATATAATTTATGAACAGTAATATATATATATATATATATATATATATATATATATATATATATATAAACTTTTCAAAATATAAATGTATTGTTTCATATATAAAGACATTAAATATAACATTTACTTTTCCCTCTTGAATTATTACACAAAGAGTGTGATCATGTTTGTAAAACACGAATTAAAGGTTTGATTTAAAAATCTAGATAAAAAAGTAACAGTATATTTTACAGCGCATGTCTGATTTGAAAAGAACGGGTGTGGTGGGATTCATTAGTCTTCGTATAGGCTACGTTTGGTTTCAGTTTCTCGGTGGGATAAGATGATGCATTTCACGTCAATCAATGAAACAGTCATACAGAGCGATACATAATTGAACATCAAAATAAAACAAATATGTTGATTAAAAAATAGATATATGATCTTTAGTATTTAAAATACATGGGTAATTGACAAATAAACCGTACATGTTTCCTATGGTGTGACAACAAAAAATACGAAAACGAACGTTTCATTCTTTATATATTAAAATATATGATTAATATTTGTATTTATAATATAAAATAGCATAGGAGAGATTTAATTTAGGGGTTTACATATTATGCAATCAATGAAATGACAGGCAGCTAAGAAGGTTTTAAGTTTCCATAGTGTTGCAGTCATTTACGAGCGTGTATAGGCCTAATAGAATTCCTCTTTACATTACAATACAAGGTCTGCTGAATTCTTTCAAAACTGTATTGGAGAAAACTCAAAATCTACTTTTCCACTTTGTATTCAAAGGACCCATGAAAGATCACCAATGAAGTGTGATTAAATACTAAAAATACATTTTCTGAGATTTTTCCGAAGTGTTTTTGTTACATGTCATTAAAGATCATTGTAGAAGAAAACTTTAATGCTTTTGGTAGTGTGACAGTATCATGTGCTAGGATTCCTCTGCAAGAAGGAATTAAGAAATAATCTTTATTTGTATATGTATGTCACGTATTAATGCCCCCTCCACACATGATACATAATTTCTATAAATGAGTGCTTTCACATTTATGCAAAATACAGATATACAATTCGTCTTAAGGAGGCAGTATAACGTTTAATACTGTTAATATCGTTCAATTGTTCAAAATGTTGTTCAACAATCAACGTTACACCAGTCTGTTAATTTTTAACTCCTTTACATGGAGTCAAGAGTATCCAGAGGATGGCGCTGCTGTACCGATATCAAACACGCCCTTAAATTTACGTCACACGCACACGTCACATACGCCATCTGCGTTTGAACGTGGCGGCGCTGCGATGTAAAAATACGTTTCAGTTCAGTATTTGTAGTTGTTTGTTTTCATATATAACCTTGTTAATAATATAAAACGTTCACAACGATTAAAGTTTTACGCGTTTTACATCTGCGTTCATGATTAACAGAACAGACATGACAGCCGCGGTAAGATCTCACATTAGCCTGAAACATGCTTGTCAAAACATTACAGTCAGTTAGTTGTTTTGGATATATTGAACATGTTTGCATAAAATGATGATCATTAAGGCGAATGAATGTGTTTTTAATGGTGTCGTGTTACTCTCTGTTTATTGATGCAGGCTTGTGATCAGTGGACGGGCTTGTTCAACGTCGGAGAACAGTTTGATGACGAGGTTTGACTTTTGCGTAACTTTCAAAGCAGTCTTTATATTAATGCTGTTAACTTAACATAGAGTTATGGAAGGAAGAAACTTTTATATAAAGCAACAACGTATAGGCTACATGTTATCAGTAAAATGAAGGCGATGACATTATCATCACTACTTTCATTCCTTATGCACTTATTTTTGCTTCATGCTTTCTTCCACACTGTTAGGATTTGCTTGAAGCTGATTGGTCATGTGCGTCAGAGTCCACATCTGCCTCCGCTTCTGCATTCGTAAAAGATGCCAACCCATCATCCGACCCTGGGGGAAGTACATCAGCATCTCTCAGTGCCCCTACACGTGGCCCTGTGAAAACTTCAAGTGTCCTCTCCATCCCTGGCCATCGCTCCGTATCCTCCTCTGTTTCCTCTCTCCGAGCACCAGCATCGTCTCTGCAGCCCTCCTCCTCTATCCAAACAAACCCCCCATCATCTCTCAGTGTCCTACAGAGAGACCTTCCAGCTCCGGATGATTTTGATGACTGGGATGTGGATCTGGATGAACTGGATGAAAGCGTTCCTCAAATGGTTTCTCAGCCACAGAAGAATTCAGCATCAGACTTGCCATCGGCTAACATTTCACCTGCTAAACGAATGAGACCGTCAGCATCCAGAGAAGCAGCACCAGTTGTGTCCTCTCACAGTTTTAGTTCCTCAGTGTCAGCAATGCCACGACCCTTATTCAACCCCTCATCCACTGCGCAAGGGCCCACACATTTGTCTACCCCTACCACCCCAATGCAGATTCCAAGGCCTACGCGGGGTCCAGCGACACCAGTCTCGCAGTTTCCCAGACCTGTCACTCCTAAACCCTCAGTTGTTTCGCCTCAAGGGTGGGTTGGGTCTTCAGCACCGAGGACCACCTTGCAGCCCAGGAGTTCTCTCTTCCACCCAGTGTCCACTCCTGATCCCTCTCCCAGACTTACACCTCGACCACTCAATACGCCCGTCCTGACAAATCACCTGGTCCAGCTGGTGTCTGCAGCCAATAAGACACCTCAGAGACCACAGAGCGGTGTGACACGTGCCAAAATGCGTCGCTTCCCTGGCCCCGCAGGTGCATTACCACAACAGGTAGGCTAAACACAATAAGATTGGGTAGTTCACCCAAAAACAACAACTCTGTTATGTTTTCACCCATTTGTCATTCGAAACCAAAATATGACTGTACTTCTGTGAAACACAAAAGAAGATATTTTCTTTCTGTGGTTTTGTGTTCATACAATGGAAATCAATAGGGGCCAGTGTTGTTGGGCTACCAACATTCTTCAAAATATCTCATTTTGTGTTCTACAGAAGATAGAAAGTCATACACGTTTAAAATGACTTGAAGGTGAGTAAAAATGACTTTTTTGGGTGGTCTATCCCTTTGACAATTCTCTGATACATTATATTGTGTACTGTAAAAATGCTGCACTTTAAAACCAGCTCTGAATTATTTGCGTTCATTATTTACCCTTGAATTCAGAGGTTGTCATGGTTTTTCACAGTGTGAACAGAGCAGCAATGCTCTATCGTTTGTTTTGTATTACGGTGTTGCAGGTTAGTGGGCAGAGCCTCGATGACATTGTTGTGTCAGTTCCTCAGACCCCCGCTCACGGAGCCGTTGCTCGTCTACGAAGTGAGGTAAATGCACACTATACGTCATCTTTCACATTCTGCACTAAACTACAGTAAATGGCCTTTACTAATGGTTTATAGATGCAGCGTTTATTCCCAATCCAAGATGTTGTCCATTTTATGCCAGAACACACCCACAGAGACACTTATTCTCATAATGATGGTTTGTCCGTTTTATCTCAATAGGTCTCAAGCTCTCAAGGGAATGAAGAAGATGAATTCAGTAGGGGTCCGTGGGCAGTTATGAAGGCTGAAATGGGATTGGACGAGAGGAACCCCTCTTGCTTCCTGCACTCTTACAGTGTTGTCATGGTACTCCGCAAGGTGAGCTGCTTTAGATTTCGTAGCATGCTGTGTATTTTAAATGGGCTTATCTGAGCGTTGTACTAGTGTCATCTTTGTTAGCCCGTAGATATATTTTTTATCTGGATCTGAAAATAAATATTTGGATATTATTTATGCCGTCCAGGATTAATGAAGACGCTCGAATGTCTTAATGATTAACACAAACATAATCAACGTTGTCATCAGTCACCTTAAAGTGAATTTAAATGTCATTTTAATGTGTTTTGCTCATGTGTCATAACTATTCTCTGCTAATGGCAAACGTGTGTTTAATACTCATTAGGCTGACAAATGCTGATTAGCTTTTCACTTGATTCATTACCAGTGGCCTTGAGGCTGTGACTGTAACTTATGCTTTTCTTTCATTCTCTTGTTTTTCTCTGGTTCTTTTGTGTGACTTGTTCTGTTTCTCTCACACTCCTTGCAGGCTGCTCTCAGGCAGCTGGCTAAGAATAAGGTCCCTAACATGGCTGTTGTGTTGAAGAGCATCACACATACGCATGCAGATGCCAAAGCTGTTTTTAGAGACCCCACAGGTACTGCTAAAAATCAAAAACTTGCGGTTCCACCGTCTCTCTTTGTATTTGTGCTGTTTTTGTAAACCATATTAAAGCTGTATTTTTATATATCTGTATCTTTATTAAATATGTATTTATTGTGCACATAAATGTTGCTTTGATGCTGATGAGTTTTTACATTAGAAATGCTAAACGATTACAGATTCGTTTCGCGGGGTTATGACCATATCTCTCTAACACACATAAACTCTTTCTGTTCTGAATCTGTATTCTTTTAGTCTTCTTTTAGTTTCATCAAAGTTCTTCTTTTCCTCTCTGAAGGTGAGATGCAGGGCACTGTTCATCGGCGCTTGGTGGAAGAGAGACAAGGCGAGCTCAAGACAGGAGCTGTGTTATTACTCAAACAAGTAACTCTTTTAGACATTAATACTTCAATACTGTATATAATAGGGGTGGGTGCTATGACCCAATTTTTTTTTGAGAAATTAGTAATTTGATTTCATTGTAACAAGCGAGATACCCTCTTAAATAAAAATCGACGGTTTCATCGCACGCACACGCCTGGCCCCAAGATAATCCGGTCTGCGTTTGGGTATTGGTCAGGCTAGTAGCTATTATATAACAATTTATATTATATTAAACTTATTGTATATTATTTGTGCTAAATTGCATTACAACTTTTCAACAGTTGTTTATCACAGGACTTTTAGTCCAAAAATGTGCATATTGGGGGAAAAATAGATACATGTTTCCTTCATATTTCTTTAGACACGCTGGTGAGTTTTAAAGGTCCAGTGTGTAATTTTTGGGATGATCTATTGATAGAAATGCAATATAATATACATACAGTAGCTTCAGAGGTATATAAAGACCTTACACAATGAAGCGTTATGTTTTTATTACCTTTCTATCTACATACACCAAGGGTCCACATGTAATTTGCCATGTTCTGTCAGCCGTTGAAGTGTTTCGAAAGGGAGGGGTGGAGTGAGCGGTTGGTTGCAATTGCGCAACCTTGCCGCTAGATATTACTGACCGGACCTTTAAGCTCCATTCAACTATAAAAACTCAGTTCATGTCCATCTGTTTCTTTCATGCGACAGCTCTTATGACTGCAGGACGTGTCTCCAGGGTCCTAATATACACATGATTTCTCACGACACATGCAGACAGATGATTTGCTGATTTGTGTTACATTTGTTCTTCTGTCTTCAGCTGTCTGCAGCAAAGGCAATGTTTCCAAAAAATAACACAAAGATGTAATAACCATAAATAGTTTGTATTTCCTTTGATTATTTTAAAATAATATGAGATAAGAAATGTTTTATTAGAACAAATATATTTACAGTACAACCATGTCAGTGAACTACGTCAGTGAACTACGGTAAAAAAACTAAGAAAAATAAATTATTAAACAAAAACAAAATAATCGTTATCGAGAGAAAATGTTCAATTAATCGAGATTTAGATTTTAGGCCAATATACAGCCCGATACTCAGTGCATATAAAGAATAAGTAAATAAATCGTGCACAAACGTGCAGTCAGAGTAAATGTGAAAGTTGGATTATAAATGTGAGCGGCGCTGTAAAGTGGTGATCATAAAGTCTACTCGCTTCACCTCACTTGCTAGTAGAGATGCACTTGTACTGCTTCTGTGGTGGTTTTATGTCTTTTCAACTGTGTGTGTATTCTGAGCAAGCAGCATGTCAAACTATTTCACTTAAGTAGCTAGTGATTTATTGATTTAAACGCTACTGATCGTTTTGCCTTAGCTCGCTTAGTTTCTGCATGCATGCATAGATTTGTGTTAATATGTGGTACCCTAATAAGGTGGGCTTCCCCAGCGTAGTGTAATTCCAGTTTTGGGAGCTGGCTCAAGACCTTCTGTACATAACCATGTCTCCCATTTCTTTTCTGCTTTCAAAGGTGGGTGTGTTTTCACCATCACATCGAAATCACTACTTGAACGTCACGCCCAATAACCTTCTCAGGATTTATCCACCTGACGGAGTCCTACACAACTCTCAGATATCCCACCCTTCACTGGTGAGTTATGTTTTAAGGTGTATTGAAAGAAGACATCCTTGGATTAAGGTCTTTCTCCAGTTATCATAATTGTTTTTTAATTAACCTCACATGGTGGTCTCCAGTGTATAGGTCGAAGCTTTGAGCAGATTCTCTTCTTTCAAAGTGTTCCTCAGTTAAACTATTTGTATTTTTGTCTTATTTGTGTTCATTTTGGTCCTGCTGTGGTGTGTGCACACAGGAGCTTGTGTCTTGTTGCGAACCCGCCAAGCCAGCGGGGGGCCCGGTCTCTCAGATGCAGCTCCACTTTGATTATGATGATGATGATGAGTGGGAGAAAGCTGTTGAGTTAAAGAGGGCTGATGCTGGTGTAGATCATACTGCAGCTGTCTCTGAGCTCTGTCAAGCTCAGAAAGGGCCTGTACCAACAGAGGACACACCATGGGACACAGGTTTGTGTTTGT